>NC_064871.1:79783654-80089279 GCF_943734695.1 Anopheles maculipalpis
CTATAATAAACCTCTATAAACTTCTATAACTATAATAAATCTGTTATTCTATTAAATGGCCGAATCACCTTGAAGGTTGTCTAGAGGAAAGAAGCAGAATGTCTTCATTTGTGTTTATTTTTCATTATTATATTACTTGTTTAATTTTATAATGTTATTTTTTGTTTAGAAAGTATTACATTTAAAACCTCTTACTTTGACTTCCCGTTAGAAAATGTTGCAAATTTAATTTATAATGTTTGTAATTAGCATGCCCAAGCAATACGGCCAGGCCGTCCCTCATGAATAAAAAAAAAAAAAAAATAATTAGCATGCCCGAAATAAGGCTGAAAACAGGGAAGAAATGCCACGTTAATCTGGTTTATATACCCAGTCATCGCATGCGGTGTTGACAATACGACGCAAACCGTCATACTTAAATAAAATGAATAAAAGTATGAAGTTTGACTGCAGTCCTATTTTGTTCGCCTTATAGCGACTTGTTTGTTTACAATGATTTTTTTTTTTTGCTTTAAGCTCGATTTTCAATTTTGAAACGCCGAATTTGGTTTTCTCGTTTTGATTATTCTAATTTTACAAAAAAAATCCGAAGCTTCTCGTTTGCGTTAGTTGTTTCTAATTTCTTCTTTTTTAAATTTTTAATTCTGTTTTTACTTGCTTGATCTGTGATTTTTTGTTTGTTTGTTTGTTCCTTTTGATGATCCGAAAATGTTGCTACTTTTTTATCTTTTTTGTACCATTGTATTTAGTTTGTTTTGATTTTTTGTAAGTAGTATTGATGTTTTTTTTGCCAATTTCCAATACGAAACATTTATTTCAACACGGTTGTTTTTACTTTTCTTAATATTTAAACCACAGAAAATTGTTTTAATATTTGATGTTTTGTTTTTTTTTTAAGTATTTGAGGTGTTTTTTTTGTATTAATGTCTCAATTTTGTATTTTTGCTCCTCCACCTGATCAGTTTGCATAACGATTTCGCATGATTATTTAGAAATTTTTTTTAGCGCTAAACATTTTATTAAAAAAAAAACAAAGAACTTCATCGATTCATCTAATAAATAATGATTTACGATCAATCAAAACGTATCACTAATAAAACTGCATTGTACCTAAACCCGATACATGTACGATAAGCGCTTACAACTTAAAACGCTTCACTAATTGCGCCACCTTTTCGCAGCATCATTTTTCACCCGTAACGAATCCAAATCAAACGGGGATGATCCACCGTGCACGATAAGGGAACACGTTAGCGAAGTTTAACACCAATCACAAGCATCAAATCTCGTGCAAATCATGCTCCCCATACCATGGCGAAACCTCCCTCATAGAAAGCAAGAAGGCACAGTGTTACGGTGTATACTTTAATGATGACGATGACGTTGATGATTCTGTTCCACTTATCAGCATCTGGTTTGAAAGCATCGCTCGCTATCACTGCCGCAGCCACTCGGAAAAGGCAGAAATGATCTTGAAATTTCATTCTATGTTTTGACAACGATCATTAATTTCAATACACGTCAGCCCAGGGTGACGGTGGGGGACGAGGAAGCTAGGGACGAGACTGGAGCAAGATGTCTAAGGCAAGTGGTTCCATTATTTTATTTATGCTTTTTTTTGTTTGTTTGTCGCTCTTGCTTTACAGTACCGTTGAAGGATGAAGCGAAGTGACCATCTTGCAGCGGTCACAGCTGTTAGCGGATGTTTATTTCTCTGTTCCGATTCTTGGCCACATTGTCTTATCGTCGTCTACTAACCTAAACATAACCTATTTTCCATTAGGGCGTTCTCATCGTCCGATTGACAGAATCGTGCCCCGGGAATCAATATTTAGTTTAGCGTGAAGAAAAACCGATCCTTTGTACGATTCGCTCGCACGGACGGCGGTGATAGCGTTGCGTTGAGTTATTTATTCTCCATAAAGAATTCAATCTGGACAATCTGTGGCGTTGATCGCACATAATTCAATCCCGATTCAATTTCATTATCGCGTTTTCTCCAACCGAGAGCGTTTTGGCTGAAGAAACGGTGCGGAAAATTGTCTCCAGGGACAGAGAGAATCACTTTTCACACGATTTTTCAGACAACACCAGTTTGGCAAGGTGTGCGGACGGTCTTTTTTTGGCAGCCGTGCTTCGTTTATTGTATCGATTATTCGATTTTGGCTCTGACAATGGTGACTCCAGAGCGGGAGATGATGCGATACAATTGGTTTCGACGGTACGGTGAAGTCGATAATCGATGGAAAATAATTTTGTATCATTTTAATACTGTTCAATTGATGATTCTGGCAATGATTTTACGCTTGAAACAAGAAGAAACTAGATTTGGATTCAAATGAATTTTTTGGTATTTTCACTCAAAATAACTTGGCTTAAGACGCATATTGCACCATGTCTGATTCAAGGCTTTTTAATATTTCGATTTTGATTCTGAGTATATTTGACCTTCTGGACGGCACTCCAGGAAAATCTATAGAATGTATCAAATAGAAACAAAAATCGTTCTGTCTTCATGATACAACATAGTTCACAAGTTGCATCTATAGTTAGTTAGTTCGTCCACAAGGATGAACTTACTCATTTTGTTTAAATAATGTTAAATGATAACTGAAAACATTTGTAAGCTCACTTATTGGAGAATCCTTTTCAGAATTAACCTAGAATATCCTTATATAAAATACGTTAGACAATGACAGCTAGCTAACCCCAAAAAGAATTCTCTACTTATCTTTGTGGTCTGTGATACATCCTCAAGTTGGTAGTCCTGATTTCCTTTCGGTGGTAGTGATCATACACTTCGAGGAAACTCAACTGCAACTTGTAAGCGCCATTGATTTGCGTGGCCTTCAGGCTACGGAGGAAGGAATCTTTCTTACCAAATTTTTTGGAAAATTGATTCAAATTTGTTAATATTATATTTTTATGATTAAAATTCAAAGTTATAGAAGCCTATCGCCCACCATCCGCGCTCCATTGATCCAAAGGTCCTTGCCGCTCAGCAGGCAATAAGCGCTGCTGCTGTTAACTTTTAGATTTATTTGATGTTAACTGATTGATTCAGTTTGGGAAACTATTGCGGAAAATTATTGATAAAACTCTAAAAGATGTTATTTTTCCACCGTATACACCGGCTTTCTGGTTTTTTTTACAGTATATCAACTAACCTTGATTCTCTCTTTTTGATACCTTTCTGTTTACTGTTGTGTTTTATTGACAGTTTTTGCTACTTATTCCTCCTTGTTGAGCTGATTTGTTAACTGTTGTGAACTAAGACGGGACAACAGCATACCGCGGACAGTTTCAACACTGCCGTAAAAGGGAGGCAGGCGATTCGGCTGCGTTGGAGTTGGGTTTGCGAGTGTTTGGCGGGTTCAATCTAGAGAGTAGCGAAGTCGCTCTTGCTGCTGCGGGATGGAATCAGCTGATCATTTTTGGATTTGACGCTGACCGGATTGAGCTTAGAATGTCACTGCTTTACTGTTCGGGTAACACTGTACACAGGAAAATAATTGTTTGTGCTGTCATGACAATGCTTTGATTTGTTACAGTCCAATGCCTGAAGTTATACAAAATAGCCATCAAACCACAATAGCCAACCTAGAAGCAAACAACTGCCATCGCTGCAAATAATCATACCAATAGTACCAGAAATAAAACAACTGCATCCACCTGAGGAATACAACAAACAACAACCAATAGACCTGGACAACAACTCCACATCCATAACCGAGCAAGCCCGGGATAAGGCAAAGAATAAGGAGGAAATGCCTTACTATTAATGTTCATTTTTTCAGTCACACATGATGTTAACAGTTCGGTAACGTGCCGTCATACTTCATAGTAAATAAATTAATAAAAACTTCCTCCAAAAATTATATAAGAACTCTCAATCATAACTCCATGAAAAAATCTGGTTACTAATATGTTTAGGGTTAGTGTATAGTAATCGCCTTAAAACAACATCCATTAGCACTCTGCATTTATATTGCTCTTACCATTTTAGGCATTGTTTCTCAAACTTTTGCTTCGTGCCGTGTCCCAAAATCGTAGCTTCGTGCACTTATGCCAGCCAACGTTCTTGACACACGTCAACTGCTCTCTGTTCTACATTTGGCAATAGCCATGCGTCCACTCCTTTCCCTACCATATTGAGGTTCGCTTGCTGGAAAGATATTATATTCTTTTCCTCTGTTCGCTCCATTAGTCCCAGACGCCGTGATCTCGAAGAAGTAAACTCAACACCGGCAAGAAGCGAAGTCTCAACAATCTTTGACTTTTGGTAATCATAAATCACAATTAAAACTTTATTTAAAACCGAACAACTGTACAGTGGATGTGATCCGTGCCTTTTTTTTCGGTCTTTGCTTATTCTGTCCCAAACCTACCTCAGCTCCATCGGGCCTCGACGATCGTACGATCTGTTTTAGGACGCCACCCGAAGGATGCCAAAACGGTGAAGAACAAGACCAAGAAGGGAAACCCGAAAACAAACCCAAATGGAATAGTAGGCGGGGGGAGGGGGGAGGGAGTGCGCAGTGATATGTGTTTGTGTGTTTAAAGTCATGCGTGCATCCGAACGTGTGTGCCCTCGCTCGGATGAAATATTGTTTATCTAATTGTTTACTTTATGATAGTGTTCTCTACAAAATCTACAACAACATACACGGCGCGGTGCGTTTAGGTGGGAACAGCAAACGGTGGTTTCGGTTCGGTTGAATGGCCTCCTGTTTACAATGCACGAGCGTGCGTATGGTTTGGGTCAAGCTCCATTTTATTCCCAGATCGATTGCTGTACCTCGTCTCCAAAAAGCGTTCCCGATCGTGCGTGAGTGTGCGTGAGTGGATTATCTGATCGGGAGCGTCATCAGATCCGTCAAACAGTGTTGCAAAGGTGATGGATCGTGTGCGGCGTCCGTTCTGTGTTCTGTGCCGTACCGGAGTGTTTGTTTGTCTCCCGGAAGCAACGCCGCTGCTCCGGGCCGGGTCACGAGGTTATACCGATAAGAAAGTGATGCGTATGTTTATGTTGCGCGTTGTGTTGCTGCGATAAGGCCGAAAGGCCATGAAATGAAGTGCGTTTCCGATTGGTGGTTGGTTGCTTCATGATAAGAAAGTTAATTGAATGAAAGATGAGCCAAAGTGGTTTTATTTGATTGAGTTTAAGTTATTTTTTTATGTTTGATAATGATGTACAAATCATTAACTCGTGTTACAGTTGGTTTTTTTCTGTATTGGTGCGTTTCAATACAACCCTTTCGTGTGCGAACGAGATATCGATAAAAGAAGCGGTTTCTAAAGGTAAGGTAATAGCAGTAGCGTCAACAAGCAGAGTGGCGCAGTGGAAGCGTGCTGGGCCCATAACCCAGAGGTCCGTAGATCGAAACTACGCTCTGCTAGATCCGAGGTTAGTTCATGCAAGTTTTTTTGTATCATAGGGAAATTGCGAGCCAAATAATTTATTATGCATGGCTTTTCTTTTTAACTAACACTCTTCCTATAACATCTAACATTATTTTATAGCTATATTAATGGAACAATATTCAAAATGTATCTTCGCTTTGTTGCTTTCGTTGCAACGTGAAATAAGGTACAATTTATTCAAATGATACTGAAAAATGTGCATAAACTGCTCAACCATTTATTATGATAAATTCCGCCCTTTTTGTACAATTTTCATTGACTCGTTATTTGTTTTTTTTTAATTTAATAATTTAATGTGAATAATCCGTTGTGCTTAATGTCAAATTTTGACTTCTTTTCAGTTATGAAATGTTATACAATGATTTACTTTAACTTATTATTATTATTCATTTCTATTGTTTATTTAGCTCAATTTATCTTCTGACTTATTTAAATGTTTTTAAGGCTCAAATTTTTTTTACAAAATAAATGCAAATGTTTGACATAAAAATAGATTTCTTAGGATTCTATTTAAACATTCAAAATATAATTTTGAAACCCAAATGGGTAAACTATACTATTATTATAGTTTGAATAGTTCTTTTAATCAAACAATGGCTTTGTTGAGAAAACTCGTTACACGCCCCCATCATGCCATAGACAACAAAAGCAAAAATCAATGTTGGCTCATTCGAGGGCCGCAAGATTGTACGATTACCAAGAATTTCCAGCTGCTGGTTGTGACCTTTTCTGTCGTATTAATTTATTTTTCAAAAATCAAACAAAGTCCCCATACACCAGCATACACGCAGCGTCGGGTCGGAATGAAAACACCTGGAAACACTATCGATCCTATCGATACCATGGGACGAAGGTTTTCATGATGTCCTTTTACGGTAACCAATGCGGATGGGAAAGAGCTGGAGGGCCCGGGACGATTGCTGGGATATAAATGTATAATGGAATGATCGGTCAATCGGTCTGGCGTGCTCAACCTCTAAGGACTTGTAGGTTTCATTAATTCCTTAGGGTTTTCTTATTGTCACCGCAAAAAAAATGAAGCAAAAGATGACATTCGACTTGGTGTCCTTTCTTGGTTTCATAAACATTATCACATTGTAACAGCGCGGACCAATGGAAAAGGCTGGACCTGGCTCTCTCTTCACTACCTGTGACCGTTCGACGGGTTTTCGTCTATTCGGAGTCAAAATATTGTGATGAATTCCACAACCACGCCAAGGACACGCTGGCCAGCCTACCATTGTGCTCATCAATCATTTCTCTTCCTGAGGGGTCGGCGTTGCGTGTAAAAATGGTAATACACGAACGGACGTCGATTTTGAACATACCACCTTTTTCGAGACGTTCCCGTTGAAGTACGACCGTGTGCCATCAGCACACGTTTTATTCTTTCTTTTTCTTCCAAGTTTCCCCTTGACCCGTTTTTGCTTACGGTGCCGATCGATCGAAGGCGGTCCGATCCGATCGGCGGTACAGTCGTTGCCCATCCTCCAGAGCTCCAGAGGGAGTACAAAAAGGGGGCCCCCACAGCCAAAGTCGCACAGTGTAGACTAATGGTTTCGAAGGAAATAAGGCGCGCACGAACGCATCAACCGACTGCGGGGTGTGCGCGAACAAAAGAATCATTAAGTGCTTTATTGAGATGAAAACGTTTTGCTTTCATAGCATGGCGCTCGCGGAGTTAAGCTTGCTTCAAATGCATTCAATTAGAGGGGTTGAAGTCAGGCATGGGAGCGGTGAGAAGAATTTTAGACCCACCGCCACCATAACTGCGCGTATGTGATTTTTTTAACGCAGGTGGGAAAATATTAATAAAACGCCAAGACACCACAGAGCCGCACATCCCTCGTACGTACGTCGGCAAACTGTTTTGATGAGGCCGCCCTACGCCGTACGCTTCCATTGATGGGGTCAGGATGTCAAAAAAGTGCACATTTGTGAAGCAGGAACAGCATGCGTTCCGCGGGGCTGTAGAAAAAGGCTTGAATACTACACGAGCAAATATAATAAATGATGCCGAAAGGTGACAGGTGAGCGAAGAGAAAGACGTTACTAATTGTTTAGAATGTTGCGTTGCTGTGTGCGAGCAGAGGAAGAGGAAATCGTTTGTTTAAATGTAGCAAAACATGAAACTTGCGAGCTTGGGTTTATGATTATATTGGAGAACTCACTAATATTTTGCTGAATTTTGAACCAAAGATGGAGAAATTGTTGGAAGATTCATTGTATTTTAAATTTGCATCTTCATCTTCTTGGCTTAACTATGCTACGCTTTGAATTGAATTGCTTCCTAGACTTGATGATACCGTGTAGTTAGATAGTCAGTCCTCACTTCGGATAAGACTTGAAACACGGTTCTTCCGTGTGGTCTTACCCTGGACCCTTATGATCATATTTTCCAAAGATCAGGGTTTAACTGGAGCAGCTAGAGGGGTATTTGTCTGATCAATTTTTGGTTGACTAAACAGAAAAGTTGAATAAACAGAATCCAATGATTTTACTGTCACCAGCGTACAATAAAACTTAGCGATTTTCAGCAAAGACTTGATATTCTCCTGACAGGCTATCCTTTGTCAGAAGTTTCAGAGGCTTTGTTCCTAGAAAAGACTTTGATAACAGCTCGCCGTTTTCACTTGATATTGGTTTTTGTTGATCTTGGTCTACTACTCCGTACTACGGTTTCCCCTTGACAATGATTACTTACTTACTTACTAGGCACTACAACCGCTTTGCGGTCTTGGCCTGCCGCAGCAGAAGCCGGGATCCCGGCCTTGATGGCGGACGATTCCACGCCATCCTCCCATCTCAATCTGGGCCTACCACGCCTCCTCTGTTCGTGTGGACGGCCTTAAAGGACTTTCTGAGCTGGGTCCTCATGCATTTCGTACAGCTCGTCGTTGTAGCGGCTCCTCCATTGTCCTTCCACACATACGGGGCCAACAATCCTTCTGAGCATCTTCCTCTTGAACGCGGCTAAGCTGGGACTGTTTTTGACTCCGAGTCACGGATGGCCTTCTCTAGCGCCAAGTTGAATAGGAGACCGGCGATCCCATCTCCCTGACGCAGGCCTTTGGTGGTAGCAAAGGACCCTGCGAGTTTTCCATCCACCTTCACCTAGCATGTGACGTTGGTCATGGTCATTCTATCCCGGCCGAATTGATCAGGTTTTTCAAAAGAGCTCATGGCCTCGTAAAGTTTTGCCCTGGCGATGCTATCATATGCGGCCTTAAAATCTATGAAGAGATGGTCAATGGTAGATTTTCCGTTTCGGAATTCTTTTTGATAAACGAATGGGACTAGCTTATCCTGAATGGATAATTAGCTACGAAATAACTACTAAAGACTCCTCCTTTTTCATGAGGGAATTGGGGAAGACATCTTCCGTTGTTTGTCGAAGACGTTGTACTCTCTATTGATAATCAAAGTTCAATTGATAAAAATTGTGTACCCACTTAACTTGAATCTGCAGCTTTATCATGCAATACGTCATAGAGTGATCAATCTATCATTGAATTGTGGTACAATTATGTTACAATGGAGAGTTTTACTGTTCATTTCAATTCTTCAATAAACTGGAAACACAATTTTTAAAAGCATAATTAGATAATCTGGATGTTTGTAGACATTTTAGTCGAAAGAAATCAAGCAGAAATAAATGAATCCTGAATTTCACGTATGATCGATTTTTCACTTAACAGACGCTAGCTGTTATTTAACATAGCAAAGATCCAAACTGTCCAAATTGACCTCAAATGAATCTAATAAGATTTCTTCCCATTTCCATTGCATTCCAAAATATAAATTACCACATTTTCCAACCATCCGGTAAAGGATGATGAAGTATCGGATATCGGAAAACATATGCCTCCCCAACTCCGACTTTGCTCGGCTTTGTATCTCTTTTCCATTGCCATAATGGACTCCCCGGGGGCCAGTCGCAGCATGCGAGTGCATATCCGTGTGTGTGTGTGTGTCACCGATGAAGTCAAACCAATGTGCAACATATTTCATTTTCCACTCGAACCTACCGCATGTTTATCGCCTTTCGCTTTCGTCTACACGGTCTCTCCTGCTCTCGGCGGACCAAATGTGCTGACTCCGGGAATCCTTTTCCACGGGGCAAATCTTGGTGTAAGTGTTCGAGAAATTGTGTGTGTGTGTGCATTAAGTTGTGGTGATCGCTCATAACCCTGCGCGCACCCTTCCCATCTTCGCACAATCCACTACCGTTCGTCGTTTGGTTATGATTTGTGTGATAAATGTGTGCATATTAAAGTGTATCAAATTCAAATATGTCTCGCCTCGCCGGGAGTTGTCTGCGACTGGAAGCTTAAATAGACTCCCCGGGCGTGCCTAGGACGCGACACGTAAGTACACGGGCCGGGTGAATGTTGAACCGTGTCTTCTTCGTCTTCGGAGCATTCCATCGATGGTAGCGCTGGTGTGGGCATTGAGCACGTGCAACGTTGAATCGTAATCCTTACACATCGAGCGGAACCGTCATCATGGGAACTCCGACACCTAATGTCTCTCCTTCTTCGTGCATTTACCATTGTTTCCGGGTCCGCGATGCGCGTTAGCAGCTCTACAAAAACCGAAAGCAACACAACAAACGCATGGACGTTCGCAAAAACTTCTAAACACTTGGCACCGGGACAAAGGCTTGGCAGTTTGGTAACATGGCCCCCGTTTCAGCTCGGCAGTGTGGGCAGGCAAAATGCGCACTTGCAGGAAGCACTGCAGGCAGCCGGGTGCACGCAGGGGTTAAAATATGGGAAATTTATGATCTTGCAAAAATGATTATACGCTAGAAAGCAGCAGGTAAGTTAAGGATCAGTGCGGGTCCCTCACTGTGGGTGGGAGAACCCTCACGGGGAAGAAACACTACTATCCGCTTTTCCTTAAGACGCACCAGCCCCCGTTACAAGGAACTGTCGTCGCATGCTTCTCCGGCTCGTGGACGGGATTTGGTGGATGATGTGCATGCATAAGACCCAGTCCAGCCGATGACATCTTCAACACAGACAAAGAAAGAGAGAGAGAGAGTACAAGTGGCGAAAAGGAACTCAGTCATAAATAAGCAACCGGGGATTAGGATGCCTGACGCGAGAGACTCCCTCTGGGAGCAGTTGGATGTAACATGCAAAAAAGGGCTCTCAAAGACTCAGGCAGAAAGTTTGCCCGGTGACAGAATGCAATGCCACGCTTTGTTCGCGCACATACCCACAGAAACACACAGTTTGCACGCTTCAGTTCCGGGGTGCAGTTTTAGGATTTGATAAACGATCTGTCTTTAGCTGCGTTAGCAGAAGGGTGGTTGTGGCCGTCCACAAGTTCAAGGCACAAAACCAGGTTGTCAGTGAGAAAGGATGGTGCTGTTTAATCGACCAAGTTCTCGTTCGTTCGCGGAGTGCGGAAAAAGCGGTAGAGAGACGGACACACACACAAACGATGACATCTCAATGGATTCGGGCGCGCGCCTTTCATTCACCTTTCAAAAGCGTTTCTCACCGATGAAGATTCGCATGCATGCGGGGCTCGGTTTGACGAAAGGACCCACATAGGGAAATAGTCAACATATTTCTCTTCTTTTGCTAAATTGAATGCATTGTTTTGGGATTGCGAAGGATGCAATTGTCAAGCTTCTGGCAGATGGTTTTCGTACGTTAATGAATGCGCGCGGCATCAATTTCTTTGCGAAAGTAATGAAGTGTCATGTAGGCTGTCAGTTAAAAGTTATAAAATAGTATTATTGGTGACAAGATTTTGCTTATTACCTCGCTTTGGAATTGACAAACTTTGGATAAATATTATGACTTAGATCAGTGGCGGATTTACCACCTCAGAGGCCTTACGTTGAATAGAAGTTGGGATCGAATTTTTTGACTAGGAGGTAGGTTCATTGTGAATTAGGGGGCTCATTACGACACCCTGCGGTCGCTCAGTCCCTTACTATGATTACCAAAGTAAAAAAAACTCCCTGTCGCGATAAGATTTTCCGGTATTGTTATTAAAACCTTAATTTAATGACTACAATATTTGACTGTCTCAGATGACGCGCTATGTTAAATATGTATCTGTTCTGGATCAAATATTCCCTTTTAAGATGCAGGATAACCAAGTTTAAGAAGCCTATAATGGCAGGGTAAGATTTTTTAGAGGATGTAGAGCAGATGCTGCGTTTTCTGGTGTCATTCACATGACATGACCAGATCACCAGACTCTGGCGAGCTCATGAGTTAGACCTCCGTGCGTCGTTGGTCCAAAATTTCTATGGATAGAATTAATGTCTCAGAAGCGCATGTGAGTGTTTTATACTTTGAGTAGATGGCCAGTACCGCAGTACCGCTACAGCTGAATCCAGAAGATTCAGCTGTAGTGCCACGTTAAAGTTAAGAATGGGAAGATCATCTCCCTGGCGTTGACTCTTGGTGGTAGCTACAAGACCTGACATCTGACTGTCGTTGGGTACTGCTGTTATTACTTTTCCGGTAACTTTGATCATGCTTCCTAATGACCTCATAGCGTCGTATAGTTTTACCCAGGCTGTCACTTAAACTGGCTGGCATCTTTGCAAGAAATCAAGAAAAACACGTTTTTGAAATGCACTTATTTATAGTAAAAGACTGAAAACATTTTCAAATCAAAAGTGAATGGGTGCTGTTGGAAGTTAGATGGTTCGTCTACTTCAGCACCAATTAAGGAAGACCCCTCATCATCATCATGTTGGCCTGCTCTTTTAAAGAGTACGTCGTCGTGACATGGCCCAGTCAACAATAGATCTCCAGGAACGACGCCTCGTGCAAAACTGGGGGTTCGATGACGAATACCTTCTTGGTGGAGCATGAGTCCGGCATCCTCATAACATGCCCCAGCCATCGCATCCTGCCGGTCTTTCACACCGTTAGGATGTCCGGTTCTCCGTATAGCTCAGCAAGCTCGTGGTTCATTCTACTCATTCACACTCCATGTTCGAACACACCACCAAAGGTGGTCCGGAGGACGAGACGCTCAAACACGCCAAGAGCGTTTGCATCTTCCGCTCGGATGGTCCAAGACTCGTGGCCATCTAGGACCATCGGGTGAATCAGTGTGCGATATATCTCATATTTCGTGCGGTCTCGGAGACAGTTCCAAGATAGCAGAACTCCTCTACTCTCTTATCGCTCATTTCGAACTATGGGATCGTAGGTCGCCTTGAAGTCGATAAATAGGTGGTGCCTAGGGATCTGGCGCTCTCGGCACTTCTGAAGAGTGAAGATTTCTGACGAAATCTGTAGCAAGGGGGGCAAGTTTGCAGAACAGTTTTTGGGACAGGGTCTAATAGGCGGCATTGAGGACTGAAATGGCACGATAGTTCGATTCCATTCAGCATCCCAGTCTGTCGCCCTTTTTGTATACTCCGGTAATTCTTCCTGTTCCCAGTTTATCGTGATCAGCTGGTGCATTTCGATGATAAGCCTCTGCGGCCCCATCTTGAAGAGCTCGACCACCGGTCCATTAGTACCAGCAGCTTTGTTGCTTTTAAGACCTCTATATATATAAGGAAGGCCCCTTTAAATTCTTGAAAAGGTTTCTAATAATAAAAAAGAATTCTTTAATTTAAATTCCATCGTCTGGAATAAGCCAAATTTAATGAAGATTAAATTCGTACATGAAGTCTCGTTTTGTTTTACAAAAAATGACACGAGTTTCGATTTGCGTTAAGATGACGAAGACAAAACAAATCCTTTCTCAGGTGCTTTTTTGAACAATTAATCATGAAACCTTTCGTTTCGTTTTGCTTGCTTTCTCCCATAATCACCAGATACTGTAAAAAAAAAACCCCACAGTAAATTCCACAAGCATATTTGACTGTTCATTACATTATCGTCCCGATGCTTCCGGCGCGAGAGACAAATCTGTCTCTGCAGCCCGTTCACCTTCAACCGTCAACGTCGTCATAATGATGATTGGATTTTTCATCCTTCTCGCGAAGTGTCTTGCAACTGGCTTAATGGTTAATGGTTTGTAAAAATGCGTACCACACCGGAACGCAGGTGAGCAAAAAGAGCGCAAAGATGGCCAGCGAAACAACACTAAGTCAGAGCGTAAGGATAACGGCTGCGATTTTGACATTTTGGCGTTATTTTCACTTTTTTCATTTGTTTTTTCTTAACCATTGTAAGCCATACAACGGCAACGACTGGGAAATATTTTAAACAGGCTCGTTTCCATTCATTGCACGGTTTGCTGTGTGTGTGTGCGTTTAATTTTTTGTAGTTTAAATGGTCCCAGGGCAAAAAAAAAAAGAAGCAAAGAACAGACACGAACCAGCAGTAAATCTACGAACGAATCTTTTGGATCATTAATTTCCCGTTGACTGACTGTCGGAGTTGATTTTTCTGGATTCGAAATATCAGTGACCGGTACTACCGGGGACTGGTGGGCTGTGTGAAGTGAAAATGTGTCTCCCTTTCCAGGACCAGGACGTGTCCTGAGGGTGGGGGTGTTGGCGTTTCTTCGCGTTTTTGACAAGGTTGCGTCTATTTTTCGGGCGGACGTTACCGAGAGGACCAATTTTTTACGATTATCTCAATCCCCTAGCTACGGGCTACGGGTTTACCTTTGTCGACAATCTTAACCTCTCACGAATGCTTTCTTCAAAGTGGTAGAAGCAGTAGAACTTCAAGGTACCGTCGTCAGGCAGACATTTTCCGCATTTTCCGTGGCACACTAGAATAATGATTTAAGCAACAAAATTCGACACAAAGGGAAAGATAGATCTGGATCAGAATGAGGCGTGGGAACGAAATTACGGAATGGTAAAGGATTTTCTGGAGGTTTTTATCTTCTCTTTTGCTGTTCAATTAGACGTTTGCAGCCGTTTTACGCACGTGCTTTCTCGGATTGTGGTAACCATGGTATTTTTTTTCTCTGTGATTAACGGTGATCCATGATTAGTGTAGAAGCTGATGAGCGGATTATGAAGGATATAAAGAAGCGAAAGGCAAAATCATTTTTTTATTGTTTCTTGCTAGGTGGTTCATCTTGACTTTTCTAATCTCAAAGAGCAAATTCGCTTGTATAATGGCTACAGACTGTGTGATAATTTATTTGTGTATTTGACTTGCTGAGTCTGGAATAATTTTACATCTTTTACACTTACTAAAAATATTGTTTTTTTTTTTTTACTGCTGATACTTCTTTTTACCAAGAAATCAAATTCTTAAAAAATTGGTAAGTTCAATACGTTTAGATGTTTTTGTTATTGTTTTCCTTTTTTGTTTTTATTTCTGTATTATTGACTGGGAAAATTGTTTGTTAAGAAAAGAATTACTTTTTTTATAGATTTTCTGCACTTTTTTACAACATTTTTTTATGTGTGTTTTCTTGTTCGATTGTGACAAGCATTTCCGTAATAAGCTCAATTAACATAAATTTTTTAAAATGAAGTAAAATTTGTTTTTGTTTTTAATTATTGGTATCTGCTTTCTCTTTCAGATAGTTTAATTGCTTTTACTGTTTCAATAATATAAACAATTCAATTAGTTTCTCTCAACCAGTTTTTCAAACTATTTGTTTCTGCAGGTAAAGCATAGGAAATTTTTCTTATGCTTTTTATTTTTAATTGTTTTTTGGGAAGTGATTCTTTCAATCTAAGCCCTCGGTAATGTCGAATAAAATTTGCCCTTCTCATTCCTCTTTTACTTTTTTTTGTTCTTTAATATTTTATTGTTAAATTGCTAAACCGTTTGTTACATAGGACTGTAAGACTATAGGTATTAATGTTTTTTTTAATATTTATTTTGTTTAGTTCATGAGAAGAGAATAAGCACAGATTTTTTTTTTTGTGTTTACTTTTGTTTGATTCTTCTTTTCATGGTTTTTCTTTCATTGAAATACAGAACAATTCACACATCTGTTGTCCCATTTATCTCCATTAAAAAAAAAGCACTCACACTAAGCTCTCGGTTCCTTCTTTTTCTAATGTCAAACCATTGTAAACAAACCAAGAAACCCCTTCAAAGTGATTTTCCAGTAGCGCCAATCCATCGTGGAGTAATTTTTCGGTGATCATTTCCCTGACACTGTACTACGTTTCCCGTTTCGCTTTTCCCATCCCCGCTTGTTTTATGCGGCTGATTGGGCTTAATTTTGATTGATCACCAGTTCGTATGTCACCTTCGGAGCACGATCCCGGGACGGTGTTGCGAGACTTCTAGCACACTGTCAAGGGG
Source organism: Anopheles maculipalpis (assembly GCF_943734695.1). Lineage (NCBI taxonomy): Eukaryota > Metazoa > Arthropoda > Insecta > Diptera > Culicidae > Anopheles > Anopheles maculipalpis. Next base: position 79,799,299 of record NC_064871.1, read on the forward strand.
AAAGTCAAGGGAACGTCCATAATTACCATTCTAAGACACATTTTCTTGTGGTGCGTTTTTTTTTTAAAGGTTTTCTTCCCTTGTACACTAGTCTTTCGATAGCAGTGCTGCTAATTTCGGCAGCAGGAGAAAGGTGAAAGTGAAAATTGACGATAACTAAAGGAGCGTTGCGAGGAGCAGAAAGAAATGTTTTACTGGAACGATTTGGTTGTGATTTTTTTCTCCTCCACTGCTGTCTCGTTTTCTCTGCCAGAGAAAAGTGGGAAAATTAAACCCCTCCACCACGAGAGTAGAGCCATGTCAAGGCACCATTCTATAGGTGCCATTATTTATTCTTAATGGACCATTAATGGAGGATTGCGCGACGAGCGTCAAAATATTGTAGTTGACAGTGAAACTATAATTCCCTCACGGCATCTACGTGGCATCGTGTGTAAATAATGACCACTAAGGGGGAGAAAAAAGAAGAACTTTAAGATGACTTCTCGATGCCTGTCAAAAGGAAAGTGAACTTTGTAGGTTTAGGAACGCATGCTTAGAGATGTGGACAGTTTATTTAGGGTGACGGCAAAACCAATCTTGCAAATTCATGCCACGGTAGGTTATTATGTGTTTTCTGTCCTTTTTTCTGTTTTCCGGGAACAACACCTGGTTAGATTGACTTCAGGTGATAAGCGAAAGAAGCCAAGATAATTGGTTCCAGAACGAAAACTTAGGGTAACAAACAATTCAAAAAAACAAAAAAAGCATATCCAAAATTATTGCTCATGACAGTTTTTTCTTCATTTTTAGTTTGAGGAACCCAACCCCCCAAAACCCCACTCCGGATTGAGAGGAGAAACTGGGCGGCAAGATAAATGGTTTCCCTGGCGCATTGAAATTTACGTCACAACACGACGCGTTTGATGAACGATGGCAGACCAGGGCAGACAGGTCGTTCGTTGTCAGATGCAAGGAAAATTGCATCCTCTAATGATTGGCTTCTCGCGTGTGTGTGTGTGTGTGTGTCCCATCGAGAAATGGTGGAAAAATAAACACGATCGAACTTTGGGTCCGCAACCGGAAAGGTTCACGGTGAAGCGGTGTAAGAAATTCCACCATCAAAGGAATGCTTCAATCGGCTGAAATTGTTATGCCAGCGAAAAGGATCAGCTCGGCAGGAAGAAGACAAGTGGGAAGATAAATTTAAACATAGCAAATTATATTAAATGACGCCACATACGCGACCAGGCTGAAAGACTGATGTCGCCTTTTGAGTTGCCATCGTAATGGGTGCACACGATGTGATGACGATGTGTGGTGAAGGTTGTATCGTGCTTTTGTCTATTTCATCAAGAAGACACGCTTTGGCGGAAGAGCTAAAGATGGGAAGAGATGGGGAGGCGGTTATTTGCGGTTGAATGGGTTCGGATATAATTTTTATCGTCAACGCCACAACTATAAACGACTACCATCCTCCAATTTTTGCTGTAATCTTGGAGAAGGCGACCCTGGAAAGTTGCCTAGTTCTTAGCCAAGCTCCACAGGACCTGTTGTCACCTGACGGCTGTTTTGTTTTGTAAGGTCAGGTTTCCCTTGAAGACTTTCTCGATAGGGAAGCTTCACATGATGGTGACGAAGTTATTTCCATCAAGCTTTAAAAGGCCTACGAAGCCACAAACTGGCCACAAACAATGGCGGGAGATAATGGGTCCGGAAGGGAAGGTATGCAATGTGCGATGGGGTCATCACACTGGCACAGCTGGGAAAAATGTGCAGTGTCATGCCGCCTAACTAACGAAGGTTCCATTGCTGGTGAAGAAGACGCGAGAGAGGAGTACTTTTGCCGGGTACAGGCCATCATACACAAATTTATAAAAGTCCAAGATGCAACGAGAGTTTTACGAGGAAAGTAATAAGAAATTATCAGCCCGTTTGCTTTCACGACTGTGTGCATGTGCTGGGTGTAATTAGAGGAGAAAGGTAGGATTGTGAGTTGGGTGGGTTTGGGAAATTATGACAGGACACATTTGCGTCCCTTGGCGCTTCAAAGTTCGCTTCAATCGGTGACCAAAAGTGACCAATTTTTGTCTTTCACCTTTTCTTTTGGACGTCTTATGTTTTATGTTGCTGTATGAAATTTTTTCTTTATTGATGTATGCTTGAAACAAGCATTTTAAGCATTGCATTTCATCGAACATCGATCACATTTTTAGTGGGAAAACTTTATCCACAAACACCTCCATGCTCGTGGAAGCCTTCTCACCCCTCTCAAACAGCTGAGATGATTTGTCAAATTTAATTTTATGCCCTTCGACTCCCACTGCTTTACTCGGTGTGAAGCAAATCAATTCCTCTACTCAGCGGACGGTTGTTGCGATGGTGGAGATCAATCAAACACACACCGCTCACATGACTAAACACTCTTTCGCAAAGCATCGAAAATCGATTACAGGTTGATATTGAATAATTGCTTTTAATTATGCTTGGCTGGCAGATTTGCCCTGGCCAAGGCACTTTTTCTTCTCTCTCCTGTCTCTATTTTTAGCCATATCCCAGCATCCCATTGAAACACCAACTCGGCGTGTGACGGGCGGGATCGTCGGATCGCCAGCTCCCCCCCCCCCCCCCCCCCCATTATGCTGGGAACCGCGGGAATGCCGGCCCAAGTCTATTGAATTGTCACTATGCATTTGCTGCGGTACCGGAAGGTACCCGAGAATTTGAAACCATTCGATTTAAAGTGGACAAATGAGCGATTGATATGCCAGTCAATCCTCAGGCACTATGCTTGGAGTCGATCGTTCTGGGAGTGTTCGTCGTTCGTGGACAGTGCTGTGTTCGTTGGTGCTCTTTTTCGGCGTAAAGTTGTCCGCAATTTAGTGAAAGAGTTTTACGTTGACGATTTTTTTGCTAAATGATCTGGCCTACATCGCTGATATGGAACAGTACTGGACGCGGTTGTAAATATAAAGAATAGAGTTGCACAGGAATATTTTTATGCCTCTTGTAAACGATCGACGAATGTTCCCACAAGTATAGTTCAGAATTTTCATCCAAAAACGCAGATCAAACAGATCCAGACTGAACCATTTCTGTTGCCTTGGGCCCTAGAAATCATCCAATATTTCTGAAAGGTGCTCTGTGCGGTGAAATAACGAAAAAGCCATAAAATCAAACCACGATCGATTGGCTTATCCACTAATCAACCGAATTTTCTAGGGCTCTATTCGTGGGTGCAATGTGGTAATTATCACAAGCTGTGTGCGTGTCAATACATCTGTTACAATAAAAAAAAGACGCGTAGGTCAGCGGTCAAAATAAAACGATTAAATCTTCGAGAAAAGCCCCAAAGGGTGCAGTGGGAAAGTTTCGTTGTTCGTTGTTCGATCACTTTATAACGGATATCAGCATCAGCAGAGAAGGGTTTTACATGACGAATCACAGCTTTATGAAGGTGTGATCTATCAGGCTTCATGCTCAATTTAATTCCCAAATTTCTGATACCATATGCTGTGGAAGTCACATTCTACGCTTCACAACGCCTTTTAACGTTTGAAATTGTACCGCTCGATCGTCTTGACTGCTAGCTACATCTCTGCTCAAACGATGCCAGATGCTAAAAAGCGAAAAGGGAAGAACACCTTCCGAAGAATTTTATTGTACTCCATAATGAACTTTATTGTGTCTGTACTGTTCTACTGTAGGAGCAGCTCGAGAGGAGCCAAAAATCGAATCGAGCGTTACGAAAATCGTTCCCTTCCCTGGTCTGTGCGCTTCGGAACGAACGATGGGAGGGAATAGTTATATTTGCTTACAGTTTTGAACTTCCATTTTCAAAACTGCAACTGGATAAATACCCGTTTGGGAGTATCGAACGGCCCGAACTACAAACCCTCCTCGTCATGATGATGATCATCATCAGCTTCGTGCTGAAAGCAGGCAACACACCTTGTCCAATTTTCAGGTGCATTAAGCTCGGATAAAAATTCCAATCATTAGCAAAACAAATCGATTGCCGTAGGTGTGTGTTCTGCTGGCAATTTGGACGGCTATGTTGGGTGAGTAAGTGTGAAGAAATTTAAACGTAAAAATGTAAAACTTTTCCTTCTCTTTTTACGGTGAAACGGATCGGCAGCACACGTACCGTATGCACGCGCAGGAATGCTGTACGGGATTGCTTTGTCTTCGAAAAACTGGTCGAAATCTGGAACTTCAATAATATCTCCAAGACTGGCAAAGATCCCGTCGAACAGTGGACGGCAAGTTCTAGCAAGGAATGAGAAGTCCTTTCTCTACCACCTACGGTGCAGGTTCATTCCTTACGTACGCACACAGCGCCCCGCACGGCAAAGCGCCCCAGGGATGCCAACCGTTTCAGAAGCGAGAGTCAAAACATGTTGAAACAACAGACGGATATTTTGAGAGAGAAAAAAAAACTTCACGACATCGAATGCGTTTATTAAGACACACAAGACCCGGTCCCAAGAGGGACCAAAACTCTCCATGGGGGTTGGTGAACACACACTTTGCCCGCCACACGTTGTGACGCTTCAGGATGTCGGGCCAGGCTCTCAATCGCAACAAAGGCAAAAGCGAAAAGGACACCAAACTTCTAGCTGAGCAGAGTCCTCCTGGGTTCTTATACCGAGCGTTGTCGAAGAATACATCGGAATGGACTTGTACATATGAACGCGCTTGCCACCCACAAAGCGCGTGTTGCGCTTGCTCGTTCGCTTCGGAAGATAAATGGTACTGGCCTGTGAATACTGTTGAGCGAAAGCTGCCACAGTTGGCAGATTTTTTTATGACTTAATAGTGGGCCATTTAGCCTAGGGCAGAAGTATGGCGTTGCCCTGGAATCAGATTCTAAACTCGACGAGAGTTCCGAGATCGATTCGTCCTGTGGTGTGTGTGTGTGGCCTATGGGGGAAATTGTGCAACAGGAGCTGTTGGCAGATCCTCGTTGAACCATAAAAGTAACCCCGAGAAAAGAAAAAACAAATGTGAGTCAGGGGTGCGAGAATCTGAAACGGAACCAAGTTCAACATTTCGTACTAAACTGTTTCGAGGCAGTTTGGGAAGGATCTGAAGATTTATAGGACGATAATTTTTGAGCAGTTTGTGGAGTATCTTCTTTGTCTTTTCCTCGTTTTGGCTTGCTGTTGCTGCCAGTTTTACCCCTATGATTTTTTTTGCGACTTTTAACGAATTCTTCAGAGTGTTTCAAGTGGACATTTGGGGATGGTTTATGGACGGTTTCGGGTTTGACTTGTTGCTGTATGGTCAAGCGTGCTGCCGAGCCGCCGATAAACCAATCGGTTGTGCATTAAACCCTCGCGCCTCGATGGAATGTGTTTTCAAGTTTCAAAATTTTTGCGTTTCACAGTTTTCTGTTTCAACACCGCTGTAAGCAGAACGAGCTTTTCTGAGGCCTGGTGAATTTTGGAATGCAACGGCTGGGTTGTGGATGAAGTAAACCGTGCGTTTCAATACGTGCCCGGAAACCAATCAAGTGTAGAAGATTAATAAAACTGGTGCGGGTCTCTGTACCCAGCCAGCCGTACCCTAGTACGGTTGGATGGATGCGCCCGAGCCTAGGATAGGACCATGGACACAGAGCAACAACAAAAAATGGATCCATCCACAAGCCGGTCACGCTTGTTGAGTCCCTTGGGACCAAAAAAAAAAACGCTTCCAATCGAGGATGCTTCCAGAAGGGAAGAATCCGTTGTAATTTTTAATTAAATTTTATTGAACCTCACCAACTCGGCTCGGTCGAAAGGGTCTACAGAGAATGTTGGTGAATTGTGGTCCATTGGCAAAATTCATAATTTTTTAATCACTTCACTCCAAACCCATACGCGTGTTAAAAAAAAGTCCTTCGATACCCCGGATCCCTGGAAGGAAACCTTTTTGGGTGTTGAAGGATTAGTCTACCGGGAAGCTTTACCGAACTGGAACACGGATCATGGAAGGGTTTTCAAAGCGCTTCTTTCACACAGTCTCATAAGCGTTGCGGATATTCATACTTTGAGGTTTCGGTATTCATTATCAGATGAAGCTATTATGCATTAGCTCCATTGCTTCCAATTAATTGCGCTCGCTTTGGTTTACTCATCGAAGCATAATCTGTGTTTGAAGCATAGCTTAGCTCAGTAAAAATATCTCTTATAGATGGATTTGTGATCGAACCAGCACTTTTTTGAGTGGGTCACGTATTTTATCTTTTTCTTCTTCTTCTTCTTGGCCTGCTCAGGATTAAGCATGTCGCATCGACATGGCCAGGTCTCCTGTCAGTTTCCAGGAAATTCGGTCTAGGGCTGCAGTCCTCCATCCATGGCTGCATCCGATCTCCGATAGGTTAGACTCCACTTGATCCAGTCAATGAGCTCCCTGTGCTCCTCTACGCCTCGTGCCGAACGAGTCGCTGACGAGCACTTTTTTGGTGGGGCATAAGTCCAGCATCCTCATGACGTATCTCAGCCAACGTATCCTACCGGCTTTGACAACCGTCAGATTATCAGCACCGCCAAACAGCTCAGCCAGTTCGTGAAACATTCTCCTTCGCCGCACGCCCTGCTTGCACACACCGCCAAAGAATTGCATTGGTGTCCTCCGTCAGCACAGTCCAAGACAAGTACCCGTAGAGGACTACCGGACGTATCAAGGTGTGGTAAATCGTACATTTCGTGTGTTGTTGGAGTCTTCCTCTAACACCTCGAGATCGTCGCCGTCAGCTAATATTCTGCTTCCGAGTCGGGCTCTATGACGGTCAGAGCCTCCGGTAAGCAGGTATTTTGTCTTCGTCGCATTGATCCACAATCCAATTCTATTAGCTTCGCGTTTCACTCGGGTGTACGTCTCGCACACCGTCGCAGTTGTCCGTCTATGGTATCGTTTTGCGTTGGGATCGGGTGCTCCCGGTAGTTTTTGTAGGATCTACCGTATAGTAAAGATATGGGCGGTTGTCGATTTGCCTACAATAAATCCAGCTTGGTAGCTTCCGACGAAGTCTGTTCAAAGGGGCGCAAGTCTGCAGAAGAGTATTCGGGACAGGATCTTATAAGCAGCATTCAGGACTGTGATGGCCCGGAAGTTAGCACAGTCCATCCTGATTTGTTGCATTTCAGCTGTTTGATGGCACTGATGACTTCGTCCAGGGATGACGGGAGTACTTCGCCATCATCATGCAGGCTGTCGTAGTTCTGAACTCATCTGCTTCCTTCGCCTTGTTCGGTGCCTCCTGAATCTGCTCCGTTAAGGTGTCCGTCGAAGTAGGACTTCCACCTGATGATCACCTCTCGCTCGTCCGACAGAATATCTCCTTCCTCGCTGCGGAACATAGCGATCATGAGAGTAAAATCGCCACGTGTCTTTTGACGTCTTTTGACGTCTTCTTTTGAGTGAGTCACGTCTTTTATGTAGGAAATAAAATTCGCTGTACATTGTACGCAACTTTAGCCACAAAATATGCCTGCAAGGTAGCTTTTAAATCATTATCTGTAGTTTGTTTGATTTATTCAATAGGTTTACATTGATAATCACGCACGGAAAGAGTTTAATTAAGTGTCTCCGCTGGAGGCAATCAACCAATTATTACGGCCGGCGTGTTTTCAACGTGCTGTGCTTTATGATATCTTGAAGCTTGTGGCATTATTTATCGACAAATTGCTGACTATGTACACATAAAATAAAATATAACACGAGATGAATTATCGAAGTAAAAAGAAACCTTCTTAAAATTTCAGCGAGAGAAGAAAATGCCCGAAAGACATGACAAAAGTATGAAATTCACTTGCAAACTTTGCTAGAGACATAGCGTGTTTCTTCCCTTCTATCAGCCCCATGGCTTGGCTTGGCCACATCTTCAGTCACACAACCGTACGGTTGCGTCTTCAAAACAATCCACCTACAGCTGACTCCTACAGACGCGCGCCCTCGGGCTCGGACTGGTGGAATGGCTCTGGCCTCTTGAACTTTGTTTTGAGAGAGAGACAGAGAGAGATACCAACTCACCCCGGGCCTAGTTTCGACTTTACTTCAGAACACCGATTGCCAAGTTGCCGATTATTAAAAAGTTACCTATTAACCGACAGCGAGATGGTGCTCGTGACGTGACGGAATAGGGTTTTTGGAAGATGAAATCTAAACCCCATCATTTCGATGGTATACACCGGCCGGTCGGGTCGATTGAAACATTCGACTGAAATGAATATGCTGAATGGATCGTGCTGATAGATAAGCGCAGGGGCATGACGGTACTGGAGCAGATAGGAAAGAGACCCGCGTGTGTGCGTGTGGGTTTAATTTTGGGATCTTAGCCCTAGGAGCGTTAGGAGCTGGGTAGAAAATAATAATTAATTTGGATTCATTTAGATTATAATTAGTAAGGAAAACAAGAACTGGAGAAGGTGTCCAGTTCGGGTCGTTTTATTTTTTCGTTATAAAATGTCTGACTTTGACTGTTTGACTTTTGACGACCACGCTTCACGTGAGTGTGTGTTTCATACCAATTCTTCCGCCCCCCATTTCTACAGGGAATGTGGTCAGTGTTATAGTGCTCCAAGATGAAGAGAGCTCCATAATCCGTCCTGATCATCGTCGCTCTATTGGGGCACGAGGTGGAGAGAAGCCTGCAGCAAAGTAAAGAGGCTTCCTTTTTGGTCGAGTGGGGCAGAAACCTCAGGCAATTAAACGAAGATATTATGCTTAATCATACTTTTAACAATTTGTTATCTTTTTGCCTTCCTGCAGCCCATCCATTCCCGCCAAGGGGGAAATGGGAAACCACTTCATATCCCACCTGATGTACGCGGGTCGGCTCTGTGCAAGGGACAGGTAGACCTACAAAATTCACCATCCCTGCCAGCAAGTGCTGGAAAATTGCTGATAGATCTGCGTCATCTTCATCATCTCGTCGTCGTCGTCCTCGGCGGGGTCGAACGAACACCGTTGAGTCTGTCTTTCATCTTCCACTAAGATAAAAAAGGGCCAACAAAAAACACAAAACCTTTGCGCCCGCGAGCACGACCACCTGAAGGGGACCCCTCGAAAGTGGAAGAGGTTCCGTGCCTCCGCCTTTCGGTCTTTTATCTTCTGATTAATTAAAGTATGCCGATCAATTTGTTATACAAGCAATTTCGTAGCCTAATCGCTCTGTGCGCTGACTCGGGGGCACGAGGAAGCGAAAACAGCAACGGGGCAATCGATCGATTCGGTTCAAACGGTTTTTCTGTCCACTGTGTCTAGGGCGTACTGCCTTGTTGTATTTATATCTAAGCGCGCTCCATTGTCTTTTGCCGGCTAGTTTGCTCTTTTTTGTGGTTTATTTAAAGCTAACCTTCTTCAATGAGGTTGTGTATTTTGCTGAACTGTTTGTGCTTAACTCGTTCGGGATTTGAACCCAATTTCCTCCCCTAGCCTGTCGCTTGCCATGGAGAAAAACAACAACGAAAAAGAGTTTTTACCGTCACACTCATTCTAGTTACCAGTTGGAGGCAGTACAAAACGTCGATGGTTAAGCCATAAAATGTGACCGTGACGACTTTACTACGATTATTTCAGGGACAGGCAAAACGAAAAGAAAAAGCTTTATGGGATTTGATAAATTTATTGATCGGAGATTGATTAATGGAAAGCGAATCGATATCATAGTCAAGGACTTTGGTTTAAATGCCAAGTTTAATGATGTTTAAATAGAATTTATAGAAAAATAATGTTTTATTCCTATAAGAAACCATTCTTTCACATGTTTCGCTCGCAAAGTCGATGAAATGTATTTGTTTCTTGTTCTATTGTGAAACAATTTTCTTTTTTACAATTCTCGCTGCCTTGCATGATGCATCAAACAGTTTTTTAAGTTTTTTTGGACAAAGAAATAATTTAAATTTTTATTTTATTTAAAAATTTTGGGATTCAAATGAAATGAGTTCTTTAGTGAAACTGTCATTCACGAAGTCATTTTCCACGTTTTTTCTACTTCAATTGCATATTTTTTTCTTGTGTAGTGTTCATATCTATTTCATTTATGCAATTTTTATCATTTCACCAGTTTTTGTGTTAAATTTTAAAATTTCGGATGAATTTGTTATTTTCATTTGTTGGGCCTGTTTTACTTTTTAAAGGTTGGAACGTTTATCTATTTTCCTTTTTTTAATGTTTCTTCACTTCTTAATTCATTGTTTGGTTGTGGTAATTGATGGTTGAATGTTGTGCTGTTGTTGCTTTATTCGTCTGTTTCAAAATTCAAAAATGTAAAATATAAACAATTTCTTAGAGACACGAATGTTCGAAAATGAATTTCTTTTAATTTCTTTATGACGGCCAGGCCGTATTCCTTAAAATCTTCTCTTATATCTATCTTCACAATTCATTTAACTTATATCCTATTTTGAAAGTAGACATTTCTTCTTCCCTCAATTCAAGTGTACCTTATCCCGGGTGAGCTCGGTTAGTGGATGTTGCTGCCTGGTATGGTTCTAAAGTTGTCCTCTCTATGTCTGCTAAGGGGTCTTTGGAGCATCGTGTCGTGGAGACTAGCAACCGGTTACTTGCCACTACAACTTTGTGAAGCTACAGTAGCAACAAACTCATGCATTTCGCCAACAGCAAGGGTCAGGCGTCAGGGTCGCCAGCGACCCTGCAAAACGCAAGGAGCCGACAGCCACAATAACCTTGTAAGGCTATTGCAGAATCGAATTCAGACATTCTGCTAACGAGAAGGTCACCAGCTACGACCTTAGATCTTCTAAACCAATTTTTTTCGCTTTTTATGCCAAAATAGCGACTGTCCCATGTCGATGACACAGTTGCAAACGTTAAACAAACAAAAACCAAATAAACACAACTAACTACAATTCGCTATTTGGACGATAGTGCGTATAATCTACGGGAAGGGAGGGGAGAAGGGATCGAAGGACGATTCCCGTCTGTTTGGTAAAGTTAAACAGAATCCGCGCATATCCATAGTCCTTCTGTCCCAGGATATCGCGCATCGGAACTGTCGGGGACCTTCCTGATGCCCGAACGGCTGCAAAGAGTCCGGGTCTAGCCGCATCGAACTCCACAAATGGCCAGAGGATGTGGTCAATGTCGTGGTACCCGTTGCTACATCTTCAAACCTTGTAGTCGGCACTGCCTATACGTTGAAGATGTGCATTCATGTGGTGAGATGGAGTGCAGAAACTTCCCGAGTTTGTCCTCATCCCACATGCTCTGCCAGCGGGCCATGCAAAGTTGTTGTGGAGTGCGAAGAAACTCGTGAGAAGGAGTCGACCTCTCAAAAATGCTGCCATCGGTGGGACCTCGTTTGGTCAAGGAGTCTGCTTTTTCATAGCCGGAGATCTCTTCATAAATGATATTTGTTAAAAAGAAATAAAATTTATCGAAAATATTGAAGTGTCAGATGCAGATGGCGTTAAAAGTTCTTCAATTCGATCCAAAGAATCAATTGTTTGGTTTTAGTTTGTTTTACCATATTTAACCAATAAATCTCGTATCACATTACTTCTTCACATTGAACATATCGTTTTCATGGCGTGTTAATTATAAGTCCACATTAACTCTCTAGTCATCAAGCAGATGATTCTTGCCTCACACAGAAGACACAGTATTACGTGTCAACAAAAGCCAAAACCAAAAAAATCCCTTTTTCATCTTCAATAAACGAACCACCTCCTTAGGAGTGAGAGAAGAATAAAAAGACAATATGATTCCCATCACCCGAGAACACCCAAGAACAACTAAAAAAAAGTGTGGTGGTTTAAGGGTGAGTTTTGAGTTCTTTAATTTGTTCTCTTCTCCAAACTCCTTATGGCGTTTTTAACCTCGGCCACTCCGTTTTTCTCTGATTGATGCCGCAGGTGCAGCACGTGAGTTTGTTCGGCCAGCGAAGATTACCTTTTTGCGTTTGCATTTCATTCTGTTTCGGATTGTGAATCAGCTTTTTTTTTAATGTTTGTTGTTTTATTTTGCTGCTTTCGGTGGGTTGGTAGAAGATTCCTGGACCTGGGCATCTACCTTACTTCTGCTCTGCGTGCTTTTACAGTCATCATAAAAATGGTCCGCACGTACGACCACAAATCTTGGCTATGCCCTTTTGCCGGCAGGCACATTTTCTATGCTGTTTAGCATAGGAACACATCGAGTAAGAGCGAGAGACACACTGAACCGGTGATGGGAATGGGTCAAGAAAAGGTAATAAACAGCTTTTCTATTTTGCGCCATACACACCCGAACCTGGTTCAAGGTGAATACCTTGATGCGCTGCTGCTACTGGATGGTGATGGCTAGTAGCAATTGGTCCTAAGATGTCCTTAGAAAAGCGACCATCACGTCGCCTCCACCAACGGAAGAGTAATCCATTTCTCATGGTAAATGTCACGATTATAAAAGTCAGCGTCTAAAGCTTGGGTTTTTAGGAGTTACTTAAGCTGGTAACACTGTAAAGCACATCTGCTCAAACACTGCACAATGGTCCCGGGAAGCAGCATTGCTTTTTTATACGCTTCTCTCCAAACCAAGTGACGCCAAGACAAATTATAATCGATTTGATGGATACGCATCATGAAACGACATCCTTCCGGCAGGGAAAAGCTTAAATTCTGGCATAAAGAAAAATCTTTCCTCAAATATCCTTTTTGCGAATGAATGTAGAAACAGAGCTCGAACGGTGTTCGTTTTGTGTTCGCTTTTTTCCTGGTGTTTGGTTTATTCCGGCTAAGAAATGTGTCCCGTCGGGATAAAAACCGAAAGCCACAACACCTCAAACCTGCTCAACCAGCTTATCCGCCAGGGGATTAGGGATGAAAAATTATATTAGCGCATTCCCTTGTCGTCCCAGGACTCTTTTTTTATTTGTGTTTTCTAGGGAAGAAACAAACAAATTAGATGCGACAGGCTTTGTTTTAAAGGACACTGAAAGAGTATCGTATTTTTTTTTTTGCATCTCTCGAAGCACTCTCACCCTATTTTACAGCCACTAATCGACAGCTTGGGGGATGAATTGAATTAAATCCCGGTGGAATGATGAGATCAAATCTCTTCTTGAGGAAGTTTTTGCTTTGACGAGGATGATTTTTGAGCCTGATTTGTTGCTGGGAAGGATTAGAAATTTTAAGATGGAGGCTGTTTTGCAGTAAACAACAGAGACATGGAGCTCGGGTGTGTTTTTGTTTCGATTCGTAATAGGAGTAAATAAGAACGGGACATTAATTATTTAATCTATTTTGCTGAAACGTAGACCATTTTTCAAAGATTAGAATCTATATCGACGGTTTTCTGAATGGATTAAATAATGGATAAATTTGTCACTGTCACACTGGCTGTGCTTACGTATTTCATTCCATCTGAAGCTCTCAATCTATTTGATGCAGAACATCTTTGTGTGTTAGGTTTGGAAATGGTAAAAGATACATTTAGGATTTGCAGAAAGCACTGCCGAAAGGGATCCCTTTTGTACAGCTTCATTTGCACACGCACTTATCCTGAAAACATCATAAAATAGCGGCATGATGGCATCTCCACTGTTTTCGGAACGGTTTGTTGAGACAGCTGAACAGCGTGCGTCTTCTTTGCCGGGATGTCTTCATTTGGTTAGGGGTTTGGGCTGTTGCCAAAATGTTTGAAATCTGTTTTAAGGTCAAGAATTGAAAGAAGAAACCATGTGAGCAGCATACAATCATGTCATAAACCGGGGGATGCATTTGTTTGGCATAAGTGCGGCACAATAACACGGTATACCGAAACGACCGTATTCTGGTTATGGCTAATTTATCTAAAACAATAAAAGGGAGCAAGGAAGGAGGAAAATTGGTTAAAAATATTTATGTTTTTGTAATTTTTTTAATTTTTGAAGAATTTTTATAATAACACGGTATACCGAAACGACCGTATTCTGGTTATGGCTAATTTATCTAAAACAATAAAAGGGAGCAAGGAAGGAGGAAAATTGGTTGAAAATATTTATGTTTTTGTATTTTTTTTTAAGTTTTGAAGAATTTTTATAACAAATTAAAATTACGTTCGTAAATCTTATTTAATTATATCATTTCTTAGTTCTTCTATGTTTAATGCCGAGCCATCAGTTAAATGTCTTTTTCTCTCATTCCAGCAAAAAAATGCAATTTATAAACTTAATATAATCAATTTCATTTAATTAATTATGGAACATATACATTAAAAGCAATATTTGTAGCTTGGTTTCTATAGTTTTTTGTATATTTTACTTATTTATTTACAATTGAATATGACGGTCCAGTGCCGTATTGTCAACACCACTTGTGTTGAAAAAAAAGTTCAATTATATTGATAAGGCATTTCCTCCTTATCCTTATCCTTATCTTTGCCTTATCCCGGGCATACTTGGTTAAATGTTTTTTGTATAGTTCACATAATTTTTTCATGCTTTTGTTTGTTTCGTATATGATTGTTTCATTGTATTTTTGTGTGTCTTATAAGGATAGAAAACTTTTCACTCCTTCGTTTTGTTTGCTTTAAGTTATTGAATAAAAATATGATCGATTTTTTTTTATTTTAATGAAACTTATTGTTTTAAAACTAGATTTGTTTTATGTTTTGTTTTTATTTCTTTCAAGTCTGTTGAGAAAGCAAAACGGCCATTTTTCATGAAATAAAATAGTCTATTGCAATTTGAAGGATCTCCAATTTGCAATTCCATTTTTATTTGAAATTTTATTTGTCTTTTTTATAAACTCCTTTAGGAATTGGGTTTGGTTTCCAAACATTCTTTTTTCTTCATTTTCCTCATTTTTGTTATCAGAAATCTGATTTAGATTATATTTTTTCATTAGGTCTTTTTTAAATAAGGTTTTTAATTTTTCCTACCTTTATGTTTATGTTTTCGTCACTTTTGTTCATGTTCTTGTTTAATATCCTCCTTCTTTTTAAAATTTACATTGCTTTTTTATCGCTTTGCTTTTTTTCTGATTGCATGTTCATTTTATATAATTTAAATAAACTTCTGCAATGCTGGGATCTTTATTTTGGATATTTTGTAGTATCAATTGCTTAACATTTTATTTATGTTATGCTTCTTGTTGTTTATTTAACGCTAAATTTTGTGGATTTTATGTGTGCTCAAGTAAGATAAATTTTTAAAAATTATTTTAAAAATCCCACAGCAATTTTTGTGTGTGCAAAAACAAAAAAATCTCTTCAAAAGTCCCGGAGAAACCGATCGTGAGATAGCTTATTCTACGATAGCAAATTGAAGCCGATGGTGCAATCGAGTGCAGATGAGAAAAACAGAAAACGGACCAGAAAAAAGGGTACGCAGCTCCAGTTTTGACCTTCGGATGTCAAATAAATGAAGGGAGCAAAACACACAACAGAACAGAGGAAACTCAACCGACTTATAAGCCATTAAAACGAGCTGCAACAGAGGGAATGCGCCGTTTACCTGTGGGAAGACCCGGTGCTGGTGCTCGATAAATTATCATTCAAAAGCAGCTGCACAGCCACTATAGCGCTCCAAATATCGGTCAATTGATGGATCGTATAATCGGTTTCGTAGAGGACAGAAAGTTAGGACCGGTGCAATGAAATGTCACACGGGGTTATCCCGAGAAGGATCCAACTTTACGGACACACCAGGATGTATGTGTATGTGTGTGTGCGCACATTTCTTCCCTCCAGTCGAAAGGAAAGCGAGCATCTTCTTGCCACCTTGTCGTGATGGTTTTTGAGGCTGTTTTTTTCTCTCCAAAACCATCGGCTAAAGACACATCAAACTGCAGGGACTCAGTGTCGTTCATATTTATATAAAATATTGAAAGATTTTCTTCACTTCCAACCAACCAACTATACGCCTTTCACCGTCAATCCCTTTCGGCGGAGACTCAAAAAGGGAAGAAAAATAACGAGCAAATGATCTTATGTTGTATTTTATTGCTTACTTCTTGATTCCTTCGATTCCTGAGAATGAACCAAAGCTCTCTTTTTCCATTTTTTTTACCCCCGCTTGTGTCCGTTTCGAACGGACCCATGAACGCGGCCGGTGATGAACGTCAACCCACGCTGGAAGCCTTTTCCCGCTGCCCAGGTCCGCACACGCCCGGGATTATAAGTGACAACCGGAACACAATGCTGCTCTGGGCCAGCCGGGCAGCACTGGCTGTATAATATTGTTGTTTATGGGTGTCGCCACACTCAGTGCACTCGGGCAGTAAGACGCCCTTCTTGGCACGGTGAAAAGTCCATCATGGTGCGGCAGGTCGCGGTAGGAAAGCAAACGAAAAGCCTTTCGTCCTCTGGTCGAATGTCCTGCTGAATGCTCAAAGGGAGAAGCAAAAGGATTTCAATCGGACCAGAAGCATCAAGTCTCTTTTAAGGGGTTTGTCTGGTGTCTGCCTACCATTCCACGGTGCCATTCGATATAGAAATTAATAACCATCGAGAATGGGAAGATGGGTTTTTGTCTCTTTCTCTGTATGTGTGTTTAGTATTATTTCCCTCACAAACCACTTCACCGATTCAACAAAAGCAACATGCAACAATTTATGGCAATATTTGTTTTACTTTTCTTCTGTAAAAGTTAGATTTACAAACAAAGAAAACCAAAGATCCATCTAAAGAAGTTTGAGTTGGTGCCAGTAGTACAGGAAAAGATGCTTATACAGTTTGCAAATCTGTTAAGATGACAGGTTGGGACAGAAGAAACAGCGATCATAAAGTGTAGCAGTTGATGATAAGTATTTGATGTACAGTATCGGGGCAAGATAAAGTTGGGACTTTCGTTTTTGGCGCTGGATTGTTGGTGCAATGGAACTTCTTTATTCGCGCAATTTACTTGGATTAAGACTTTTGTCATTTTATCGTCGCGTATTTTTCTGTCAATTGTAAGAAATTTTCGTTTGTAATCTGATATCATTCTTTAAGGGTTTTTTTTCCAAATTTCATTTCATTTTAAATTGTTTTTGTTTTCGTCTTTTTTTATCCGTTTTTTTCATGATTATTTTGTTAGTTTTTGAAGTGAAGCGTAAATGCGAAGGTTTTATTATTTATTTAATCATGCACAATTCTCCATAATTTTTTTAGATGTGTTTTTTTTTTCTTTTTAGTGATATTTTTTTCATACTAACTCTTTCATCTATTTGGCTTTGGATGAATTTTTTTTTTCTTTTTAATAAATTGTGTTTAATTAAAATTAAGGCAATATGGTCCAAAATTTATGAAAAAATTTACTTATTTAACATGTGAAACAAATTTTGTTTTAATTTTATCTTAATGCAAAATGTTGATTAGTGATTGTTTTATTTCTTTTATCTTTTAAACGTTTAAACTCCACAGCAAAATCCAAACGCACCTTTTATTATTTATATAATTGTTTTATTCTCTTTTATATTTAACTTTTTAATTTGTATTTCAATGTATCAAATTTTATTTTCAAAAAGTGGGCAGCTTGTTTTTTCTTTCGTATAGCAAATGAGGTCGTTTAAATAGCTGTTTTCATGTTGAAAAGAATCTACCACCTTCTTTAATTAAATATGGTTTACATACGGCTACACAAAGAAATCCTAATGCGCATAGTAAATCGCTTTTGTGCAGATTGTAATTATTTCACACAAAAACAAACCAGAAAAATAATAATTTTCTCCACACCGTTTGACCATTTGCCATTGTAGTGCATTGCACACATAAAAGTATTCAGAAAAGTTGTAAAGAAACAGGTAGCACTTGCTCGGTGAAAAGTCTCAACATTTACAACAGAACTGATGCTGTAATACGGGAAACACACCACCCGGAGGCCGTTCTCGATTTCACAGCAATTTTCGCCTTTTTCTGTACGCTTTTGCACCTTTTTTTTCCAATACTCGCCGATTGAGGCCGAAGAAGCTGATGGAAGCTGCTGCCTTAAGAAAGGGAATGTTTTGCTCTCGCTTAGCTCCGGACAATTGCACCAAAACACAGACAAAAAAAAAATACATAAAGCAGAAGGAAACATTCCATCACGCGTTGGTAGCCCGAAAATCGGTAACGAAGGCGGAATGCATTTCTTTCTCTTGCAGCCTGCCGGCACCCGTTGCATTCGGTAACAAGAGGAGATACATAAGAAGGAAGGAAGAGATGAAGAGAGCTATCGAGTAACCCGCACTGCAGGTAGCAGCGTCATAATTGCACATTTTATGCTGCATTTACTCTTGGCCCTAGCTTTAAGTGTAGGGAACTGGCAGGAGCTAGAGATATTTCCCCTATTTTCTTAAGCGATTGAGGGGAAACATGTTGCTTGACGTTGTTGATGTTGCATCAAGCTGTGGAGGCAACATTTTTTTCCCCTCGCGGCAAAAATGTTCAGAAGGCAGCAAACGTACCATAAAAGCTAAGCGCGTTAGGGGAAGGTGAACCATCGAATGAACACCGATTCGAACCGGGTTCATTTCGAGGGGAAGTCAGACTTTGCTCTCATTTGTTGTTGGTTTATATTCTCCGTTGTTTTTTGAGGAACATTTAAACGCATTTTAAAAGAAACTATCATTTTCTAATCAAGTTTGCTTGCTTTTAAATGAAAACTATAAAATTTTAACAAAATTAATTCATTTCCTGGTGAATTATTTAAACAGAATATGTAGTTTGTAAGTCATTTTAAAATCAAGAAAACTTCACAACTACGAAATCTTCCAGCTTTCTTATAATAAATAACGATAAAGTTATAATTATTACTTTTATTAAAACATTACAAGCAAATACCACTGTGGTAACCCAATCAAGGCCAAAGGTATCTCAGCCACGAAGTTGGCTCGTTTCGGAGGAGACCCTTTTTGGCTGTGTTCCCTCCTGAGAGGCAAAATGTGGCCCAGAGAGCACACAGGACGACGAACACACAGTTAACTGCGATTACATTGCACTCCTTCCTTACACCCTCGTGACCGCGTAGGGTCGGGACAAAATCATTCATCTCTCACCCTTATCAAAACTCTTGTTGTAGCGAATCAAACATTCTAAAACATTCTCTCATTCTCTCTCTCAGCGCTTACAATCTCTATTTATGCTTCCGTACTTGCTCTCATGCTCGGTTTTTGCTCTGTGCCCATTTTGAGAGCACACTTCGTCGTACCGGAACTCGCTCACGCGGCCCTTCATTCCGAAAACACCCTCCACCCCCAGCCCCCACCCCCCCTGGCAGCGCCCACCAACAAGGACCCTTTTTGCAGTCCGTCCGAACCCGTAAGGGCTAGCCGGGCGCCCGAAAGAAAATCCTACTTCGCACTACGGTGACGGAGGGTGGAAAAACCGGGTGGACGGAGGGTGGAAAAGGCGCAAGCGGTGGTTAGGAAGTTTTTCCCGAATCACCCGCCCCTCGGGCGCTGGCAGAACAAACGCACGACGAACACCGAAGTGAGGCGCGTAAGCTACCAAAAAGGGTGGCGATTTTACACCGAGCAAAACCGGGAAAATTTAGTAACGTCGTGGCTTCGGTGGAAAACAGATCGTGTCGTAAAAATCCCGCGTGTTGACCAAGCTTCTACATCGGTCGAGGAAAAACACACACCGTTGGCGTGTGTTTCCGTGCGTGCGTGCGTACCATTACGTTGGTAGCGTTTGGCGTTTCCCTTAGCGGCTGTTCTGATCTGTTTTGCTCGTTGTCTTCGGTTTGCGTGCGTCCGTTTGCGTGCGTTTCGGTTGTACGCGATGCGTGCTGTGTGTGTGTGTATGAGGTGTGTTTCTGTGCGATGAATTTGAAAGGTTGAAGTTTGATGCGCGTTTATCAAGTAGCGTACAGTTTCCAGTTGTCCTGTTGAAGTGGTAATTATTATTTATTAAAAATAAAAGATTTAAGGAGTGTTTGTTAACTTTTTCTTTTCGATTGGTGTGTTGAAATGAGCAGGAAAAGTGTCCTGAAACAATGAACAAAACATCTTCATTCGTTTCTCCCCGATAAACATATCATTCCACCCGGAAAAACAAAAGAAAATCCAACTGTGAATCCTGTTGTTACAGCATCCTCGCTTTAATATTGCTTCCGCTGACAGCTTTAACCAGCGCCCAGCGTTGCTTACTGCGGCTGCTGGACCCGGACCCGGACACGGGTTTTGGTTGTGCTTCTTTCGCGCACATTCGCTTTTCGCTTCCCAGGAGACCACTGGGGAGGCCTTTTGCGGTCATCGCTGTGTCTGGCTTTCTGGCTTTTGATTCTTTTTGCTGCATCTTGTAGCCATTTTTTACTCCATTGTCAAGGAAGGCTTCTGATGTGATGCTTTTTTGTTCTGAAGCGAAAGAAAATAGCCACAAGTAAACAAAAGGAACGAAACCGGGAAGGCGCCAAAAGAAAAAAAAACCCTGCCGAAAGGGATTGTCCAGCATTTTTCCGATTTTCATTATACTTTTTATTTCCCATTTTACAAACCTGCTTCTCGTATTTGCTTCCCTGTAATGCTGCATAAAACTGAACTTGAAAAGACTTTAAAATTAAAATTTCCCCTGCTCACACGAGTATGAGTTCTTCGACGGAGCGAACAAATGGAAAATAGCAGACGCCCACCCGACAAACACCCCTACACAAAAAAAAAGAAAATACGAGTGAGGTGAAAAATAACGCACCGTATTTTTTGTTTTGTTTTAAAGTAACGCTCTGTAACTTTTGTCACGTCCTGAGAGGGTGCGAGCTAGCACAAAACTAGGGAAAAGTGGTTGTAGTGGAATGCTAAAATAAATTCTCATCACCAACACAAGCTTACCTGCGTGTGCTTTTGTGTTTGTGTGTGTGTGTGTGTGTGTGTGTGTGTGTGTGTGTGTGTGTTTTTTTTTTTGGTTTGTTATTTATTGTGTTTTTTTCATTGTATTTTTCTGTGCTCTGCTGTAGCCCCAAAAAAAATGGAAACCACCCGTGGCTTTCCTTCTAGACAGATCGACCCATTTTCTTGACTGTCTAGGGGAAATAAATATCATTGCCAGCAGTTATCCGACAGTAGGTGCTCGGTTTAGGACACCCTGTTTACTTCCTCGTTGTTTGGTTTTTTTTTTTTGAGGATTAGAAGAGAAAAATATTATCTCCAAAATATGCAGAATAATAACAAAAAAATGACACGGAAAACGGAAATGTGCAAAGCTTTAGTTTTTGTTTGATTTTGTTTTCATCTTTGACGTTTCAACACTTAAATCGATGTCGGTGATTTGCTTTTAATTTGTAATTCGCTTAAATTTATTCATTGTTTCGACTTTTGTTGTTATATTTCAATAATTTTTTAATTTGCTATTCTTTTATACATTTTATTTTTAATTAAGTGTTGTCTTTTTAATTTCATTGTACAAAACATTGAGGGAGACATGCAAATTATGTTAAATATTTTATCAAATTTTATTTCAACACAAGTTTAATGTTCTTTTTTCCTTTCTTCTTTTCCCTTTGCAGGTTTACTATAATAAAAATGTAAAAAAATCCACACTTCCCGAAAGTGATTACATCAAGATAAGTGCAGTCTGATAATATTAAAACAAAACGTGCGATACATAGTGAATTTAAGTAAAATCGAACACGTGATAAATTGAAATGGTGTTGAAAAGCAAGTGAATGAAGTGAATTTTACTGCAAAAATATAAGATAAAAAGAATGGCAAAATAAATACGGTGCAAAGTGTCGTTGTGAGGTGAAGAAGAGAAATCAAAGTTTTTTTGTTTGGCCCCCAAAAAATGTGTTAAGAAACCCACAAGGGTAGTGTAACGCGAGACCGAATTTCTTCATCTTCAGTTTCCCGGAACAGAAAAAGGTGTATGGAAAATTTCGACAAACCGTCAACGAATCAGAACCTCAATATACTTTAAGCAACGACTCCATCAGAACGGTGCAGCTCAACAGTCGTCGTAGCAGTTCCAGTTGTGAAAGTGAGTTTTACATCATTTTTATCTATCCAAATACAACACAATGTACACACACACTCACAAACTTCCCTAAAATCGAACTCAATCGATTCGAGATTACGTTGCGAGCTGCGCTGCTTCTCCGGCTCTCCTTCCTACAAAACAAACCCTCCCCACCACCGATAGACACACAGCGCACCAGCATCGTCCAGCAGCGGTGGAAAAACTTTCTAATTACTCGAATAAATAAAAACGTATTTATTTTGCTCCATTCCTGCCCCGGTGGTCGGTTGGTTTCGGTAGCAATAGCCAACTTTAGGGTAGCCACAACGGCACCCGGACACGGTGCGGAGAAATCCACACCAAAGGTAGTCAATTAGTGAAGTAGTTGTTAGATGAAACATGAGTTTGCACAGCAAACCCTTGCCGGATGCCAATGCCCGCCCTGGTATGGCTGGATTAGGATGTTTGCTGCACAAGTTGGGCGCAGAGCTTGAAACGTTCGGGCGTATTTGGATTTGGTAGAGAATTTTTCTGCATTTTTTTGGGAGGTTTGTTTTTGACAAAAGGTGTAACAAATGTATGACGTGTGTTTGATGGTGTTTGGATGGCGTGTTTTCGATCATTTGAAGTTTGGGTATAGTTGTTGGGTGATGTATTGATGCCAACCTGTGATGTGTAGTTTTAAAGTGTTAGTGTTGCTCTCTTTTCTTTGTTGATGAGGTTATAATTTCGTTGGTGGTAAGGCAATTGCTGGGCAGATCCTTACCACTTTCAAAGAGGTTTCCTTACAATGTTCGGGACCCTGCAAATGACAATTGCTGCTATGTCAAAACTGCTACTTATAGCAAGTTCCGACCGTGTCGGGGTCCCAAAAACCTAAGCAGAGCAAATGCCCCGAGTATTTACTTAGTATGCTCTTACACCTCTGACTTACGAGGCTTCCATATAAGCACAACTCCAGTGTTTATTGGATTTGATTTGAAGTTGAAGTATTTCCGATAAAGCCTAACACGGTCATTGTTGTTTGTGACTGCTATTAACCATACTAAATCCAAATCGACTCTACCCTTTATCAACAGTGTTCTGTTCTGTCCTGTAATATCTTAAATGCACGACTTAAATGGTTATCATACTTCAGGAGCGATAAGTCAAGCAATGCAGAAATGGATTTCAAGGGCTTCTCGAGGATAAAGTGCCAAGAACTTTTTAGATTGGTAGTCGTCAGCCGTTAGTTTAGCAAAATTTAGTCAATAACAGATTAAATTATATAACTCTGCCACGCATTAGAAAAGGAATGTTAATTTTTCTTGAAGATCTCTTATTCATGGTAGGTCAGATGCTACAGCAACAAGCAAGCGTTTATGTTAGCTTTGGCAAACTAGTTGTAAACAAAAATTGATGCCAAATTCGTCGTGCAAGTCTTTTACATCAAAGGTGGTTTTTGGCTAGACTTTATTTGACTGCATTTTAAGATGCGAAGATTTCAGTTTAAATTAATTTAATATGCGATATGGTCGAGTAAGAATGGCTCGTAGAATGGCCATGACCAACGTGGATGGAATATTCTTAGGGTCCTTTGCCACCACCAAAGGCCTGCGTCAGGGAGATGGACTTCCCTGTCTCCTAATCAACTTGGCACTACAGAAGACCATCTTCTATAGGTCAACCCAGATCCTGGCATACGCTGATGATATAGACATCATTGGTCTATAGACATCGGCTCTCCCATCACAAATTTGAAGTCTTCCAAAACTTCACCTATCTCAAGAGTCAAGGGGCAAGAGCCAGCAGCGACAAAAGCTTAGATACAGAGTTGTGCTCTAGGATGCTGTCGACCAGCCGGTCATTCTACAGCCTGAGGAAACATCTCTCCTTAAAAAAAATCTGTTGCGATGGTTTGCCTCTGAGACATGGACCCTCTAAAAAACAGATGAAGCCCCCTTAACCGCGTTCGAGAGGAAGATGTTCAGAAGGATTATTCGCCCCGTATGTGTGGAAGGACAATAAAGGAGCCGCTACAACGACTACGACGAGGATCTCCGGGGCTGTTCGCAAGGTACCAGACAAACGCAGCTTAGAAAGTCCTTTTAGGTCGTCCACACGGCCAGAGCAGCCGTGGTAGGCCCAGATTGAGGTGGAAGGATGGCGTGGAATCACTCACCATCTAGGTCGGGATAAGCGGTTCCGGCTTCAGCTGCGACAAGTCAGGTTGGGATTTGGACCCCGGTCCTGCCATTTAAAGACCGGTACCGCTGTCGCCTATAGCACCTGGCCGTCCCAGCACTAATAGGCCGCAAGCTGACGATTTTACATTACAAAAGCCAAGCTGAGGGTTATTAGAGGGAGCCATGTGCCCTTTCATCTAACTGTTATTGAAATTAAAGAAGCATAAATGTATAGAACAAATCTAAATTGATAGCCATCTCGATGAATTCCAGTAAGGAATTGGTTGGCGCTTGTATTCTTATATGAGCAAATAATTGACACATTTTTTAAGCTGTTCTTCTGCACAGAAGGGACTTGAGTACTGACAGAAGCCTAAAGATATCAAAAAAATTTCGTTAAATAAATTCCGTCAGCTCTCTATAAGTCATTCAAACAGATAAGGTTCACATTTTGGACATCATTGGTCTTCTTGGCAAAGATTAGTCGTTCTCTGATATTCTGTCACTTGTTTGTATTCAATTTCTTGGTTGTATGATCTTCATTAGTATCTTCATAAGAATTATTCTTAGAGAATCAATGCTGCATAACTTGTAGAACAACAGACGAACTCTAAAAATCCCATCATGATGAAACAACTGACCTGGTTTCACCTTCCCAACAAAGAAGAGGTAGCAAAGGCAGAAGGCTGGTGTGAAGCGTTAACTTTTAAGCAAATTTTAATTACGAGCTTTGCCCATTAAAAATAACACTTTCGTGTCTCTTGTCGAACGTAACGAGCTTCATGGAAAAAGTGGGAGCAGAGGCGTACCCTTGGACAGTGGAAAGTGGACTTATTAAATTCTACCGGCCTGTCTTAGAATCACGGCCCAAAACCGGTTCCAAGTTTCTAAGGTTCCGATCAGGTTCTCGCTGGTTTATTTGAACATGCCGCCTGCCCTGGCGTATGTGCGGCCACAGTGTCCGCCTGCGTCGCGCTGCTACTAAACGCGTTGGGTATTTGTTTTTTTTTTTTTATATGCCTGTAAGAAGTTATGTTGTTTGGAATTTATTTACGAGAGAAGGTCTTTTCGCCGTTGCTGTGTTTATACTTTTTCCACAGCACACACACACCCCACACACACTTCTATTTATCTTTTCCTGTACGCACTTTGCAGACACGTCGTCTCAGGGTCGGATGCGAGTGTTATGATGGCATTTATGTTTCCTTCGGGGTGTTTTACTGTACAGCTTTTTGTTTTGTTTAATGTTTTTCTCTTCTGCTGGCTCTCTTTCACCCGTTTTGAACCATGAATCGAGTCATTTTAACCCTCCCGTTATCACCTTTTGCCACCAATTTCGACACCGACAAGTTCCGTTCTGGAGGGGGAAAAGGTAAAAGTTTCACTTTCATATGAACCGAAACCGATCCGAGAACTCCATCGAGTCAGGCTAGCTCGTGGTGTAAGCTCCCTCTCCAGGGTTCCGTTCTTTTATTTATCATTTTTAATTACTTCAAGTTTTGCTTACTTCTTCTTCACCTTTTATAACCTCGCGCACTACGCGTATCGGTTAAAACAATCCTCCCGCGCACAAAAGAAAGAGCAGCTTTTCCAGCTGATGTCTTGAGCTCTGGCGCTTTTTGTTGCTGGGTTTTTATTCAAAGAATGAAAGAAAAACTACCAAGAATGGCGAAAGAAAAGTGGAATGTTTTTACATCTTCTTAACCAGGGCAAAGTTGCGTCATTTTCAGCTATTTAGCAGCACTCCGGAGCTTTTGCCGAGCGCCGGTGAAGGAAAAGTTGGAAAGCATTCGCAGTCGCTGGCGCACAATAAAAATTCCATCCACTAGTGCGCCTTGCCTTGTGTGTGTGTGTGTCCTTTCGGTCGGTCGAATGGTCGTTAGTGTGCCCATGCACGATAACTTTGTAGCATCGAGAAGAAGCACAAAAAAAAAAGCAGGACTCTTAAAGTAAAGTATAGAAGCGTAAGTAGATGGAGTTATAAGTAGAATGGAAGAGAGAAGAGAAGAAGCTGAAAAGGGCGCTCCAGGCTCGGAATGTAATATTAGTTAGTGATCGGGTTTTGGAGTCATCATCCTGCCAAGATCTCGCCTTAAAATGAGGTTAAAAAAATAAAACTTAACCTCTCGCGTAACTGGTTTGTGAGGGGAAGGCGAAAAACCTGGAAAGAAGATATCATCCATCTTTCGCTTTTCCCGAGAGTTTCGTTGGGGCAAAAAAAGAAAAACTTTTCCTTTCGACAAACAACGCAGCAGATGGGAAGCGAAATCTTTATTCTTTTTTTTGTCGCCTCCTGAAACTCTCGTTGCATTCTTCCTGACAGATGAAATCGTCTATCGATTTTTCCTTTACACCCATTTTGCAGAACATACCATTCGCTCGTTGGTAAAGGTGCAATCGATGCAGCTCCGGAAGATCCTAGATGGTTCCAAGAGAAATCCTGGATACCAGCAAGGATTAGAATTTTTGCTGCACAGTCCATGAAGTCTGTGACGTCTGTAGAGCGATATCTCGCAAGAAATATGACTCATAAGTGATTCACGTGTTTCTCTTGCATGCACATACTCCTCCGCTTGAAAACAATAGTAATCTCTTGATGAACACCTTCTCCAGTGGGCACCCTTTTAAGTCACCTGTACCGATAACCAACCCTGTCCAAACCAGATGTTTTGTGTCAGAATCTAAAATCTCACCCGCGGGGATTCAACCTGATAACGATAAGTGACGCACCAAAATCGGAGGAAGGGATTGCTTTTTTTTGGTGGTTCGATAATGTGAATGGGAGTGCGAGATATTGGGTGGCGAATCGGTAGTTAGTTAGGCGAGAGGCGAACATGGCGAACCTACTACCCGGTCCTGCTGGACAGACGGTAGCCTTCTGCACCGTACTGCTGGTAGCAATTGTGAGCGGTATTGCCTGTGAAACGTTTCAGTTTCCCGAGTTTGTAAGTGCTAGATGAGGTAATTGGTGATATGGTGGTGGTGATCTTATCGATTAGCTCTGATGTAATTCTTCCGAGCGAATTATGTTCAGATTTGTGTTTTGGAAAAAAAAAATCTCGCCCCTAAAGATCAGTCGTAGGCTGTTTGGCAACCATAAAGCTATATAATGCTTATCACGCGACTGTTTCTGTTTAATCTTGAAGGTTGCAATTGAAGGCGGTGGCGATGGTGTGGCCTGTGGAGGTTGGATTATTGATAAGGTTCTTCGTCCGCGCGTACTAACGACGGATGCGTGTGTGCAGCAGCGAGGCGTACGTAGCATGCGGCAGCTTCTAGTGCGTTATGGTAGTGTTGAGGTAACATCTCGCACCGCAAGTCTAGCTGTCGATCGGAAGCTTGCGTACGAGGATGATGATCATGATCAGCTAATTGTGCTCAGTACCTTCGGGAGACTGCGTAGAAATCCGATTCCCACTTCCACTGATCAGTTAAATCGGCACAATGGAACACATATACTCTGCTGGCATCGACCCTTGCAGGCTGGAGATACTCATCTTCACAAAACCTTACTACGGGTAGAGCCCGGACAGCATCGTTCCGTTCAAGAACTGCTCAACACACTGTACTGCAACAGTCTCAACGGCTATCTGCTAGAAGGTGCAATGATTCTGGACAACTTGACGCCATCCGCCATGGTAACGCTCGTTCCAGACACGGACTCTTCCACCTGTGGCACCAAGGTGGACCTGCTAGAGTTGCGCAATCTTACCAGCCCGGCAAGTTTCGCTAAAAAGTTGATTGATTCCCCTTTGGTAGAGCCTGCGCCTGATAATAGTTTTACCTTTACGGAACCGAACTCTGCCTTCGGATACATCGTGTACGTTATCTTCATGGGTTACTGTATACTGTACACGGTGCTGTTCTTTATCTTTGGCCTAATGCGTGCCCACCCGAGCACTGATCTGTGAGGCGAATAAAGTAAGATGAGATACTGTAAAAAGGCAATGTGTTCCTTGTTTTGTGTCACGAATAGATTTTCTCTTTGTGATTTATTAATGTTCTGTACAATGTTTGTTTTTTTTTCTGGTATAAATGACACACTTTTACTGCTACTGATATTTGGAGGAGAAGCTTTTGCTAACTTGCTTAGCTGAGGAAGAGGGCAGATACGATCGCTACGGCGATGGTAGCGAGGGAAAGGGTGATGGTGCTGGCATCGCCACCGCCACCAACTACACCGGGCATCGGTGTCGGACCAGCCACAGGGGTATCGGTGCGCACAAACTGCTGCTGTATCCAGTGGTGGAAGTACCGGACCTGCGTATGCACCGTGTACGTATTGTTCGTACCACATCCGAACCCGAACGAGATGACACCGGTAAGCAGATCGTTACAGTAGAGACCACCGCCACGGTTCGCAGCACAGACACCGTGTGTAGCGACCGTTAGCTCCGTGCATACCATCGAGTCGCGCAGCAAACCCTGGTGCTGGCTGGTACAGGACGCACGAGACGAAAATGGGACATTCAACATCTGCAGCGGTACGTTCTGTGCGGTCGGCAACCAGTTCCAGCCGAGCACCTGACAAATCTCCCCATCGCGCACAATCCGATGATTCAGCTCGGCCGGTGCCATGTTTGGTGTGGCAACCTGCGGAAACACGATGTTGTTCGTCAACCGCAGCACCGCAATGTCGTTCTCGAATGTCCACGGGTTGTACTGGGGATGGGGGAAAACACGCTGGACAGCAAGGGCGGGTGCATTTTGGTCGACCGTCAGCACACCGGCTCGTACCGTGAATTGATTGGCCGCGATCAGATTATTGTTCCCGTCCAGCACACAGCCAGCGGCCGTTAGAATGTGGTTCTGGTTCAGGATAGTACCGCCGCAGAACGTTGTAACGCCGATCTGGATGGCAACCTGGGCCGGGTATGCCCCAACTACGGCCGGTCCACCACCAATCAGGAAAGGATTTACAGAATCCGCGTTGAAGGCTTTCGCGAGCACCCGCATTGTATCTTCTTCCGCTGCAATGTCTTCGATCGGGAACGATGCTACATTAGATGTAGCAGCTACCAGCTGTTCTCCTTTACAAAATAACACAAAAACACCGAGCAAAATGCTCACCGCTCGCACTTTTCTATCCATTGTGTTGTGTGTATCTGCACCAAAGGGGCGGCTGCTTGCACTATCACACTGAGATGCGCTTCTACCAAAACCACCCGGCTCGGTGGACTATTAAACCATTACTAAACTGCGCCAAAGCGCTCTGGCTGGAAGGTAGCCAGGGTCAGATATTATCGCGATCGTTCGCCGAAGGGATTTAGGCGCGCACAGGATTAACTCTGAACCCTTGCGGAAGTACGATAAGCAGTGTGTATGTGCACGATAAATGCAAACCTGTATCAGTCGACGTCGAATTAGTAGGAATTTCGATAAGTACCCTCACCATGCCACTATCTTTTGGGGTTGCCGATATTGAAGAGTTTCGTAGCAGTCGTGCCTGGGAAAAAAGAAATGTACCATAAATCATGAAATTCGGTGTTTTTTTGGGCCAACAACAAAGTATACATGTAGGTGTGATAATTTGCAGAAGTTCCAGTTTTTGCCCCAGCAATCAAAAACTAGGCCACCAGTGTTGACAGGATGCCAAAAGAACGCTTGAGATTGCTCCGGCCTTACTAGACTACTAGCACAACCTTGCGTTGAGTTGGAATCGAGTTCAAGGGATTCGGAGATGTGTTGCGAAATCTTGATAATTAATTTCCGTACGGCTGGACGCTTGCGTCTTGCCCTTGTTGGAGAGAGAGAGAGAGACATGACCCTCCGGGCATAAATGTATCCTTTATCCTTATCTATAAAGGCGAGGAAAGTACACAGACAAACAAACACACAGAGTTCCGTCTGCGGTTGGGCCTCAGAGAGGGAGAAGGTTCGCATCGTTTTGGCTGCAATTTTGGATTGCAATTTGGCTGATCCTTTTTTGGGGTGTGGATGTGGTTTCTGAGGCTGGGAGAAGGAAGGTTTATCCATCTGAAGGTGTATTGTGGACTTCAAAATGGTCAAAATGTTGGAAGATTTACACGAAGCTAAAATTGAAGGCCTTCAAGACGAGTAAACCCATCCATACTTCAATAGCTCATCTAAACAGCGGGAAGTTCTCCCATAGCGCTCTCCTAAAACTTTTCACACAACTCTGCTTCAATGTACTCACTATTAAGAATGGATTCCTAGCTAAATTATAACTCTTAAAGAACTCAATAATTCGCCTCCTATAAAACTTTACCAACAAAACCCTTTTCCAATAGTTCCATTGTGCGTCCTGATTCCCGCTTTCTCTGGGGTTTTAGCGATGAGGACCACCATCCTCCCTAACCTTTATTTATGGTACGGCGCGGTTAGCCGAGAACTCATTTCGTTTGCTTTTTGTGCCGTAATTTCACCCGCTCGCTCGCGGTCGATCCTAAGCTCCTAAGAAATTGTGCACAAGAGAAACACTGTACGAGTGAGGTTAAGCAGGTCACATATGGTGCGCACGTCGGTGGCAAACGATGGGCTAATATGGCCCGGTCCACTGTCAGCAGCAATTGGGCATGTACGCATCGTCGCGTCCCAGATGGAAATTGGAAACTATCGCCGGCGTTTAACGGACGCACAGGACACACCGGTCCGTAAAGACGTAATTTTGTAATTTGAAATGACACTTTAATGGAGAAGTTGTCCCCTTTCCCTGGGTGGTGCCACCGATGGACAAAATTGAAGTTCAAGTACAACGTACTAGCTAGGGGATTGGAATGGGAAGTAAAAATAACACCGAAAAGGGTCAACATTAAGTGCAAAAAATGGTTGGTTTTTCCGCTCTGTATCTAATGTCTCCTTCTGTGAGGCAAGGATGCTAGCTACCTGCCAGCCCCTTTTTGCGGTGGCGCTTACACACTGTGGCTCAGTGGCAGACACTACCTTCCGAACCCTCTCGGAATGCTGCCCGACACACCAGCGCCGTATTGTGCATACCGGAGATACCGCCGTTCGCCGCGTTTCGGAATTAATGCGGGACCGAGGGACTGTGTCTCGACTTACGGTTTGGAAGCGATCAGGCAAGGTTGATTGGATAATAAATTTCAGGCATTTTCCAAAACACACTCAGCCTCGCTGCGCTAGGAGGGGCCTCCCATTAATGACTCAACACTGTCATAAATTTGGGCATATTTCTTATGGGATGGAATGGAATTTTCGAGCGTATTAGGCAGGGAGAGAGTTTGTTTTAGGCCTGATCTTAGTGAATTTGGAGGTTTGGGGCTGTTTTAAAAATGAAAAAAGCGAGCAGAGAAGCCATGTTTTTTTAATTTTCGCTACAAAGTTAGGTTCCAATGACTGACAATAGACCACAAAATCCAGTTAGAAATGGAACTCTGTAATTCCAGTGCATAAAAAAGCGCCTCGTGCATGCAAAATTGGCATGATATCTGCTCAGGTTCTGCATCAGCAATGGGGTAGAATCTCGGAACAGGAGTATCTGTGAATCCTAACGAAGGCATAGGAGAGCGAACATTCCCGCGCGCTTAATTAACGAGAATGCAAAATATTTTTCTCTTGTTCACCATCCCAAAACGAGCGGACGTAACGGATGTGCGTGCCGGGCAGCGTAGCAAAGCCCCCAACCGAGCAAAACTGTGACAGATTCAGATAGGGAATGATGGGTTAGCCCCTTCCGAAAAAATCCCCACAAAAATCGCCTCCAGGTCTAGGACTGTTTGATCGCTTATCGGTTATGATTACACCGAAAGCGATGAGGATGATGGTTACTGCACAACTCCTGCGTCCATTCGTGACGACCTTTTGCCACAAATTAATATGATATGTTTTAATTAAATGTAAAGAAACGACGTTGCTCGCCCAGCTCTGTTCATGATTAGTGTAAATATTGGAATTTATCGCTCTATCTATCTAGTCGTTCGGGTGCTCGGTACGTTTCTCGTACGGTTCCTGCCCCTGGGAAGTAAATAACGTTGACCGGGCACCCAGCGGTGTCGAATCTTTAAGGAGATTGTGTGTCCAGAGTCCATCGAAATCTTCGAAACGACAGAAAGGGTGGCATTAATAAATAAACTCTTTTAATGGTGCACAGTAGTGTGCGGTGGCGGGTGTCGTCTCGTGTCTCCAGCTAAGAAGAACACACAAAAAATGTTTTTCAAACATCGAAACCATGGTGGAGTTGATAGGATTATAAAATCACCGTTTAAAAGAAAAAAGGCTCCACGAGGATGCTATAAATTTGGATCATATCTGCAGCTTCGAATTTAGTTGCATAATAAATCGGTAGCTAATGCGCACCGACCCCGTTGGATATAAAACAAAGCATTTAATTGCGATTCTTCACCGTTGCGTCTCGTGACTCGTTCGAGAGTTTCGTGGGATGTGTCAAAAACGATCGATGCAATGTTATTTGGGTTTCGCCGAAATCGCAAAACCTAACTAGAATTAGTTCTTCTAGCGCAAAAACTAGAAGCGCGAAAAAAAATGGCGGCCATGTTGACAGCTGTGGATTAGCAGCGGCAGATATCCCAATGGTGCGCCATTTTGTACCAAAACCCCCGAGCGGTCCTACTGGTGGTCCGAGAGATGATGCAGACATTTATGAATAATAATGTCTCGTGCACATCTGGCACCGATGATCCGCCAGTGACAGCTAACCCTGACAGTGCACCTGTCCCTGGGAAGCTGCTTTTATTTATATTTATATGCTTCCCGCCCTCGTAGTGCGAGGGATGCAATCGTTAGCGGATCGTGTTGGGGTCCTTGTTTTAGAAAGGCCGCATGTCCTCTGAGCCAAAATTTTTTCACACGTTGTGATGTGATTCGTTCTTCTTTCGGGCTGGATTTCGAGCGACCCAAAAAAGGGTACAGGTACAATGTTTTGGGGGAGCGTACGGAATGAAAATAAATAAAACTCGTCCCAACAATCGAACCGGTGGAACCGCTCATCGCATATTCTCACAGGTGCGCTTGGTCGGTCTGCCAAAACTGCAGATGAAGCGTTGCATTTTTCATACACACATCCTCCCGACACCTTTTTGTGTTGCTTTGCGTTCACACCAACAACAACGTGTTGGTGGTGGCGATTTGCTCGTTGACCTCAGGGCGTGTTACTGCTACTTTTACGGTGGAGAAGGAACAGGTGGTACACTATCGGTAATAACTTTAGCCACGAGCGAACAAAAAAAACACAAAAACAAAACCTAATCATCCTTCAGCACGACGCGCGAATGGTGTGCAATATTTCGCTCACGGCGAAACTTTGTTCCGTGACGGGGTCTGCACAAGTGAAGCTTTTCTTTTTAATTGAAATTCATATCTCATATGTTCATTACGCCTTTCGTGGTCAGAGGGAGGAATGTTTTGTGCCCCCCCTTGGTGGCAATTTCATTTTCAACGTTAGGGAATTTCTATCCGAACGGAAAGTTGTAGTTGTCCGTGCACACTGGTTCGTGTGATCAGTAGTAGCAAGAATGGCGAAAAAAGGTAGCAAAAGGTCACTTCTCCAATATGTAAAGCATAATTACGATTCGTCACCAGTCTTTTTATTCTTTTTTTGTCCGTGCTCGTAAAATTGCACCCCTAGCAGGGCAGATTATTCTTACGGGGTGCTTACTCGTACTGAATCGTTCTATTTTTCATCGCTTTTTTGCTGCTAGCTGAAGGTGTAATAGACCCCCTTCGCGCTGGAACTGAGTGTTCGCGATATGATGTGCCACATTGTATCTTTTCTATTTCCACCGCCCCCTCCCGGTTCAACCCAAACCAGGTGGGGCGGTTTGCTTTTATGATTGTATTTTTGTTGCTTCGCTTTCCCCAACCGGAGGACACTCCGCACAAACGTACACGGTAGCATAAATCAACTGAAATACGATTGCGTTAATGTTTCCTCTTTGTGTCTCTATCTCTCTCCTGTCCTGCTCATACACAGTGCCTCCCACCGGATACAGCGATGGGAGTAACTATAAGCGTACAGTAAAATTTTCAAACTTTAATCCTTTCATCCTGATGCTTATAGTTTTCTTTTCTGAAGCTCATTTACAACAGAGGAAAATGCTAATAAGCAATAATTTTGTGGGTTTTTATTATTAAATTTCATACTTTGGCAATTGATGATGCAATTTCAATTATTTATGGCAATAATCAATACTTAACTACGTGGTTTCGATAAGTCTATAAAACCATTCAAAAATCAATAGTATAACTTAAGAGCTTCAAAATGGCATGAGAAATATTACTGAGAAAGGTGTCCCGGTGATAGAGCTGACAGCGGCACCGTTCCTCATACGGTAGGACGGGGTTCACAGTCAATCCATTTGACCCTTCGTCCTGTTGTGAGGACTGACTATCCAACTACGTGGTGTCAACTGCCGTACAGCTCTCTGGTTCACTATGCTACTTTCCGTTTGCTACTGACTCTCTCTAGGCTACAATTTTTAGTTTTTTTTATCTAGTAGCGATCGGCTACTTTCCTAGAGATGACATGATGTACGTTTTGTTTCACACCCTATTCAAGCGTTCGGCGAGTGACGATGATCATTTCTAAAGGTCACCACAACTCTATCTACTCTAGACCGCCCAAATTTGAACTTCCAAAGCTCAGGTAATTCAATACCCCGCGAACAAATCAACGAAATAAATTCATCTCAGTCCAGGAAGCTTACAACGCTTCCTCTACGTGGACTGTACAAACAGGGCCTAAAGATACTCTACGAACTGGGTCGTTCGGTGCTATTTGAAATGACCAGCGCAAAGAATGCTGGTGAGTCTAACGATGGTAAGAAATCGTAATTGTAACAGCTCCTCTATGGATTTTGTAGTCTCCGGGAGTCTTAGAGCAATGATACATGATAATAACGGATCAAATTTAAAGTTCAGATAAAGAACCAGTCGTATTTGGGTTTGCAAAATGCTGAAGAATTGTTGAGTATCATTCAAAACTTATTGCTTTGTCTTCTGTTGCTTAAAAAGGGCATTTTGATTTTGTTTATTAGGCCCAGTAAAGCTAGGGTTGTTTAGTTACCTTTTTTAACGTATTTAGATGCTGACAATGCTTCTTGCAGCATTTGATAAAATTAACATGCACGCGATTATTTTATTCTTCTGAAATATTTGTCGGGGTAAGAGATAGGACCTACCATCAACATCATCATTGTTAAAAAAAAGTATATGAAACACTTATTGGCATTCCCCGCACTGTACAATATCACCAGCAGTATTTATTTCTCCCGTTCCGGAACAACAACACAAACGATGCGCACATATACGCGCGGTAGCAATTATTATTTATGGGGTGCCATTTTTTACTTCCCTTTCACCGGTTGGCGAATGGTTTTTGGTAGATGCCCAACCAAAAACCAAATCGAACGTGTGCATCCTTCCCCATCCCCATCACGCGCCACATAATGGTGATAAGCTTTCAGGAGGGCAGTCAGTTTGGGGCAGTTCGTCTTCATATAGCAGCAATGTGCGGAACACGCGTGTCCAATGCACGGCAGCGGCTTTTGAAGCCGCTTGCACACACATATAGGATGAAATGAAATTGTCATGTGAATGGCGCGACGACCGGTGCGAGCGTGCACAAAAGTCGCGAAAAAAAGGAATCCAATTTTTGGTGTGCGAAAATCATCAAGCACAATAAAACGCGCTGCTCTTGCGTTGATTAAACTTGTCCAACTTCATTCAGCGTATGGTGTATGTGTGTCCTATCTCCCCCTTTTATGTTGAGCGAAGATGCGTCCCCATCAATGCCGGTGAAAGATTAATTCACATTCCGATCCTGCGGTTGCACTTCTGCTGCTTGCAGTAGAATGACATGAAAACAAATTATTTTAGAGCCGTTCCCTATTCCTTTTTTTTGGGATACTCTTGATTCGTCTTGCCATTACTGGGGATAGAGTTATAATTCATTTTTCAGGCAAAAAGGTACAGGCACGTGACACCCATCGGAACGTGCAACCTCTCGCGTATGTCTTTCGCCGTTCCATTCTAAGAGAGAAAGTCCATTTAACTTGTTTCGATCCGATTCGTTTGGCATCGAACCTTCTTACCAGCAGGTTCCTTTTGTGTTCCCTAGGTCCCCCTGGAAAGCTGAAACGAAACAATAGGAAAATAAATCACTTATAATCTAACAAAAAGAGACACAGCCACACTCACAATAAAAACAAATAAATAGTCCACGCATAGAAGTCCTCGCCTTCCGTATTACTTCTTATCCCATAACCAGCAGTTTTTTAATGTAATTTTTTTCTCCTTCATTTTCCTTTTCCTTCTACGAAGGGTTCCTGGCGGTACCAAAATTTCCATATCTTTCCTACTCATAACCACACGAACGCGGAGAAGGGTGCCTTCTCTACTGTTTGTTTCCCAAACGATCGTATAGCAAAGGCAAAATAATAATTTCATCACTCATTTCCCTCCCTTTTCCGTCTGTGGTACAATGTCTAGTAGCCCCATTTGCTTTGACAAAAATCAGTGAAAATTAATCAAAAAAAAAAAAAAAACAACCCCCCACTACCACTACAAATGCACCACAGCCCGTCCCGTCGCGTTAGTTGTGATGTGCGCTCGCTCATTAATATTAAGTTCAAAAAGTCATTGAAATTCAATCTACATTTCTCGTGTCGCCGATAGAAGTGGGCATTTGTTTTTGTGTGGAAGTTTTGCTTTGTTTGTTTGTTTCCGGCTGTCTTTACGCTGATGTTTCCATGTGTTTTATGCGTGTAAAGCCCTGCGGTATACACGCTGGAAGGAGCCCCCATTTTTATGGGCACATTGTACCCTCGTGTTGCAGCCTTCTGTGTGTCTCTCTGCTCGGGATAATTATTATTTATGTGCCATGTATATACAAACCATTTAATGGCGTCTTTCAATTCCGGCAGCAGCCCCGACGCCACGCCTTCGATGGGCAGCGTTCACGGGGCACCGCAATCGAATCGACCGCTCGAATGACGAATGGGGCGTCAAAGGTTGTACCGCAGAGGTTCTGCTTTGCTGCAGCACCGGAACGCATCGGAGCGCAAAAAGTCTCCCAAGGCGCGCGTGGGTTCTATCGAGTTTAGAAGTACAAAAAAAAAAAACACATTAAAATGTTAATTACTTGTAGCATGAACCAACCGCGCAAATAGATAGCAACACCTAACAACTGGAATAGAGGGAAAAAAAGCGAACGAAAGCTCAAACATTTTACCCCGCGCACACTTTCGCTCGCGTGAAGTCAGTGTTAGAGAAGTGAGACTTCATTTCCGCATGGTGGCGGGGCGTGGAAAATTAAATGAATAGAACCAAGGAAACCCCAGCAACAGAGAGCAAAAAATGAAGACAAATAAACAGTACAAGATGGATAGATAGCGATAGTCTTCCAGTACTACTGCTGCTGGATTGGGTCATCCATTTGCCCGGAACTCAAATTTTTTGGGTGCTTTTGTTTTAGCTTTAACAAATGCTTTAACGTTCCCAATTGGACGTGGGGAGGGCTACTCACTGTGTGTGTGTGTTCTTGTTTCCGTTTGTCTTTATTTACGTGTACGGAAGTTTTCCTTTTTTTCCCCCTCTCTCAGTCTCCGTCTGTGAAACCTTTTTCTGCACAGAAAAATGCGTTTTCGGGTGTAAATGATTCGGAGGCACGATAGAACTGGGTTTGTGTATGGTTGTTTTTTTTCCTTCCCTCCTCCTAGTTAACTTGTCTTTTGTTTTTGTGTTCGTTTGGCCTGTTCGGAGACGAGCCTACCAGTTTTAGGCAAAGGGCACCCCAAAGCCGCTCCTCGACAGTGGAAGAATAAATTAGTTAAAGCCATCCTCATGGCACGACTGTGGTGGTTAGGAAACAAAAAAACAGCAGTACCAAAACAACAGCATATTCAAGTGATGGTTTTGAGTGAAAAAAGCCCCCCCAAAATTACAAAAAAAAAGCATTCCCAACATGGAGGAAATTAAACATAAAATGGTTGAGGCTGCTAGGTTGATTTAGTGGTGCGAGCGCGGGACCAAGCATACAGCAAAAGTCACAAAACTCGGTGTTCGCAAGTACCAACAGCTGGAAAACACTTGCGCTACCAATGGCGGGTCGACTCTTTCCTAGCAAATGGGCACTCTAATGAAGAATTCTTTGTGTACATTTTAGAAGGAAAGAAAAAAACAGCACATTAGGGAAATATTCATTTGCCACTCAGTAATGTAAATCATAAATTGAATCGCACATCGTTACGTGCGGAGTGCAGCAGGCGGGGACGTTTAGAGGGAACTGTTAATGCCTGATGATGGAAATGAGCTATACGGAGCATTTTTTGTAAGTTAGTAAAAAAAAGAAGAAAATTCTTTTGATCCCTTGAGGGAAACGAAGGGGATTGTATGTCATTTTTTGGAATAAACAGTCTATTAGCTTATGTTTCTAAATAATCTGGATTTCAAGATCTATTTTCACTACAAGACAAGACTTCCAAGAAACACTTCCTATACTTTATTGTCTCAAAAAAAATGTTATTAAAGCTCCCTTGGTCATAAGTCTAGTGCACAATTTGACGGTCGGCCTAACCTAGTAGGTCTTTAAGGCAATAAGAAGATAGTATTTGTATTACTTTCCAAATGATTTGCGGTTTTAAAACAGATAAAAGAATATTCGTTAAAATCGCAAAGGTTTCTAAGAAAGTATTTAAGAGGATCACTTGAAGTTAATGCTTCGATATCCATCTTTATTTCCATGAAAGATAACACTTTTTCCTATACAGTGCAGTGTATTCAATCAATGTGTTCAATGTATTTATCAGCTTCCTAGAATTGTAAAACCTCATCCAAACCGTGTACTGTTCTTCTTCTACCTCCCCTTCTACTCCGTGATGTGAAAAAAGTATCAAAAATGCTCTTTTCTACGAAAATAATAAGGAGCAAACGACAAAAGTCTTCATATCGCGCTGAGCATTCAAAGTCGGACACCCCTGGGCCAATTTCAACCAAAAATTTTAATAGATTTTATGCCATTCTTTGTTCACTATTTCCACCAAACTTTTCAAATCGTTACTGCGTTTTGCAACATTTTTTTAAGTTGGTACTAAACATTTTCGATTATATTTAGGTCTGGTGAGTGTGGAGGAGCTGCTAAGAGTGATGGGCAGTTGTTCTACAGCCATATTCGTGTCGTCCATGGCTTATGCTTCGGATCATTGTTCTGATAGAAAATATAATCATCTGCA
Organism: Anopheles maculipalpis; assembly: GCF_943734695.1. NCBI lineage: Eukaryota > Metazoa > Arthropoda > Insecta > Diptera > Culicidae > Anopheles > Anopheles maculipalpis. Next base: position 79,838,429 of record NC_064871.1, read on the forward strand.
ATACCCAATTGTTCAACACTTGGCTAAACATTTGTCCTAATATAACACCGAACTGGTGAAGAATCTACGAATATCTCTGATTTTCTATTTTAATTCAAAATAGGTCAGGAAGGGATTGTTTCGAATTTGTCAAACTATGTGTCGTACGTCTCTATAATTATTTTGCGTTTTAATTCGTTGTTAGGTGTTTTATTAGCAATTCTACTCTCATTGTTGTGTCTTTTTTATTATGTAATGGACTGTAGATTTGCTAATATTAGTGATTTAACTTATTTCTCTAACACTTGTACCCTTTTCCATGTTAGAAATTACAATTTTCCTAATGAAGTTAGCGAAATAGATGTTTGAGAGCGTTTCGAAAAGAGCGTTTTCGATACTTTTTTCACATCACCATGTAGAAGGGAAGGTAAAAGAAAACCCACTGCACAGTTTGGATGACGTTTTACAATTCTAGGAAGCTGATAAATTTGTCGAAAAGGAGAGAAAACGGCCGAATTCGAAGTGTTTGAAGCGCTTTTGAAAATCCATAACTGTACTTGTTAACCATAATGATGTTTCAATTTTTAAAACGTTTCATGGTTTTGTTTGCAGAATGGAAGATTTATAATAGATTTCTACACACTTAATCATATCTGTATAGCAAAGTTAAAGCTCCGAAACTTTTATTTGATTATTTTTCAAGAGAATCCTGACGAATTTCTTGAATATAATCAGGCATCAGTTTCAGCTCACGCATGAAGAAAGGCGGTTGATCACAAACATTAAATCAGCAACATCAACTTACATATCATCAATGGTAAATGTTGAGACTAATTGCATAAGACAATCGAGTAGTGTAAAGTGAAGTTCATTCTTTAGAGAGTTTCAAAGCCTAGAAGTTGGTTTACAGTCGTTGCCGCTAGTTTATGTTTCAGGATCAGGTTTGGATCAGGATCTTTTGACAGAGAAATTCTTGAGAAATTTATCAAAAATCATGTTGGAACTGATGTTCTTTTCTATAAGAAAGTGTCTTAACAACGTTCTCTAGGCTGTGTCCTTTCAGTTTTAACAGAGCTGTACTATTGTTGTTAAAAAATGCCTTAGAAATTCTTTAAGGATCTTTTGAATTGGAGAAATAAAAAATCTACGCTAAAAAAGTTTGGTTTTCTAACTTGCTGGCGGCTGATTAAGCCTGGGGCAAGCACATTCTGCCCTTAAACGCTCCTGTTTTCTTCTTAACTCCTTGCTTCTGTTTGCCTTAAAACTCACAGGGCGTTAAAAACCCTACAAAACCGTTTCCAACAATTCGTTTTATTTGGGTAATTGGAGGAAGGATTGGAGGCGGCGCCGGTCTTCATACGGCAGGACCGGGGTTCAGATCTCATTCGTTCCCCCGTAGTGAGATCCATCTACGTGGTATCGTGAAAAGCCGTCTAGTAAAGCATTAAGATGGGCCGGCGTGAACAACTGTTAAGTCGTTAAGCCAAGAAGAAGAACATAAGGATTTCTAAGCCAAAGATATTCCGTAAATTTTTAACACTAAGCTTTGAACCACATCACTAGCTCACCCATACCACTCAATGAGCTATTCCAGACACTTTCCTCGCAACCTTCCATCCCAAAGAATCTTGAATCCTTCCCGAAACTCCTAACCTTGAACTTCATAAATTTTTCCCAACCCTAATCCGGTTCCGCTTATTATTCATCTTTAACCCTTGGGTAAGGGATACTTTTTTGTATTTTGTTTTTGGTGAAGTTTTCTTCACACTTCCCTACCGATGATTTGCGTGCGTTTGTAGTTGATTAAAGTCCAAGCTTTCCCGTTCTTATGCGCACTGCAAAACGGAAAGAAAACCATACAAATGTGAAGAAAAAAAGTTTAAAAAATCACTCCAAAGGTAAAAGTGTAACCACTTGTGGGCCGATACTTCACACAAACACACATCGTTTGCACCCACACCATGGTTTACCACTTCCGGAGTTTTCCTCACCCCCAGAGGGTGGACTATAAAAGCTGCCTTCCCGTCCGAACCGAAAGACCGAACCGAAGTAGCTTCCCATTTGGCTGTTGCGTGTGTGTGTGCGTGTGTGTACTTTAAAAGAAAAAAAATCATTTTTTACGACCCAGTTCCCGCGATGTGTACGCGTGCCATTCTACCAACCTTGTCAAAAACAACGAAACAAACATGGCAAAGGAAGCACGGTTTTGGGTCAGCAACAGAGTTCAGCTCAGATGTCCCGGGTGTACGGGCTCGGTTGGTGCCCTGTTCAGTGGGTGACGTTTTGGAAAAACTGTTGGTCCATAAGTAAGTCAGCTCATCGAGCTTGAACGGTTAGCGGTGTGTACGGGATTGGTGGGCGGGTTTCTGTTCTTATCCTTACGTCTTCCTACACGCACACTAGTCAGGGCACTTCACGTGGGAGGCAAGTTGTCAGTTTCCTCCACCATCATCGGGTGTGCGTGTCTGTGCAGGGTGCAAACGACAGTAGCAGCTTTGCCTCGACTCGTGGAAGCCAAGCAACTAATAATGTTCGCCCCCCCCCGAAAGGGTCTTACAGATACTACCTTTTCTACACATGCAGCCTGCAGGATCCGGAGGATGTGGGCTGGGACACGGGATATTTTCCACTTGCAGTGAAGCGCACACGGCTGCCAGCAAAGTATACACCATAAATATAAATTTCATGCCACTCGGTTCAGGATTTTTTTGTTGTTGCTACTTTTCTTTCGCTATTCTCACCGCAACTACCATTCCGACAACAGTGGCAAAAAGGACACAGCATCCTTTGGCACACGGTTTGCGCGGTGAAGCCCTCCAAAGACTTCATGTTTGCATGCTCAGGGAGAAAGAAAGAGAGAGAGAGAGAGAGAGAGAGGAAAAAAGCGTATGCGTACGCGGCTGTGTGTGGAAACATTTTCTGCTGACTCAATGCGTTTTGCTTTTCACGATGAGGCACGATGGTGCCGCGAGGAAGGAAAAAGTAAGAGAAAAAGAACTTATCCGACGAGATTCATGTCAGCCAGGGCAGGAAAGCCGTAGAAGGACACGTACGGTGAAAAGAGGGTTTCGCTTTTTCCCAGCACAGAAGCACGAGTTGCCAGCGTCACTTCATCGAATTGCGAGGTTCTGGCTCTGCTTGAGACGCAATTTGTACTCGTTGCGTACACACAGCGCCCCACTACGGGCAAGGGGGCGCTCGGAGCCGCAACAAAAGCTGCACAAAAAAAGGGACATAGAAATTCTCATGAAAAGCAGCTGCAAGAGCAAACAACAGCAACAACAAAAAAGCGCCACCACCTGATGTGTGCTCGACGCGCTCTGCGAAGCCGCACCGAGGGGTTGGGTTTTCATCCCATTTGTGCAAATGTTGCCACTTTTCCGGTGCTCGCTTATCCTTGAAAATAGGTAGTTTGGCAAGAAAATTATTAATATCATATCTCAAAAGATTAAGATTTTTATCGAGTGCATGTTTACGGTGTTTTTGGTGCCGCGCCGATGCTGCTGCTACTGGTGGCGCGTCGCGAAAACCAGTGGGATCGAGCCATGGGACGAGTTTTTGCAAAACTTTCAATTGTTGATCCTGTGGCTGGCTGGCTGGCTGGCTGGGGAAGGTTTTCAGATTTACCAATCCTCACCGGCACGGTGCCACACTTCCCTATCTCCCAGTGAGATAAGCTACCGGTTGGAGGAGATGGAAAGAAACTGTGAGCCAAACCGATTGGCGCCTTGTAGGTGCCTGGTGGCTTTTTTTTTGTTTGCACTCAGGCGGCACAATTTTGCGCGCAACTGCCAAAAGATGAGTCTGTTATTTTACGTTCGCATGCTAGCATTCTTTCGAGTGGAAATGTTTATCACCGACGATTAGTCCGCTCCGTTTCGTTTCGGTGCGCCAAACAGGGGAAGACCAAGCTGTTGCCAATTTCCGCTGGGAAGCGCCAAAGAGTAGAATTGTTTAATAAATTATCCACAATATTAGCGCACGTCATTGGGTTGCTTCACGCAAAGCTTTTGATGCAAACTATTGGATATGATAATTTCACTTTACGATAATGCGGTGTTGTTGTTTTTTGTTGGTGCTTTCCATGATGATATCTTCAGGGCGCTTTTTTGTTTTGTTTTGGCAATTTGGAGCGCCTGCCAGCAAAGCTTTTTTTTGAAGACTAAATTCTATTTGGTTTTTGTTCCCATGAATTAATTTGGGAAATGCATGGGCACTTATTTATGCGTTTTCTTCTTTCACCAAGAGCAGAAGAGATGTCCTCTTAAAACAGGAAAAATATCTAACAACTTCTTATTTATTTTATTTATTTTAAATTAATTATGACAGTACTACTGGTACTATTGTTGTGGCTATTGTGAAGGCTGTTTGATTGGTTCCGGTTTCTGATGTTTTGGCTATTGACTTCCATTTCGGGGCTGTATCAAAATAAAACTGCTAGAACAGCACACACATTTCTCTGCCTGCGTGCAATGTTCCGCAGACAGTCCATCAAATACTGTTCCAGCTTCGTGTGGTCAGCGTCGGACACAAGATTGATCAGCAGGCTCCTTCTCGCAGCAGGAAGAGCGATCCCTGAGCTCAACACCAACGCAATCGAACTAGTTGTGCCAAGGCTGAACTGATTTGGAGAATACGGCAATGTTGGAACTGTCCCAGAGTACTGTTGCCCCGTCATCGGATCACCCGTGGCACTACAAAACACTGAAGACGTAAACAACACAACAAATAACAAAACAGAAATGGTGGAAAACGAATAAGGATTGGAAGAATACAGTGTGTCTCAAGTTCCAGAACAAGCGTCTTCATGTCAAACAGGGATTTTGACAGAACTAGCAATCCGAACATTGCGTCTTATTATTGTTCAGACCAAAAACCCTCACTGTTTCAAACATGGAGTCACCTGCTCTAATCGCAGGACAAGACCGTTGTCTCTGGCGAAACGAAAAATGATCCTCGTGTAGGTGAGGACTCTGGTAGCCAATACAAAGTCCTCGGAAGTCACGCCCGGCCATCGAATGACTTACAGAAAGTTGGAGAGTCAAGTCCGTCAAGTTAGATAGTCCGATTAAGATTTGAACCTCAGTCCTGCCATGTGAAAACTGATGCAGTTGTTGCCTCCACTCTCAGGCCTTCCCGTTTGATGAGCCATTTTAATCTACTAGAAATGGAAATGAATTACAAATTCGATGAACACTTGTGAGTGTTTTGATGTGACATTCTGACAGCAAATTGCCACTATTGTTTATACAAAAGTGAATAAAATGATCCTGTTTCGTGATGTGTTAAAAGATAAACTCATATTCTTTAGAGCAACAAGACCAGACACTTTAGTGACACAAGAAATTAAATCTCCCTTAACGTTGTTTTCGCTAGCGTATCTCTTGCATTAAAGTGAAAGATTTCGAACCACCATCCAGGCTTGTTGTTTGGCAAGTGTTCGGACACGACTTCAAAACGAAACCCTTCTTTCTGTGTCCTTTGTCAGGAAGTGAAGGCTTACGTGTTTTTAGCTAAATGGCTACGTAGCAAACTGCTCTCAGCATTGTTCCCAAACCACGGGTGACGCCAGACCGGGCTACCCCGTTTTTGAAACGGAACAACCCAAAGCTCATCGTCGTAGGCTTGCCTGCCTGCGAGGCATATGTTTCAGCGTCACTTCCTCTGCCTCAAAAAAACAACGACCCACACACACTTTTCGGACAGCTAGAGGACACGTTAGCACGTTGGTCCGATTGTGTTCCCGGTGTTGTGCTCAGGGGGTGGTGAGCTAAATGCCCATTAGAGAGTGCCAAAAAGGACCCGAAAAGTCGCACAGTCCACCAGTGCTAGCCGTCTCACACCAGGAGTGTGAAGGATGAATTGTTGGCGGGTGATGCGTGAGTGAAACTTCCTAACCCGGGAGGGATCTAGGCCGGCTGTTGATTGTTTTATTTTTGGTCAGTTCGTCCGGACAAGAGGCGAAAGGACCCGGAAGCACGGGGAAGAGGCGCCACTCTGTGTGAGTGTGGCTTGAACGCGCGTCTGAATCGTTTGTGTCCTGAAAAGGAAGGACACGCAAACATACCATCCTATCGTCCAGCGTTTGGGGGCTTCTTGGGGTGAAATATGGGGAAGAACAGATGATTTTTGGATGGATGCTTTGCGTTGAGCTGAAATGGGATACGGAAAATATGTCACAGCGAGAGGATCCCCATATCCATACTCACATCCTTTTTATTTCCCAGGCAGTAGCGAAGAAGCGGCAGGACACACAGAGACCGGGGACGAGAAGAAAAATATAAATGGTAAACATATCTCTTACCCACATAGGAGATGGGACACGCAATGTGTATGCGAACGGTGTGGGACCTGACCGATAAGAGTGTCTACCGTTTTTTCACCCTGGTTTAGTTTGTTCGGTGGTGAATGTTTAGATTTGATATTAGCATCGCTCGTGAACACATTATGATGAACGAGCAGCTCCAGAAAGCTTTAACTTACCCGTTCCCCAAAATGGCGTAAGATGCACGCCTTTATAATTCTGACAAAGAAAACGATAGTGGACAATGTAGTTTCCAAAAGGGAGAAGTGTTGTTTCGTTTCGCCCTATTGTTGACTAATAAATCTTGGTATGCTTGGTGGTTTTAGAAAATCCTCAAAGACAGCAGCTGACAGATTCCCAGATTCGATAAACATCGTCATCTGGAGCGTAAGTTTCCAATCCCGACAGACGGAACGGAAAGAATCCGACAGACAGCGCCCCAAATCCAACCGGCTTAATGTTTCAAGTGGGCCCAATAATTGTGCCAATGGGCATCCGCCGCTTGCTACGTGTATGTGTCATTTCATTTATTCCGCACGAACGATTGGCTCCGAAAGTCGTCCCACTGTCTAATGATTCTTAGCCTGGCCGGCTTTCGTAGGTTTTTTTTCCTCAAGGATGGCTATATTAGCTAGCATCGGGATGCGAACGGTGCGGTGCTCATCTTAATGCTTGGCCAGAACCGCAAACCCCAAGCGAAGCGTGGCCATTTTTCCACTGCGGGAGTAATTTGATTAGATCGTCGAAGTCCCGGGGCCGTCGTCCGCAAAAGTGGAGAGTGTATTAATTTAGCGTCTCATTATCATATGTCTTGTGCGTCTTTTGCGGTGCCTATTGGTGAGGAGGTTTTTTTTTTGTTGGTCTTCCTTGGGTCTCGTCTTGGCTCGGCTTGGTTGAACCTAAGCCCTGAGCGTCAATTGCTGTCGGTTGCGGTTTTTTGTTTTTTTGAGCAAAGGCACGTACCGGAATCGTACGGTATATGTGTTATTCAGCTCGCTTTCATTAAAGGTACGTTTTTTTTTTCGGGGGGTAAGTTCAAGAGACCTAGTCTGGTTTCTCGTTTTTGTGATGATGTGCCATTAGCCAGCAATTATCATTAATTTCCCTTACCTTGACGAACCGGATGACCTCCCCCTGGAGCATCAAAGGTTCAAGCAGGACAACCCACACACTCATCACAAGCCGTAGGTGAAACTGATAAGATGATATGTCAGTAGGCTTATTGCTCCTTTTAGAGTTGAATTGCTTCTCGGAAGACCTTACCCAACACGGGACCAATATTTCACGTCAGGCCGTCTTTTCAGCCTTCACAGCCTCCAACACGGGAATTGGGGATGGGAATTTTCGCTAAGCCCTTTGCTCTGCTGGTGGCGCAAGGAAAAAAAAGGCCAACGAAAACCTGCAGTCGCTTCAAATTAATCTCCGGATTATCGGGCGTACGTATAGGAGCGATTTAGTCAATTTCGTAATTACTTTCCCCATACATTTTCACGCCTGACTGGCGGATGGTGAGAGACTGTGTTTCGCTCTGCTTCCGACTCCCGGTACGATCTGCCCCGAAGAATGTCGGGTATGTGGTATTAATTTTTGCTTCCAGCATCCCAGAACTTACTCTCTCATGCCAAGCGGTTGAACTTTGATCTTGCTGTACGAGGCGCGCCATAGATGCCTTCGAGCGATAAGGACACGCATCGAGAGTCGTACCATTTAATCATCAGCCAGAAGTATGCTCGTGGGGAGAATAATGTTGTGGCAACTAATTATTATTCATCCTTACCGGTCCGGGGTCTCGTCCACTGCGTCAACTTTTCCACATGTCCAAGGTCTGGATGAAGAAATCCTGGCCCGCGCACCATTCGGATACTGTGTATGGTAATTAATTTATCAGCTTACCAGTCATTCTAGCCTCCCGGGACCTGACCATACTGTCAATTGTGGACACAGCAAGCTTGCATGGAATACCGATCAGGGTTTAGTTTTTCCCTGCCAGCCGAAGAGCCTTAACGGAATCAATTTCGACGGCTCATTCAAACATTTCTACTGCTCCGGCGGCAATGCCAGGCAGACAATTTTCGGATCGATTTCAGTAACCGGGCTCCATTTTTAACCATTTGCTCCTGTAGCAGCAGCAAAGCAAGTTTCCTCTTTTAGCTCATAAAGTTCGCCGACGTAAGAACTTGTCACGAGTGACTGCCACTGTCAGCACGTTCTTATATTACTCCCGTTTTCGTTTTCGCGCACTGGCTGTATCCTTGTTCCTGGCTGTGTGGTATACGAGCAGGTGGTAAGACAACCACCATACCGCTGCTTAGTCTTTCTTCCTCCCCCCGTGTGTTTGGTCGGGTTTTACGACCGTAAATGATTCAAATGTCACCCAACACCACCGAGAACTTGTGAAATAGGAGATGGCTTCTAAGGGCTCAACACGGCATCAGACACACGGACTTGGGTACTGTAGAAGATAGGACGCGCGAGCGCGCGTAGGAGTTATAATTCACACGCCATCTGTCCACCCATAAATCGGTGCCGGTAGAAGTGGTAGACGTTTCCTTTCGGTCCTTTCTGTGCGGTGGGAAATGCCCCTCCCCACTCCATGTGTGTCTGTGTATGCGTGTATGGGGGAAAACTCTACCCCACCTCAAGGGAGTTTGGAGCACAGAAACAGCGCTCGAGCCTTGTCGAAAGTGTCACGTTTAATTGCTGTCATAAACAGTGGCAGCGACACAGCCGTAGCCAAGCAGTGTATGGGCAGGAAAATCGCTTGAAATCTTCTACTCTCCAGGCAACTCCATCCGGAGGATTGTTGCTGGGTGGAGCAGTTCTAATGAAGACAAAAATAAATAAACATCCTTGTTGTAGTTGTTGGCGTTTGTCGTCGTCGTTATCTGGGGGAGGATAGTAATAGTAGCGGCAGTAGTGTGTAGCCGTCATTTTCACAAGTAATAAAAATAACATACCAGTAATAAGGGCGAGTTGTTGTTTGGGTTACCCCAAGTCTTTTTTTTTTTGTTCTCGTTGTTCTTTCGCTCCCCATTACAGAGTGTCCTTTCGGGGGTAGCTGCTAGCCCGAACCCTATTTGTGACGTTTTGACTCTTACTGAAGGTTCGGTTATTTTGTCTTGCTTTTGCTGCTGTCGCGCTGGTCACCTTTTTTTTGCGCATTCAAGTCAGGACGTGTCGTCTATTTGTAGGCACCATGTGTCCATCCATTGTCCGTTGGACCTGTTTTTTGTTTTTCGGAAGGGCGTGGTGGGCTGCGCGTCAAAACGTTGGTGAACCACGAACATCAGCCACAGATTCGCTTACCACACTAGAAAAAAAAAAAAAGAAGGGACAACGCCGGCAGCCATCCACAGCAGGAGGATGGTCACTGTCAACTGCATTCAATGTTCGCTGGTCTGCACACAAAACACGAGTAGAATACCCGCGGGAACTGGAGTGCAGAAGGAGATTGGGGCCGTTTCTGCTGACCGGTACGGAAAATGGGAACGCACAATTGTGGGACGCCGGGACAGTGGGATATGTGTGATAGTGTGTAGTTACGATTGGATACATCATTCATCCGGGTTATCCTAAATGTGTATGTGTGCTTGTACTCTGGAATACTAGGGAATCCATTCACACAAGAGTCTAGTGTCTCTGGGAACATCCCGAAGCAAACCAAGGTTTTGGAAGCCAACCACGATCAACCAAAGCCCGGGGACTCATAAACATAACCTAACCTTATCCTTGGCCGTCTGTCGGACGAGCCGATGAGCATTATTTCGGCAGCTCGGTGTTTGTACGGTCGTTAGGTTGAACAAATTCGTCGTCAAACCAACTATCGCTTCACGTGTGCGGTCGTCTGTCGACATTGGTTTGCGAGTTATGGGCACGGCCCGCGTAGTCTTGCAGCGATGACTTTGGTTTGCGTACTTTATTTCCTTTCGGTTGGTGGTTGGTTCTTGCATCGTGTAATGTTAAAAATTAGCTCCATCTTATCGAAGCTGCTTCATTACCCGTAACTCCCATGTTGATGATTATGATGATGACGTTACATTTGTCAGCGGCAAGAAACCAGTGAACCATGAGGACATCAAGGGTGAAAAATGGCTTCCTCTTTTTTTATTTGTTGTTGTTGGTGAAGAGTAATCCTGCTCAAAAACATCCTTATGCGATTCGTGATTTTGAGCGTAAAATTACTTGTCGATTTATAATTCCATTTTCTCGGGCAAGGAAAAGCGAGTCAAGAAGAGCACTCTCTCTTGTCGCCAACAACCGATTTCCCGGATCAATATGACGAGCTTGCGGGTTGACAAACTCGGTACGAGTGTTCCTCATGCTCACTGGCAAAGAAAGCCCACCCAAAAGGGGAACCAAAAATGATGTCAATCAAACATTTTCCACGTTCCACGGATAGGAGTATTCTCGGTAATCGCTCCGAGCCGAGCTTCGATAGCGGTGGAAAAGCTTACCCGAAAACGATGACACGATATCGATCATTTGTCATCGGTCTGCGAAACTCGTGATTGCGAACCCGTATCCCCGTTACGCCGGGATTTTGTCGCCGCCGCTTGTCTTAATCTCGAGCATTCATTACGGTACATTTGCTTATTTCTCTCGGCCCTGGAGAAATAATCGAAACCGATTTATCCACCCTGGTGCTGTGTCGCAAGACGTTCCCCCTCCCCTCCCCTCCCCCCACCAACCAAATAAGCTTCATTTTGTTGCTTAAAATGTCAATTCTAGCCGTAATTGACAAGCGTGCGCCAGCAAAAAAGGAGCAATTAATGGTGAAAAATAACGCACATTTGCACGAGACGAATTTTAATGGAGTTTAAGTCGATTGATGGTGCAAAGAGTGGATGAACAAATTTTTACCAAGCGGGGAATTCAAGCACTTCAAGCACTTAACTTCACTAGCAAAGGAGCATCCACTTAATTGAACTTCATAGTAGACGATATTATTCTGATGTCCTCTCTTTGGGAGGTTATTTTTCTACCAATGGTAAACAAGCTTTTAACGCAACTTCCCCATCAGCACACAGGCAATAAACGTCACTCGAAATTTTTCACAGAAGGTAACTTTTAATGGCGGAGGACTCTCTTCACGTCCACCGGTGAGGGATGAAATCAATGTCACACATGAGCGTTAAAAATAATACTCCAACCGCTACGGTATCGGACGAGCGTGACGCTTGGGCAAAAATTGCTGGCCCCAACATGAAAAGCACTGATTAATTCAATCAGGACGCAAGAAAGTTGTAATGCAATTTAAAGTTCCACCTTCACGCCTGTTGACACGGTCTTTAGCTAGGTTAGGGCGAGCTTCCAGCAGAGGAGTCGGACTGGACAGTTCAACGAAACAAGGATAACAACCGGAGCGCGTTGCTAAGGTACTGCTTTTTTCCTACGAACAGCAAAAGAGCAGAACTACCTTCGGAAGGTTCCGTCCTTTCAACATGGCCTTATATTAAGTACAGGCTTCGTCTATTTGTAGGCTCGAGATGCCCATCAAGAGGACTATTTTAACGTTCCAAAATCTGAAGAAAACATGGTCAAAGTAAGATGGTTTTTTTTTTGTGGAATTTGGTACTGTCCTCCCTGGATGATGTGAAAAAGTATTAAATTAAATAAACGATTCCAGCGAGAACACGTTGATGCGCTTGATGGTGAATGTTGTGGTGTTATCGCTTTGAACGCTTCATCGGGCTTCCGAAATTTTTTTTTTTTTTTTTTTACGAATATAAGTACGAATAAATATTGTTGGCGATGGACATAATTCACCCTGGCGAAGAAGGTGAGGCCTTACTGCTATGGAAATGGCTAACCAGCCTACAAATCACCAGTTGTAGCGCCAGAAAAAGAAAGGCAAATAAAGGGAAGGAAAACGATTATTGTTTGACATTAATTTTGGGCAATTTTCTAACACCCCCACTATAAATTGCAGGTCTCAAGACCTCGCTCCTATAATGTACAGCAATGATTTGTGGCCGTTGCTTATTTTTTCGGACATTAAGATGGGGCACCCGGTTTCGAACAGTCAGCGACCCCCCCAACCCCCCCCCCCCCCCCAACCAGTTGCGTTTTCTAATTTTTCATCGCTGTAACTTCAACTCCAAGCAATTGGTAGCCCTGATGAAAGTAAACATGGTCACAGAGGACGACCTCCGAGAAGAAGCGGGGCAACCATGTCATCCGAAACGCTCACGCTACTACCGCTACTTCCCATCGCAAACGTCAAACGCGGCGCCAAAAATGACATTTGACAGGTTGGTTAGTAAAAACGCATAAAATTTCTCATGAATAATAAAATGGACACTCTGCGCCCAAAGGAACGATGCCACTTTGTGACCTGTGACCGCAGCAAGCAAATGTGTCTAATGTTTCTAAAGACAGAGGGAGGCCAACAAATCGAACCACACGTCGTACCGTTGAACGGCCGTTTTTCCAAGTGCCTTGGGTGTTTATCACCTCCAAAGGAACCTTAATTTGATTTAATTCACACCCGGCTTATCACGTCGCCGGTACACGCTGCGTGGTGTGCTTGTTGTAGTCCACGGTAGGACGTTGGATGTGCAAAATTTGAAACATGCCCAGGCTAATGCCGCGGCACCGCGTCAGGAAGCGAATGTTGTGAAAGACGCGCGTTATATTTTATTAACGCCCGGGCACTGGTGATGAAGCTTCACTTAAACTGTTGAATAAAACATAAATCGTTATATCATCCAAATGGGAGTGTTATATCCGCAAGCTGGAGTGTACTCCTCCACAGCCTCCTCACATGAAGTCGTTCGGCAGGACGGGAAATCATTTGAATATTGATCGGCACTAATTTGATGGTGGCCCTGGTTTTCTCCGAGGATCCCAAACTGTTGTGAGGATGTGTGAGAAAAAGAAGCATTTAGTAGGTACTTTAAAAGCATTACATGATGTAGCGAAATCTCTTCTTGAGAATATGCATTTTTTTTTGCGACGTAATTTGGATGAATCAGTAAGCACGCTGGTCGAGACGCTATACACCTTATAATTCTGAGATAAGATTTTGTGAAGGAATGCAATGACATCCACCGGGGGGTTTTAGTTACATTGGTCATCCTCGCGTAAGATTACAAATCTATCCACACCGTACAATCGGTAGCTCAATAATCCTTCCCGTGAGGTAATGCACCCGATAAAGTCTTGGGCGATCTGATAACGTCATCGTGTAGTCATCTGCTACACACGCAAACGCTTCACCTCCTCCGTCAGCGTTAGAACGCAGCCCGCCAGTTCGGTTATCGTTATCCATTCACGATAACAATACGGTTTTGCGATAATGATTGCTTTTTCCAAACCACTCAACCACACAACAAAACATTGCAGTAAAATGTGTGTAATTCGATATCGACCGTGCGTGTTGAAAGGATTCGATCAATTGTAGACAATATGAACCGCACCGTGTGGGACCGTTTGACGTTTAAGACCTGTCAGATATTGGTTGAAGTGACTGCTGCTACTACCGACGGGTGGTGGGAATGTACTAGGCCAACAGGATGAGTGCTGTGCTGTTGAAACTAACCCAACACAGTGCATCTACATCTCAAAATTTTGAGAGCGTCAAGTTTACATCCAACATAGAGACGGCACTCCCCCCCCCCCCCCCCTTTGTGGTGGTACTCCGAAGGCACCCTTCGGTTCTAATTATTCCGGTGCAATCATGTGTACGACATTGATTGCGATTGCCGGATTGCAAACTCACAGCGCACACACACGCCTCTGTCAGGATCTCTGGGCGTGATTCGATTGAATACGGCCGAGATACGAAATGAGGGAAATTGCGAAAGCGCACCATAGTAACACAAGGACCCGAAATTGTGTGGACCCTCAGGGTTTTGGTGTGAGAAGTAGCTCCGGCAGTTCCAGCACTTGGTACGTTCCTGTGCGGTCTTAACGTTTGAGTGCACAACCACTCTAGGTTGGGAAAAGCGGAGAATTCTGGAGAAATTGGGTCCTTTTGTTGACGCATACGGATGTGTACATACGTACACGGTAACGGGGAGTTGGAGTTGCCACTCCCGAAAGTGGCAAATAACTATACCCGTACGGAACGGTTGGGCAGAGAGCCAGCGAGCGGGCAGACGGAGGGAGCAAACCAATCCAATCAACTGCAAACTGCATTCCGGATAGTTTGTGTGCGGCGCTTTTGGTTCCTTGACTGTTTATCCTTACACACGTCGGATACATGTGGGTGCTCGCGTCCACCGGACAAAAGCCCCGCTGGACGTCATAGTTGATTCGTCAATATTTCTTCACCTTGTCGCGCACACCCGAGGTATAGAGGGGCACGTAAGTAAATTTTATCATGTAATTAATTGTTGCGCACTGAACGGGTCAAACGGTCAAATCGGTTGTTGACGGATCCGGCCCAGATGAAGGCAATCAGTACCTTCATTAAACACGTTGCCTAACAGAAGCAGCAGCAACGGCGGCTGCATTCCGTGAAGTGTGTTTCGCTCGGGGGAAATCAAAAGAGTCACCAAGGCATTCCGGAAATGTCACAATTCTCGGCCCAGGGATTCAGGTGTGCGTGGCACCTTAAGGTGCGGGAGGGTGTAGGTGAGCATTTGGAAACGTGCTAACAATTATGTGCAAATGAGACCAAGCAATGCGTGACTGAGTTTGCCAGCAGGCAAGCAAGCATGCAGCACCGATCGTAATTTTCCAATTTCCATTAGGTTTATCGTAATCATTGATTTATCAGTGTGGACCGTGCACGTGTGTCACAAGACACTAGAATAATTTAGATGCAGTCCGTGCACCACCAAAGAGCAATTGTTTAAAAGCAGCTATTTCGACTGAATGCGACTGGATTACAGTTGCAATTGATTAAATGCATGATGCGATAAGTGGCTACGTTTAAACGCAGTCATGGTGGTTTGAGTTCGGTTTCTCTCCATTCAATTACATGCCCTAATATTAAACACACAGCACAATCTAATGTACATCTTTTCGATCTTTTTTGTTCTCATTTTAGGTAAGCATCCTGAAGATCAATCAAGCCAAGTTGTAGCCCAGATAACTTGAAACAAAAAATAGGAAAAGATACAGAAAAGTATCAATTTGAAGCTCGAGAGAAATTGCATTCCATTGCTAGGAGAACACCAGGACGAACAATTTTCGATCCGAGCTGTAAAATGAGCGCTGCTGTATAACTATCAATTTACGAAATTTAAATCTCGGATCTCCTCTTAATCCCGGTCCGGGAAAGCTGTAAACGAAACAAGCACATTGATCTAGATTTGTATCATTTGAATGTTGCAGTCCAGTCGTGGTGGCTTTCCCATCGTAAACGTTACCTAGTAGGTTCTTGTTTATGGGTATTCTCGTGTAAAGTTCGAACCAGCATCACAGTTGAGCGGGTGGAAAAATCAATACGAAAGCATATGACAGACACCGGGTTTTCCTGATAACCTCTTGGGTACACACACACACACACATTCCCGCACACCGATGCGAATGGGTTTTTGATTGAAGTTGTTAACATTTACTGCACACACACACATACCGCCTCGAACGCTGGGAGCATGGGAAAGTCATCTGATCGATTTCGTAGACTATGTATAAATGGGGCGAAACGGAAAAAGGTTGAATGTTCGATAAATTGTATTACAAAGTGAGGGCGCGCACCGACGCCCTCCGATCCACCCGTCGGGCATGACATGTGAAATGAACTTAAAGGTACAAACGTATCACCAACATCCACCCCCGGGTCTGCTGGGCGACTAAAAGCATCTCTTTAAAATGGAAGAAAATATTTAGTTTTAATCAAGTTTCGAAAACCGAACCGACCTGGGAGGGTGGGAAAAACTCATCATCATTGGGCGGGTGGCACGATGATGGAGATGATGATGGTGCAACGCCGGTTGATGAAGATGCATATCCTTTCACGTACGGGACGTTATCGGTACAGCAATTTAGTAAAAATCTTTTCCCAAAGCACACCGGAGAGTTGAGTTTTTTTCGCACCCCGTTTGCCATACACAATCAGAGAGGAACAGGGAGAAGAAAAAAAAAAGGTTGGAAAAGTTTTTCCCATCAACTGGGGCAAATACATCTCACCTCCCCAAAAGGTGTATAAAAATCAAGGTGTGCATTCCTTTTTTATTGTATGTGTGTGTGTGCGAACCCATCTCCATCAACCTGAAGGATGCATCTCATCACAATCACTAAAAGGTGGAGGCGCTTTGGCGTAGGAGATGGTTCAGATGGGAGTGAACAATGTGGCGCACACTACGGAGGCACATTGTGGATGGTGAAAAGAGCGATATAGTGGCGTTTTTTTCCCCACTTCCATTTCATTCCTAGCCATTTTGCCGTCTTTTGTTGTGCAGGCGAATGTGTGTTGTGCCATGTGAAGGAAGGTGTTGGCACGTTAAAAGGTATCTTGCCGATGGAAAATGCGAAAATGTGTGGTATGCTACCAGCAACCGCAACCGCTCACTTTTAAAGTTGCTGTGGAAAACTTTTGCCTGAAGCGTTGATTGCTATAAAATATTTTTTAGGTGTAAAACTTTGCTGATTTGGGTACGTATTTTTGTTTAAATTTGATAATATTTGTTTTTAGATTAATTTTATTTTTAGAAATTACTGGTGTTGTGACGAAATTGTGCCTTTTTCTTATTTAAAAATGTTACAATCTAATTTTTGATTTAGATCATTTACTAAACAGCTAAAGTGTTTAGTTTCTTTTGCCACATAAATGACTGAAGATTAAGATATATAAGAAGACAGATAGGGTGATGAATTCGCACCCTAAGAGTCTCCAAATTCATCGCCGCTTGAAGAACTTAATTAAAGCTAAGACAAGAGGACCAAGCAATAGCTTCCGAATTTGTCAGCTCATACAAAAGCACATTTAGCTGATCCATGCAGAGGCGGCCCGGTGGTGTTGGCGACAGCGGCGCCGGTCTACAAACGGCAGGACCGGGTTTCAATTCCCAACTGGACCCGTCCCCCCGTAGTGAGGCCTGACTAACCAACTACGTGGTATCGGCAGTCTAGTAAGCCATTTCGATGGCTGGACATGACTTTAGAGGTCGTTAAACAAAGAAGAGGAAAATGTAGATGATCCTTCTTCTGAGCTGAACGACCTTTTAGGCCAAGCGCTTGCCAAGCTATTTAGACTTAATGATTCCACGTAGTTTGATAGCTAAGCCTCAGCAAACAAATAAAGGACGTTCTTGAGTATTTCAATCGGGTTGACTGTCAAATTAAATATAATAATCTGTTTTATTTAAGGCAAAATTTATCCTTACAGACTTCTGTCGGGAAACGTCAGAACTCAAGAGAGTTATTACCAACAGATACTTCAATTCTTATATGAAGTATCTGTTGGTGAATTTGCAAAGGTGACGAAGATTTAACGCTGCCTGCGTAGACTGCTATTTATATTTCTGGACTGATAATCCAAATGCAAATAATTATCATCAAAAATTGTTTCATTCTTTTGCAAAGTATTCTCTAGAATGATTAATACACTTTTGCTGAGCGCATGCAACCTATTGTCGAAGCAGTTTTTCCACTATAATTGAGATACCTCCAAAACGTGGTTTTAGAACGCTTCAACAGTATCTTTTGGGGACAAAAATCGTTGACCACACATTTTTTTATTAATATGCGCGTATAAAAAGAAGTTGAACAGAATTGTGAATTTCGGATGGACGTTGCAAATAATTACCATTTCGTTTGGTGGATAAATACGGAAAAGAGTGAATTTATTATTCGTGCCGGTATTTATAATATTTGGTTGAGTACCTCTGGCACTCACTGTTTGAAGCGTGGGGAAACTTAACGAAACCGATCGTCCTGTCGGTATCCTGGTCACTGTCACTAGCGTTGTGTAAACAGAAGTCATTGAGTGCCAAGTCAGGGCTTTAGGGTGGATGACCCATCAATTCGACGTTTTGGACGGTCAAATAAACGATATTTTTAGCCGATGTGTGAGAGCTCGCGTTGTCATGGTGAAGACAAATCATTTTTAGTATTTCTCTGAAGACTTTTGGCAAACAAATTGTGGTGTACCATTCAGAAATGATCATCCTACGTTGCTCAGGCGTAACAGTTGATCAGTTTTGCCGAAAAAAAAGGCGACCATTTGCTTCGAAGTGCTTCTGCCACGGATAACTTTCGTTGGATTTGACTCATCTTTGAAGACCCACACGGTCGATTGTTGTTTTGTTTCGGGCTCATATGCATAGATCTATGATTCATCACGTGTCAAGATCTTATAAACATCTTTTTAAACATCAACATGGTCGTAATTTTTCAACATTTTTTCCTTGCACCAATCGACACGAGCCTTTTTTAAGCGATTGTCAACTTGTGCGGGATCCAACGATAACAAACTTTTTTTACGGCCAGATGTTTGTGCAAAATAGTGTTTTTACTGGTGGAAGTAATGCCCAAAGATGTTTTTTTTCTCACGGTGTGTTACATGAAGATCTTGTACAATTATACCTCGAACGGCATCAATATTCTCAGTCACAACGGCCGTTTTTGAACGGCATTCGAGAAATTCGTCATTTAACGAGCGTCGGCCACGATTAAATTCATTATACTAATTTTCAACAGTACTCTAGGATGGTGCTTCAACGCCATACAAAGATTTGAGTTCTGTAAAGCAGTCTTGTCTTGATAGTCTTTTTTTTCGGTGGAGTTGATATGTTTAAGTCTATGTAAACATCGCACATCTCATTATGATCGTACATCAAAACGTTTTGAGTGTGATTATGCTACAAAATATTAAACTTTCGAATAAAAATGTCAGATTGCATCTGGCCACACTTCTTGTGACCTAGGCCAATCAAATATATGTAGTAGTCCACGTTTTTAATACCTTGAAAGGAACAGCATTTAGGATGAAAATTTTACTCTTCTTCTGATTGAACTTAAATAAGTATAAAATCACATCTCAATATCCCGCATCTCGAGTGTCCTTGAGCCAGAAGGATGCATCCGCTTTAAACTACATCACTCGCACACACGAGCACGAGAACGAACCATCCATCCATCACCCGGCAGCTGCGACACCAGCCCAACCATGGCTCAGCACACTGTTCATCTCCGTGTGCCGCTCATGCACATATCGGCATGGGCAAGGAAAATTGCGGAAAATGGACCCCAAAAAATCATGGTTGGTGGTTGGTTTTGGTTGACTGTCTGCATTTTTGTCCCATGTCCGCGTGTGTGTGTACATGGTCCGGAAAAGTGATTCATTGGCCATGACCATGCTTCCCGCATCTGTGTATGTGTATATAAGAGCATGTGTTGATTGTAATGGTGCCAGTGTGAAAAAGCACACTTTCCAAACCGCGTGGGAACCACCAGTGTGCGAAAATTGTGCACTTTTTTTCTGTATTTATCCTACAACTTTTGTGCAAAAAGCTAAAACAAAAACCAGCCTGGACGACACATACATCTACTTGCCGGGAAATGAGCGAATTTTCAAGCGCGTTAAAAGAGAAACGGCGTACGGCGAGCGGCGAAAAATACGATGATGATGTGTCTTTTAATGGTTTTCACTTTTCTTCATTACCTCAGCACCCCAAATGGTGCGATCGGTGGTTGGGAAAAGGACCACCACACACCCAGCTACATGAAAAGGACGTTGTCCGTGTTTGGGGCGCGATTAAATTTATGCTCGGAATATATATTGTTTCTGTCCCTTGCCGAGCATTCTCCGGTAACGGGCAAAGAACCATTTCATTTAGCACCAATGAAGGACGCGCTGATTTATATAAAGCTTCCGCTTTATTTCTTTTTCAGCGTTTTTTTTTCGTTCATGCATTTCAGAGCTCGGTTGTTTGATGGTGAAGTAAAATGCCAATTTAAAATGACTTTGAATTTTAGCTTGCGTCGTAAAAAGAAAAAGCAAAAACCGGGCGGCGGTGGTGTCGCGTGCGAAACGAGCAAATGGCGATCATGATGAGCAGATGAATGAAACGAGCCACTAAAAGCCCTAGATTTATAAGCGCCCTCGGATAGGAAGCGAATTTTTGTTGCTGTGGAAGCCGGATGGACAGATAGTAATGCTCCTTGCATAGGTCCTAAATGTAGGCCGTATTTGAGATTTTTTTCTGTAGCTTGTTTGAAATAAATTAAGGACTTTACCCATTCCAAAGTCTTCCGCATTTCTCCAAGGAACGGTGTCAAATCGTACGTGCCTAAGAAAAGGCACCCTTTTTTCCCAAAAAAAAAAAAAAAAAAAAAAAACCCCTATTGTATGAAGGGACCTGTTACCAACTCTCATTAAAGAACACACCTCAAACTACAATTATAAATCGGACCAATCCCTATACCGTACCGGCACTTCAACGCGTTCCTTTTGGTGTGGACTCGTTGAGTTGCGATTCTTTTTCTTCCCCCGAAAAGTCACGTACCCAAACACTTGTTCCGAAAGCCTTGCGGAAGGAGAAGAAAAAGGCGTGTGCCCCGTAGCACGTTGGTTGTTTTTTGGGGGTCCCGTTTTTAATACCCTAAAGTGGACCCCCTTTGTACATGTGCCGATGTGTTCCGCCGTTCGACATGTTCGTGCATAAATACGGAGGCGAGGCTTTCGCTCTTCAAATACGAAAGGGATCTAGGGAAATGGTGATGCAACAGGAGAAAACCTTCAAGTGAGGTAAGGAGCGGGTGTGAGAATTGTAATGAAAATTACTGGGCCTAAGGGCGCTGTGTTGAAGCACATCTTAATTTGGTAAATCCACCAAACCTACCACTTGGGCACAACCGACCAAATTCAAAAGGGCCCGTTGACCTTCTCGGGGAAGCTGCTGCCGGTTGATCCTTTATCTTTTAGTCTCCTTCTGAGCGCCGTCTGTATTAATTAGAAAAGTGCTCTTGAACTACAGAGAATTTCTCCGCATGGGTTGGAGGGAAACTTTCTCATCCTGCTCCCTAAACTCCACACCGAAAAAGCAAATCACTACGTAAAGCGGAGTGTGTATCCTGAGCGGCAGCAGTAGTAGGTTGCACATTAATAAATATTGCTTACATTCCTAGAGCCTCTCGACTCCAAAATGTCTGCTTGGGATTCCATCGGAAGTAGCGTAGCAGCATAGCAACAACTGTGGGGTACGCATTATGGGTGAACACTTTTCCATCCATCCTACCGGCTGAACTTTGAGGACACACGCTTAATGGCTTTTTCAGATACAGCCAGCCAGTTGCCGTATGTTTCTTTCTTCCCTTGTCCATTTTCCTCGGTGGAGGAAATTCAAGAACCCGATAGCTCACGCTTACGGGGAGGAAATGGAAAATCCCAACACGACGCCGAGGTGGTGGAAATAGGATAGGAAAAGTTTCCCTCGTTGTCGGACGTTGGGGACACACACACACACACACACACACTGCAACAAGAGTGACCCCATCCGATTAGTGTAGGCTAATCGAGGTAAAATGTCACAGTATTATGGTAATTAACTTTTCGGTGGCTTCCCGCACACCCCTCCATTCTGATGGGGAAGTTTTCAAATCCGCTTGTCAGAGCGCTGAGTCAAAAACACATTTGGGACAAGATAAGGGTCCAGTTCCGGCGCTACGGGGAGGAGATAATGGGGGGCTCCACACCGAGTGTATCCGAGTTCACGAGACACGACAGTTTGCTCCACCAAAATGATTGCGCTTGCCATTAGTTAATGCATCCTTGTTTTCGTTTTTTAGAGCTTTGTGGGTCACAGGCGACGTTCAACAACATCCTTGGGACCAATTTTCTACTCGAATTCTACAGAGCGTTGCCGCTGATGAACTGCAGCAACAGCGTCATTCATACATCTTTAATACAATTTATCGATTACATCTCCCGCAGCGTGCAGGTCCTCAGGTGTGCCTTGCCTTTGGAGGAGAATAAAAATCGTGATGGAGAAAAAGAAAATCGTTACCACTCGAGGACACCTACAAATATTGGAAGGCATTCGTTGGGAAGTGGCAAGCAGCTCGTGTACACCCGTGGAACCGTACGTGTCAATATTGATTTTCGAACCGAAATTGAGATGAGAGCCCACGGTTACGGTACGGTACCAGGCCGTGTCTTGTCTGTGCGTGTGCCCGCCTGTCCTGCAGCAGCAAAAATAATGGAGCCCAGCATCTTGACAGTCTAGTGGCTTCGCTTTCGCTACGTGTCAGTCATTGATCGTGCTCAACACTCACATGAGCGGGAGGGCTCCGAAGTGATGGTGAAAGATTTGTGTGTATGTGCGTAAGTGGCTCGAAGTGTTACCGAGCGTTTCAGAAAATATTTATGCTTTACTAAATTCCTTGTTTGCCATTCAAGCATTTTTTGGTGTATATTTGTACGGGTGATACGGTTGTAGGTATGGAGAGAGAGCGAGACCGTGGACAAACATTGCCATTCATCGCCATCGAAGCCTTAGACACGTTTTTTTTATACCAGGCCCTTCGTATCACGCCCCTCAAGTGGAAGAAAATAAAAAGAAGAAAGGCACAAACAGGAAAGCCTACAGCCTACAGCCGGATGTATGAACGTGCCTCACTGTAAGGGAATGGCGCGAGAAAAACGAGTCAAAAAGGACACCCATACAGCGAGCATGTGAAAGTACAAAATGTTGTTAAAATTTGCGCAAAAAGACTCCCACGTGAGACTCGATTCCGGTCGTGGTTCTGTATGAGTGTGTGTTTGCGTTCGGTGCGCTGAACTTTAATCCTTGGTACGTGTCCTTAACGCCGTGACGGTTGATTCTACGTACAGGAGGAAAGTATGTGATAGTAGAAAGTTTTAAAAACACATTCTGGAAGTGTAGGGAACACAAACGCGTTCACTGTGTGTGACTTCAAAACATTGACGCGCTTGCCAAGCGCCAAGTAATCCACTTTAAGCAGTAATCTCTGTATTTCGATCCCTTGATTTGTCCGTGTGTGAGTGTTTTTTTTTTGTGCTCCATTTTCCTTTACTTCATCCTGAAACGTTCTTCCGTACGAATGTGCACACGGGGATGGTTTTATAAATCCTGATCCTGATGGTGGCTTCGAAGGGATGCCTGATATGGTGTCGGACCCGACCCGAACTTGGAATATGTGTATTTTTTTCTCCAATAAACGATTCATGTTTTCACCAAGCGTCAAGCTCGCTTTAAGCCGCCTGGTTTCGAAGGAAGTGAGCTCCACGCTTGTGCTTGGTTGGAAATTGATTATTAAAAATTAAACACTGCAGGATTTTAGGGCGAACAGCGCAGGACGTTGCTTTTCACTTTTTTCCCCGTTTGTTCAGGATGAACATTTTGTGCATTTTTATTTCGTTGGAAATCGGTTGAACGTTCTGTTTTATAGCATATACGTCTGGATTTTTGTTTGGATCTCAATTCCTGCAGAATCCCAATCCTGAAGGATCTGAATCCTCAGGGATCCGAATCATAAAGGATCCGAACTCTTGTTTTGGACTCCGAACTCAGCCTGACTTTTGGCCTGCCGCAGAGTCCGGAACCGCTCACGGTCCCGCGCCGTCGTCCGCCAATCCGTTTTCCCGACCTTGATGGCGGATGATTCCACGCCATCCTACCACCTCAATCTGAGCCTACCATGCCTCCTCTGTCCATGTGGACGTCTTAAAAGGACTTTCTGAGTTGGGTCGTCCGGTGCCATGCGCATGACATGGCCAGCTCATCGAAGCCTGGCGAACCTAATTCGCTGCACGACGGTGAGTTCGTCATACAGTTCGCACAGCTCGTCGTTGTTCCTCCATTGTCCTTCCACACATACGGGGCCTACAATCCTTCTGAGCATCTTCCTCTCCAACGCGGCTAAGGGGGCTTCGTCTGTTTTGGACATTGTCCATGTCTCAGAGTCGTATGTGAGTGTCTGGGACTGTAAAGGCACGATACAGTTCCAGCTTCGACCGTCGTGACAGATTTTTCGAGGTGAGATGATTCCTCATACTGTAGAATGACCATGCGGAATATCATATTTGGAGGCAAATTTTTGCTTCAGTAAACGTGCTTCATGTTTCGTAAAAAATATGCAATGTGTTTTTAGAAATATATGTAAGATAAGACATTTAATAATGAAGATAATGTAGATAACTAACGTTAAAATGGCAAATGCCAAGTTATGCACTTTTAAGCTATCTGTAAACCTTCTTCATCTCATGGCTACATATGTAACCTAGATATCTATTAATAAATGATACAACCTTTGTCGCTACTCACCATTGTACAATATTATTGAATCCTAGAAAAGAGAATTCTCAAAACCTCTGCCTTCTCGGAAGGCAAATTTCTCAATCATATCCCGTGTTTCTTCAAATATCGATCAAATCTATAAAAACCCTCTCTGTTAGAGTGACGCCATAATCAGAACCATACATACTGGTCAGAAGAAACCAGTTGACTCTGTTTTTTCCATCGCTTTTATTCCGTCCGCTCCAATAAGCGGCAATCAGTGCATCATCCAGGTTACTGCTCCAGTAGCAATCGATTTCCTTCCCCATCGCAGATCGCACCAGGGGATCGCTGCAATCGTGAAGCTAGAACAGTAGCAGTATGGCTAACAAATCGTAAAATTCAGTTTTCATTTTATTACCAATCCAATTCCGAAAGCGGTGCCGTTTACACGCTCTCGCACATTCGCAGCAGATTGAAGAGAAGATTGTTTGTTGTGTTTGGGGCGGGATGTTATCAGAATGCCTCCTGCGCGGTCAGCTTTACACTACATCACACATCACGCCTTAATTAATCAATCCGGGAAGCTCGATGAAACTTCCGGAAAATATGAAACGTCCGGATGGCCGGAGTTGGGCAGGCAGTGCAGCGGTTAATAGCGACATCTAGACAAACATGCTGGGAGAATGCGCTCGTTCGAGTTCACCGAGATCCGGTGTTGAGAAAACAGTAATTTTTTTGTTGCCTCTTTCTATTTCTCTCACCAGTAAACCAACCAAGCTACTGGTCAGATCGTATTCGCCTTCAGGAAACCTCGGTCTGTTCCGCCGTGCTGTGCGCTGCTTAACGGAACACGGATATCTCGGTGCATGTGATTTCATTTCCGTTTTGCTCAATTCACTTACGCTCGTTTAATCAAACATACATAAATTTCCCACCCCTGTCTGGTTTGTCAAGCAAGGGCGGAAGTGGTTAGTCTATGGCGTTGGACTTTGCCGTCGGTTTGGTTTGAGCAGGGAAAGGGCAAAAGCCGATAGAATATGGATTTTCCCTAACACGCGTCCCATCGTGGGCCCCGCTCCGCAGCGACCCGGAAGGATGAGGATGTGTCTTCGGTTATCGAGAGCCAATCTGCTTGCGTTTCATTCGTCTTCCCTTCGTTACACGCTGCTTCTGACGGCGGGTGAGAATCGTGTGGGTGTGTAATAAAAATAGATTAGAGGAATATTTGTTTTTACTGATTTCTTGCACTCACCAGAAGAGTGTTCACGCGTTGTGGCCGGATTGACACACCGGGGAAGGTTCATTTGACGATTGACGCAACGCAACACGCAATCCGGAAGATTAGAACGGTCGTACCATTAGCAGTTGGAATACATTCATATGCATGGTAATAGCATCAGTAGGAGCTACTGGAATTTAGCTAGAATTTTTTTTTTAAATTGATGCAGAAATTATTAACACGATTGTAACTCTTCTGGATGACGCTATAAAATTTTTAAATATTTTTTCTTATTGCTATAATAATAATAATAATAATAATAAGATAATAGCTTTGATTCTGAGCGACTAGATACTGAGATGAAGCGATCGATTACTCTTTTCAATGTTGTTACTTTAAGTGGTACAAAATGTTCCTATTTACCGCTCTGTTTTACGATACAGAGTTGTTAGCTTAAACTCAGCTTAAACTCCATCGCGTTGTAGGACAGTATCTACTTAGACTTCCCAGCAGTGATCCACCAATTAAATCGATACCTAACGACATTATCCAAGGACAGTTTTTCCTCTCCCGTGCATCGGGATTTCACAGGAAAAATAGGAAAAGTCCGATGGCTAAAACAAATAGCGTCAGTATAGAATCCTAACCCGCAAAGGCATATCTCCTAAGCTCTAGCTGATGCCACCCCAATACTACCAGGAAAAAGCAATCACAATCATCATTCCTGCTAAGCATACATCCCCCACATATCCTTGGCAGTTGTTATTGTGTGCGGGTTTTTTGTATAAAACGTTATATCTGAAGAATTTCCTCGAGAACAGGATATTCCTCTGTGTTAAAGTTTTGTCCTCGTACAGCATTATCTTATGCGAAGGACTAGACTGTTTGCGGGAGTAAACTCTCTCTCTCTCTCTCTCTCTCTCTCTCTCTCTCTCTCTCTTTCGTGGTTGTACAAACGCGTGCCAGACATTTGATAAATTACTTCAGCCATGATAATCCGCTTTTTTCTCACAACCCTCATTCGCCTTCCTTTGCCACCTTAGCGAGGTGGATCGGGGCTTTTTTTTGGCGAGGGAAGAAGAGCGAGATACAATACATATCCCCTCTTAGTACGTTTCCTTACGCGAGAAAGAAGTCAAGATTGGAATTGTTTAACAAACAAACGCTAAATATTCGTCCGCTTAGTAGCAGCGCAGGGAAATGTTCATTTTTTTCCTTTTTATTTGTGTGTGAACTTTTGTTTTTGCCTCTGCGAGAACATAACAAAGCATGTCGTTTTTACTTTCCTGGAGGTATTTTTATGGATAAAGTTTCTTTTTTTTGATGTCGTTTTCGTATTTTTTCCTACCTTTCCTACTCATGATCCATGCGGTGATAACGATGATGACCGGCGGTCGAAAAGCGTCAGGAAGCTAATAAGCGTTTGCGCTCTTGTGTGATGGTGATGCTGGTGATGTCGAAGATGGAAGTTACCACATAAAATACGCTGGATGGTGCTGTCCATGAAGCGATAGAGATGAGTTGATGTTGAAGATTAGGAGCGGAAGAACTATCGCGCAAAAACATTTACAAACCATTTCAAAACAGTTTTCTAAAATTTTTATATCTTTGATTAAGTCTTCGTTTGAAATGTTAAATTTCGACCATACAACCCCGTTTACTTTTACCCACTATGCACGGCCCAATTTCCATTCCTTCCTTTGTCGTTCAGGGCCTCAACCAGAACGTTGAGAGATTCTAGCTTGGCCTTTTTTTTTAGGGGTTTTGTTTCTCGTCAACGAATAGCAAACGAGATAACTTACCTTCATTATGCTTTCTACCATTGTTTGGATGATCCATCAAAATTCTCGCCCTCGGAGATTCGTCTGCCCAGTCACCCAGCCACCCATCCACTCCAACGCGCCGGCCAGAAAACGGTGGCACGTTAAAAATTACCCGGGGTTGAAGCATAAATTTTATCCGGAAACTTCTGCAACAACACAACCACGCTAAAGCGGCGGCAGGCAGGCACGTGATATGTAGATCGTGTGCTAAGTTATGCAGGCAACAGCACCAGGAGGAAGCAAGGATGATGCATCAAAACCTAAACAATAGTTGCATCCACAATGAATCCCTCGCAGGGGGCACGGCGGTAGGGCGTGTTTGCGTGGGCCCGGTATGTATTGCTGGAGATAAAATGTGCCAAAACTGTGCTAAAGCTTTGAAGGAAATGCAGGGTACAAAATAAAAAAAAAAAAACAAATCCAGTGCCATAATCCTCGTGATGCGTTGTGAAGGTGAAATGGTGGACGAGACGAATTTTGTGCGAATAATGCTGCGTATCTTCTCGTGCGTGTGTGATATATAATAGCGGTGCAATGCATCCGGAAAGTTAAAATTTGTAGCTTCGTGTTTGATGTGCGAGTTCTCGTTTTAATGTTTTATTTACAGCAAACCAAACTGATTTTGCAAACCAAACACATTTTAGTTTGAGAAAGATTCTCAAGGTTTACAAAATACAAATGATTACAACACGAGTAACGATGATTCATTTTGAATAAGGTTGTAGCAAAATTATTCAAAGTAAACAAGTAATGAATAAACCCATAAAACATTAAATTAGCAAATAAACAATAGCACATAAAAACAGCGGCGTCGGTTTTCAAGAACCAGAGTTCTAATCCCACAAATACTGTTTCTCCGTAATGAAGATTGACTATCCAACTATGTGGTATGGGCTATCTGGATTGCTTCCAAAGTTCCAGCTCTTGTGAGTTCCGATTCCGAAGAAAAGGATTTGATAGATCCAGATCCGGAAAAGTCCATCTGAAAAGCGAGGCCAATAGAATTAGAATAAGGACCAATGCAACGAAGATAAAATATCTGCTTGCCAGAGGCTCTGACCGTGATAGAGCCCGAGTGGGAAGCAGAGTATCAGTTGACGGCGACTATCTCGAGGTAGTAGAGGAGTTCTGCTACTTTGGTATGATCTTAGCCAAATCCAAAGGCACATTGTTCATGGGAATCGTGCCTACTACGGACTCCACAAACTCCTGCGATCCAGAAGACTTCAACAACACACGAAATGCAGGATTTATCGCACCTTGATGCGTCTGGTAGTCCTCTACGGATACGAGTCTTGGACTATGCTGACGGAGGACGCCAAAGCACTCGCCATTTTCGAACGGCGGGTGCTAAGGACTACCTTTGGCGGTGTGTGCGAACAGAGTATTAGAAATTAGAAATGTTAGAAATGTCGGAGTTATTGTAACTGTCAGCAATTGTCAGGAATGTTGAATCATCAATTCGAACATAAGCGCATTCTTGTGGCCCTGGCCAACTACGAATCTGAACATTATCGTCGGTTCCGACGGATCTGTGGATTGAGATGGCTCGAGATTGCTCATACTGCTCGGAAATTTTGGGAACCAGATTTGCTTTAGACTTATTTTTCCCATGTACTATGCAAACAATCAAATCATGATCTTTTGTTTGAAATTCTTTGTAGCTTTCCTATTTGTTGATGCAATTTTCATAAAGTTTTCGTTTATTTATTTAAACTATTTTATTATTTTTGCTACATTTTAAGTTTTTGATTGTTGACTGATATTTATTTTATCATTTGTGCTTTTTATATGCTTTTTTATAAAAATTTTGGTTTATAATTAGAGGTTATATTAAGTTATGTACTTTATAATTGATTTCAAATGATTCAATGTACAGAATAAAACAAAGCAAAAATACAGATTACCAAACATCCTGCGAACATGTTGCAGCATACAAGTAGGAGGCTGATAAAGATCTTACCACCGAGCGGGCCAACCATCGTTATGGAATGTCAAACGAGAGACAAACCCTTTTTCCGTTTTTGATACGAATATGAATTGAATAATATTTCAAACGTTCTGTTTTGTCGTCATATTCTTTCCGGCGGCGTTCTGAAACAAAGGTGTATCGTGAGCTTTGAGCAAAACAAACGGATCAAATTAAAAGGAAAGAAACCAAATCGAAAAATTCTTCAAAAAATATGTATCGATCATGTCGCATTTAGAGCTTCGTGCAAGATGCAACCATACAATGTTTGGATGTTTTTTTTTTCGTGACCGGTTCCCTAAAGAAGCATAGATAGGTACCAACGATACGAGCGAAAGGGCGAACGAATTATTATTTCGCCGCACCATACACTGTTTCGAACCATTTCCACATTCGTTTTAGCACACTTATTTTTGGGAAGATGGAAAGAAATGGAAAGTAACACGACATACAAACATCCCAAAAGCTGCATCGTGGGGAGAGAGAAGAAATCATTCTGGCACAACCTTGCAGGAAACATAATATTTTCAATGTAAATCAAATGTTTCAAACTCCGATTCTCTTGTTCGATGACTACGGACGACGGACGGACGGATGGGATGAAGTTCCATCCATCGCTCCATCATTCGTGGTTCTGCGGCTCCGGCGTTGACCGGTGACATGACGGCAGAAGAATGTTCTTTAATGTTGACCCGTGTCTGTTCGTCGGTTTCTTCCCCTTCACCCACCGTATCGTTGGGTGGGAAGAATTTCCGTTTTTTTCGGTTTGTGCACCTATTTTATGTTTTGTTTTTGGAGAAGGTGTGTTTCAACGTACTTTCGTCACCGTTGGCAGTCGCTCGCGGTGAACGTTACGGCAGCGAACAAGTGGATGTGAACACACTGGGAAGGTAACCGAACCCGCATATTTCAAACTAACGAGCTCACAAATCAAAATATTGATGATTTTTCCATGTTATGTGTTCCGCGCTTGACCTGTCGCGTTCGTTTCTCGAGTGCTTTGCTGTATAAAAAGGGGATTATGTTGTCGCGTCGCCCATTGCACACAGGAAGGGCACAGGAAATGCAATCAGGATGAGGGAGGATTGGTGGAAGGAATGGAGAAGGTATGGGCAGGCTAAACTTAAAACAAATGCGGTGACAGAGGACAGCTTAAAAGGAAAGAATTTAATGCTTTGTCTGGAAAGGAGCTAATTTTTTTGTATTTAAATTTCCAATTAGTTTAAATTTTGATAACTTATAAACATTCAGAAATTGAGAGCTTTATGATAAATCAGCATAATTTGCTTGATTTTCTTAAAAACTTTTAAAGAAATTTGTGTATTTTGTAAAAAATTATCGCTTGAAATTTACTTTACTTGAATTGTTTTTTTGTTGTTGTTTGCTTTAAATTCTTGTTTCATGTTCTGATCTGATTTTTTCTCTTTTTAATTCTTCTTTCTAAATAATATTTACGAACTATCTATGTATATCGCTTTTGAATTTTTAGCTTAAGGCTGTACTTTATTTTTGTTGGATTTCTTACAAGTAATTACTTTTAAGTTGTTTGCTTGTGTCTTTGAAATTTTGAAGCATTTTGAAATGTCTCTCGAAAAAGAAAAAATGCCATTTCTTTTGTTTCAATTCATTTAAAACCTATTGTTGTATACCTTGTTATTAAATTGCGCTTTTTTTCTTGTTATTAAATTGCGCTTTTTTCTATGATATTCAAACTCTTTGTACCTCTCGTTTTTAAAATCTGCTGCAGTTTAAAGACTTGTTGTAGAATGAATTTTTTAACTATCATTTTTCGCAGCATTTGCGCTAGGATTGCTTTATTCCTCTAAGTTTTTCTTAATTTTTCATTTATTTTTCATATTAGCGAGCAGTTTTCTGACAAAAATATATTTTTTCATTTAAATAATTTAAAAAAAATTTCTATTAATTTTGTAATTTTACCGAGTATGCCCGGGATAAGGCAAAGAATAAGGAGGAAATGCCTTATTAATATAATTGTTTTTTTTTTCAACACATGCGGTGTGAACAATACGGCACTGGACCGTCATAATTAATTATAAATAAATAAATAAATAATTTTGTAATTTTTTAAAATTCTCTTTAAATCTACCTTTTTTTCTAATTTTTAGTTTTTCAACATCCTTTCGATTTAAACCACTACTTATTCCACATTGCACACACCTGCAATGGCACGGAACCCGGATCAAATGGTGGTCAGGTTTCACCTTGCACACGTGCCCCCTTTTCTCCCACCCTGCCAATCGTTCGCTTCCGCCGTCAATCAGCGCGTGTACGAAATTCGTACAAATCGTTATCGAATTTTCGACTTCATCTCACGATCAGCTGCTTCCCGTCCACGAAAAATCACCATTCTCAAACGTTTTTGTCATCGTTTATCTTCCTTCCACGATTTTTTGTTTTTTGTTTTGGGACAAGATTGCCCAGACAACAAAAATGGAACGGTTTAGCATTTCGGAAACCGAGCGACAGTGTCACGTTTGCCAACGGCAAATCGGTTCTGTGTCGAGCCGTTTGTGCTATTAGCCGCTGTATTTCGGCCGATGTGTCCCAATGTGTCTGGGTGTGTGTGTGTGCGCATAATCGAATTCATAATTTTCGGACCTTCTTCAGGCGGGACATGGTCGTGCGCTGACGTTTCTTATCCGCGTGGATCACTGTCACGTAGACGGAACGTTGAGGAGCTCATTCTTTGCTGAAAGAAATAGCAAAAGATGCCATTGCAATGCACAACACATACAAGCCGGGATCGGGAAAGGGATATCTTTAAAGAGCGAACAGCAAAAGAGAGAACGGCCAAACCCCAAAAAGCGACGGAAATGCACCATTGGGAATAATAATGATTATCAAGTGGAGGATAGGTTTACCCCACGTTTTTCTTCCGGCTACACTTCCTTCCTTCCTTCTTTTGGCGGTGCATTTGTAGAACCGATAGTGTGTGAGTCACTGAGAGTGGCTTATTTGCGGGTATTAGATTCGAAACGACGCGCATAATGCGTCGTTGTGGGCAACAGGGAGCGAGCTATTAGTTTGTGTTCTAATAGCATCGATTAAGATGGTTTGAAAGGATGATTTTCGATCGAGGATGGGTACAAGGTCATGTTTTCTGTTGTTGGAAATTTAATACCAAATATTAGTTTGCCCGTTTTCCCAGGTTCCAATAATTGGGGATTGTTGTCTCGCCGGGGAATGTCGTGCACTGTTTGCTGGTTTCGCTTTCGTTTTCGCGCTAATGATGGGATGCGTTTAACATAATGCTAGTGTTTGGTGGAATATATTTGGTGGAATTCTTTAAAGCTAATAACATTCCTTAGCAGGGATCGATTGAGTTTGTTTAGCATAATAAATCGATCGGCAGTTCTGAATTGTGTGTGATGAGATGATGATTATCGCGAGACAAAATGATGTTTTGAAGAAAATTATACTAACATGAAGGTTTGAATTGAAACATCTCCATGCGTAGACAACAAGAAGTGTGTTTCGGGATGAAAAAATAACAAATCTGGGTCGAGCTCTTAAATTAAACATCATGTTCAGTCATGGTTTAGAACTATGAAAATGTGTACCTAGCCTCTCCAAAAGCTTTTTCGTACTAATCTGTGAGGAAATATCCATCCTATCTTTGTGATGTTATGTTAGATCTTTTAATCTGTACGTTGGTGACATACCAGAACAGGAGAGTTTAATATGTTTGAATATTTTTTACTGACTTCTTTACTGATTTTCTTGACTGACTTGACTTGACTGAAAATCGCTTTGCATTTTTGACTAGTTGCAGTTCATCCCGATCAAGGTGTCTTTCTTTTTATTCTGGGCTTAACAACCTCTAAGGTCACGCCGACCATCTTATGGCTTACGTCCAAATACGTGCAGATACCACGTAGTAGGATTGTCAGTCGTCAGTACGGGGGGACGGTTCGGATGGGATTTGAACCCTGTTCCTGTTTCCTGTTGACTTTTAAAAAACGGCGCTGCTGCCACCTATTCCAACGGACCGTCCAAGTCTCTTCTCCTTTAACTACTAACTTAGTAGATGTCCTTTCTATGTCTTTATCTGGTAACCTGCTTTAGATGAAGGTTTAAAGTGTCTTTCATTTAGAATTCGGTCTTTTATCATTAGCCTGTTAAACGAGAAATTGTTAACGTAGAATTATAATTTCTTCGTCAAACGAAAAATTTTTTATTGTTATTTTATGACAAAATTCAAGAAATTTAATTACAAAATTCAAAATTGAAGTTTCTCCTGTTTTTTTTCCAAAAGTATGCGTGTTGAGCAGTTGGCAAATCTGACCAAAGCTTAATTAGGCCTTTACAAGCTTTATTAAAAAGCAAAACATCCTTTTCCAGACACTGATCTTCATAAACTGTCGCGTTCATAGATTGATTTGTTTTAAAACCCGTGCTTTGTGCCCACAGCTGCAGAAGGCTTGGGAAAACATGAGTTTTAGGGCAAATTTATCAGCAAAAGCGATCTTATATTTGTTGGGGACATTGCCTCGTGCTGTCACAACATAAATTTGTTTGCCAGAATCCTGTCTGAAATTTATTTTTATGTTTGTTTCGGCATCCATAAGGTCAAAGCTCGCGAATCTCGTTAGAAACTGGTCATACAATTTTTGGAGCACATGGTTTTGCGATGTAATTATGCTTCAGAGTTATGTTTGGTTGCTTTGAGGCACGAAAAGAGCGGTAGTCGGCACTCAATCCTATTCTTCTGACAGTACTTATGCTGCGGCGTATTTTTTTAGCAATATCCCCATCCGTCCAAGGAAAGCTGACATTTTTCAACCATTCTAGCCACGCTTTGACATTTCCGGAACCGTTTCAAAACAAAAAAAGCACTATCATGCCATAACCACTCCAGAAGAGGGAAGTGTGCTCCAATACCTATGCATAGGTGTAAAAAAATCCATATATTTCCACTGAAAGCTCTGCTACACATAAGATAGTGACCAGATATTAAATGAACAGTACTTTAACCCTAGATAAGAAAATTTCTTGGCAACTAAAAATTTGTTTTAAATAACATCAGGTAGTCATTTAGAGCCCCATCACATGATTTGGATTATTCTCACGAAGGAACCACTATTAAATGACTCATGAAACATTTTTTAGAGGAAGATTTGATCACGTGAGTGCTCTCAGACAGGCCGTGGCCGCAGCTGAGAAACGAAGGTGCGAAAAAGGACAACAGATCTTGATGTCACATTTCGCAGCGGCAGGTGTGGAAACAATCCTGTGATAATTTTAGAAATTTTCGTCAAACTAATATAATTTTGCTTTACTTCTTTTCAATCAATTAACAGTTAAAAAGAATTCAATTAAATAAAAGAAAAAAAAGATAATTAATCTATCCTTGTTTAAACATTACTAAAGAAAAAAGAACAAAATTAAAATAATAATCACATTTCTCAGCTGAAGGTTACCTTTCCTGCAACTGAGAACTTCATTTCTCAGCTGTGATCTCGGGCTGTCTGGGAGTACTACGTGGCAAAATATTTTCTAATATTTATTTAATTTATTTTAGATTATAAAATTAAAAAAATACAAGTGATAAAGTTTCGAACCAACTGGCTCGCTTGTTTGTACGAAGTACCAACAATTTATTTCATGATTTTTTCTTTCCTATTAATCGTATTGATTTATTTACATAATTACAATTGTTGTAAGCTCTGCAGCTCAGAATAAATTCAAAATAATGAAACTTATTTTCGTCTACAAAATACCAATGTTGTAACTGAGCTTTCTCTTACTCAAATCTACCCAAGACTTGATCAAATATTCACATAAAAGACGCTCATAACAATATGCAGTTAGAAATCGTGGCCTACATCACGATAACCCGCCTTACCGGCGATATCCTTGACTTCGTCCTTTTCTATTATTTACACCAATTTTCATCATCATCATCATCATCACCACCGTCATATTCGACAGCATATCGTCTACCCCAAAATTTTGCGGGTGTAACATTCTATCTACTTTAATGAGCTACAAACCCATCAGCCAAGACTTCCAAATGGGACGCAGACCAAGTTGGCTTGTGCGCTTCTTAAAGCCAAATGAGAATCGCCTTGGTCGGTCTGGCAAAATTCACCTTTTCCTAGGGAGAGAAAGCGAGAGCGCGGACGAGAATCCCGTTCCGTTTGTCAGTTCCAATCAGCAGTGGCATTGTCCCGTTGGGAGTGATTTTCGTTTCGGCCTACCACCGGTTAGTCCTTGATATGGGGTAGATGCGTTTTGTGGGGCAAGTTCGTTCCGAATAATGGGACACAGAGATAGAAAAATGGGACCGTAAACCGCTACACACATACATCCTTTTTCGCACCTTTTGCGCTGTAGGATATGGAGACGTTCGTCTCGTAAATATCATTTTCAGACAAAACGATGAAAAGCGCACCATTATCATTACAGAAACTCTGGCACTCTCTCTCTCTCTCTCTCCCTATCGTTTTGCTGCTTGCTAGTGTGACTGCGAATGTGATTCATTTTCTAAAAACAGGACGAACGTCAGTAATGGGCATCCCATCCACCTTCCGAAAAAAGGGATCTTCTATCTGAACGCGCCTACACAAACGATGATAGTCGTCAATCCTTCCATCCGTTTGTGTTGTTCGGATGTATAGGGTTTCCTTTAGCGTTTCGGTACGCCATCACATGTTTAACGCGCCTGAACGCCTTCAGCCGCACGTGTGTGTGTGTCATTTTCGCAGGCTTGATGTTCGGTCCGAAAGTTGGTTCGAAAGGACCTCGAGACCTGGAAATGGAGGGATGCTTTTTTTTGCGTTGCTATTGCTGCCATTATTCACAACGTGAGATTTCACATAATTACATGCTTTATATAACGAGCACCAGCTCGTGGCGGATTACAATATTCCATCCGTCCAAGCGGGGAAGAATTACAAAAACGGCAGACTCCAAATCTAGAAACACACCCGGTGATCCGGCTGGTTTCGTCTATTAATCCTCTCCACTTAGAGCAGACAAGGTTTTCTGTTGATAACAACATTTCCACTGATTTCATTGTGATTATTGTAATGTTGTTTAATTTTACCTCGTAAAGGTTAGGACGCTGCGCGTGCTTGCACATCTCTGCTCGTCTCGCAGCACTGCCTGTCTGTGACTCAACTCAACTTCACTACCCAACTCGGTTCGCCCAAGCTCCTCCGCTGAGTTTACTCGTTCTCGGGAGTCAAATTTTACGACCATTATGGAAAATAATCGCCCATAGTATGGCACGGATGATGGTGCGGTATGAAATTGATCTCATCTCTACCGCAGACAGAAATGGACGCAAGGATGATGGGTGGATTTTTCCGGGGGCAGTTGCGTTGGTGGTTTAAAAGCTTATAGGAAAATTATTTCTACTTTATTTTTGATTTGAATATCCAAGTAGGTCTTAACTGAGTATGTAAGTTCCTGTGTCCTGACAAAGTAGCTACGCTACGTTGAGAAATTGTTGAAGCCTACCTCACGCAACTGTTTGATAGAAACTGATAGCATTTTAGTTGCAGTTTAAATTGGCGATTTAGTGCTTCTGTTATAATCTTTAGATTCCTCACAGAATAACATCCTATTTATCTTTGGATATATTTACAAAAAAAATGACCTAAAGGGTATTTCCTCCGTGAAAAACTAGACCACTAGACACTAGTTTCAACTTTAAACAATCCCCAGTTACTGTTGATATTCGAGTGGTTATCTAGACGACCCTCCTTTAGACCAACGACTACCACCAGAAGTGTCCTCGTTATAGTTCAAGTCACACGGAGTGCGAATTCGCCCTATTTTGCCTCTCTCCAACCAGAGCATGCTCTGTTGATTTGTTTGCACCAGATTCACTCATGCAGGAGGACATTTTAACCTCCTTCCGTACTTTACATAAAGAGCGTGCCAACTCTGCGGAGTGGGGTGGATGATTATGTGTGGTGTGAGTTGTGAAAACTGTGTTTAAGATTATCCACCGATGTTCTGCACATCGTTTCCTCCCCCGGGATGGGTTTTGGCAGTCCCAAAACTTTATTTACCCGACGAAAAAAGGATGCACATTATCAGCAAACACTTGCATCCATTAATAATATCATCTTGGCAGAGAGGGTTTTATTATTATCGTGCATAAGGCGCGTTACAATGCATCTGCAAACAGCATTAAAAAACAAAAGCAGATGACTGATCTCGTAACACGATTGGGGTGATTGCTCGCCCAACTTACAAAAAGGTGTTCCGGTTTCGGGTGCGATAAGCGAGAACGAAGCAGCAAGCGAAGGCGGAAGTTGAGAAAGTTGTAAAAATCTTTTTTGCCGAAAAGTTCGGTTCTTTGGGTTTGAAGTTTTGAAGTTCGCCTCGCCAAAATCGCGCAATCTCGAGTGGTCTGTAAAGTTTAAATTATTCTTTATTATCAACACACATCGAGGAAACGCATCGATCCGATCGGTGGGCTAAATGGCTGGGGAGGAATCGATTTTTTCTTGTTGCTACTACCATCTTCTCCTCTAAAACTGTAGAACTTTGATGGATCTGATGGAAGCTAGAAAACTTTGTCGGTGAGGTTTTTGAGGTCAGATCGCGGATACGTTCCGTTCCGGTTTCGTTTAAGAGCGCGTGGTTGCAACTGCATAGGACGCGAAGAGCTTCAGACGAACAAGAATCTGAGCATCCTTTTACATCGGGCAAATCTTAACCACTGCCGGGATAGCCCCGGCTGCCAGAACCGAGAGCAACGTCTTGGTGCGGTTACACGCTTCCCGGGATAG
Organism: Anopheles maculipalpis; assembly: GCF_943734695.1. Lineage (NCBI taxonomy): Eukaryota > Metazoa > Arthropoda > Insecta > Diptera > Culicidae > Anopheles > Anopheles maculipalpis. The sequence goes on from NC_064871.1 coordinate 79,876,625, forward strand.
TGTAAAGGCATTCCGGTTGGTACATGTATGCTTTTGAACTTTCTGGCCACTCGAAAATGCACGAAGCAAAACTTTATCTCCACGTTACTGCCACTATCGACTGTGGGCGAATCTTTTTCGCAAAAATGGTGCCTTTGCGTGTGTCCATGTTGCTAGTGGTAGCGGCAAGAGAGTACAGTGAAGAAATAAAAATGGTAAAGCTTCAAGCTCATCGTTGTCCATTTGCTTTCCTGTTCGTTCTGCGCCGTTGTTAGTTGCAGCCACCGAAAGAGGATATTGATTTTCTTTCCATTTCTCAAACTCATCGAACCCAACCGTAACAGGACGAGGGAAAGCAGGGAACAGACCTTAAGACCGTAAGGAACATATTTTAAGTTTCTTGGGTCTTTTTTTTTGTAAAGCGAGTAAAAATCTTCTTTTGGGTTGAAGAAAACAAGTACCCATTCGATAACTAACCTCTATAGAATAAAAAAAAGGAGAACACCCTAGCACACGATGAAAGAAATACGAGGTGCTTCGCAAAGAGGTTTTCGCCTGCTTCCAAAAAAGCAACAAAACAAAAAATTGCGGAAAAAGAACATCTGCTTTTCCTATTTCTGAACGACAAAATAAGGGAATACTCGAATACTTTGTTCCACTACAAAATGCGATTTTGCAGTTTTCTTTCACCGACACCGAGAACATCCGAGAGTGAGAGAGAGAGCTCCGTATGATGAGTTTGATTTTTTTGTTCCCACTTTCAAGACTTGCTCCTGGTAAACATCAGGAACTTTGCGATTTTCGCTTTCCACCCTTCAATTCACCTTCCCTGAATGTCTCACCTCAATCGTTTGGATGCAATTTTGGTCCCCGGGTTGGGGTTTTGTGTGAAAGCAAATGGAGCTTCTGCTTTTTACGATCTATAAGCCCGAGATCTAGGAGAGAAAGATCGACAACCATCTCCCGGTAAACCCCTGACGACTGCTGTAAAATTGTCAAAACGGGACGGTAATTGTTCGGAAAGATGTTTAATGCAATTATTTCATGATTACGGTTCTCGGAATTTGCAGCTGCACTGACGACGTACGACTGCCAGACAAACCAGACCTACTGGCACCTCACGTTGGGCGCATCCCGCCATCTTTCTCATGCTAGCAAGGATCCCAGTTTTTTCCCGCCTTTCGGCTGTTGACAGTTGACAGTAGAATCGCAAAATGGTGTCTAGGGAGGAAGTATTCGGAACACGAGCGAGAGAGAGAGAGAGGTGTATGCAAAAAAACCAGTGCAAAGAAACGATGCTGACACAAACAGTTCGCGAATCTTCCATCTGATCGAGTTTTCCAGGTCCCAGGATTTTTCCTTTTGCTAGTAGTAGTCGTTCTTCGTCTTCCTCTCCAAAAAAAAAAGGAACCGTCCTCACTAAACTTCACGATACATGATGGACTAGAAGCGCCCTACTACAAACGGGTGGTGTTCCGGGATCGGGAAATCTGCATGATGTAATAAATTTCCTTTTGCTTCCCACACCGTGAAGCGTGTTCGTTTTCGGGAGTGTTCGAATGCGCTAGGCAAGCACAATTTTCGCAACAGTAGGTGCGGTTTGTTTAAGGCAGCGGAAAGTGAAGCAAGATAAGGAAAAAGGCGAACCGGAAAATCATTCCCCTCGGTTTTCTTGACCCCATCCACAACGCCTCGCTGAAAGTGGAGCCAAAAGCTTCGCGAATCATTCAACCCGGGCTGACGATTTTTTTTTTTTACTTCCATCTCTGGTCCTCCTCTGGTGCTGATTCTGGTTCACATTTTCGTGAACGTTTGAGTGGACGAAAATTTCGCTTTTGACAAATGAAATGTGCAGTTGTCAGCGAAATAGGTTTGGGTTTTTGGGAGGAGAACGGATGCACTATTTTGTCGCACTTTGCCTTGATGATGTGAGACCGTGAATGGTGGGCCTGCTGGGTTTGTGCGCTGATAACGATGTTTATGTGCCGCTTGCCCCTGGCTCTTCCCTGTGCCACGCGTCCCGCTGTACTCACAATTCGATTTGAAACGTTTTGTGCACGAAGTCAGGCCCTGATCAAGGAGAGCTGATTGCAAATTGTCCAAAGATACAGCTGGTACGACGCTGGATGTTGCCTGCATACATGCAAATTGCAGGCACCAGGCTAAGTACCATTACAAACAGCATCTTCCGACACACATCAAAAGAACTTGCCTCTCGGCCTCACGAGAATGTTCGCTCGCAGCAGGGTTTGCCGTTTTTCGGTCAATCGATCGATCCGGCAATTCGTCATGCTACAGCTACGTGGAAATGGTGTTCGTTTGTGGCTTATTTTTCACATTGCAACCGTTCCAGGGGCGATGAAGTAAAGCATTTTAATATTACTTTCAATTTATTATTCATTCGCCAAACAAAATAGAAAAGAAGCGCCAGAAGAAGCGGAACCACTCACAAGGGGTTTGGAATGCAATTATGATTTGCATTAAGGTCGGAATAATAAATGCACCGCTTTCGTCATGTTTGTTGAGGCGATTGCCTTCGTTGGTGATGTGGCATGAAGATAATCTCATTTCTAGATGGGAATGAGGGTTTGGCGAATGGCATAAATTTTGCTTTGTACCGCTCCGTTTTGGTTTACGTCTTTCGATTGCTTAAGTAATCAATTTGGCAAATTGTTGATGACAATAATAAATGTGTGTTTTGTATGTAATTCAAGGAGGATTTTAACAAAAATTCTAGTAAATTAGTCAGGTTGACAGTATGAATTTTATTTGCCTATAAATAGAAAGAAATTAACATAAAATTTCAATCGATAATAGTTCAAAATTTCAAATAAAACATGTATAAGAATTAAACAATGAAGGCAAATAGTAGAGCGGCGCCAGTCTTCATATGGTAGTACCTGGGTTAAAATCCCATCCGGACCGTTCCTCCGTAGCGAGGACTGACTATTCAACTACGTGGTTTCAAAAAGTCCAATAAGCCATTCGATGGCTTTCAATGATCTAGCTAGCAGGTCGTTAAGCCAAGAAGAAAAATCAATGTACAACAATGTACAATGGAGCGAAAATATCTTGAAAAATAATACTAAAATACGGGGGATCTCGATTAGGAAAGAAAAATAAAGTAATCAATTAGGAACGACGATGGAGGAAGTAAGCTTTAGATTTTCAGTTCATTTATAATTAAAAATAAAAAGGTACAAGCTCCTACTTACAAATATTTTCGTCAAACAAACGATGATGAAAAGAGAGAAAAAGGAATAAATTAGCGGTAAATCTTGAAAATATTTATACTTAATTGTTACTGTGGGTAATTTATTAAACAGAAGTTTTCCGTCTTCAAGAAGGCGCATTTAATCTATATCCTGGTCACGGCACCAAATTTAACAAAAATTCTAAATTATTTAAATAAAACCCTCCTCGGTTTTGAGTCTCGCATCTTCTACCCTCTTAAATTAATGCACACTGTGTACCTTTTCCAGCCATAAAACACATCTGGCAGCATCGATTGGGCTCAGCTGCTGCAGCCAGCACGAAAAGAATGCTTCCATATTCCTGCCAGTTACTTTTTTTTTTTTTGGCAACAATTTAGAGTCTCAAAAAATGCAAATATGCTCCCCCACTTCGACTGGAACGGTGTCGTAACTTACCACCAAAATGACACTTACTTCGGTGAAATGAGGCTTGAGTGTGTATCAAAATGTGAAGCTTTCAATCACGTTCATATGGCAAGGACAAAGAAAGCGAAAGCTTGAAATTGGCTACCTTAGAAACGGATCCTTTTGTGAAGCAGTATTATCATCTTGTATGTAAATATGTTTACGTTGACAGAGGCCGCTCGAAGCGCTTCAAACCGCTCACAATCTGTCGGCTCACTGACGTGCTTCGGAGCACCACTAAATGGGTGCTTATTAGCCGGACGAGTTTTCTCCCTCGACTCGACAAAAAAGGACACTCCGAGCAGGCAGCTGCTGATGGTAATAGAGTCATCGAGCTTTAACGAAACGTGGTACTCGATGGGAAAGCGTATCGAGCTCGTTTTGAAATCGCTTTTTCGCATCGTTTCTGCGCTTGTAAGCTCCCGACGTGAACCGAGAGGGCAACATTACCATAATTATGATTTGATATTCTAATGATGATAATCGTTGTACGGGTGCAATCACCAAGTGCGGGTGCCATATCGTACGATTTTTGGCAAATTTGACGTCTAAAGCTGTTTATCGAATAATCTCTGGCGCACGGTTTGTTTAGTCACTGTTTCCGCGGAAAGCTACCATCTTCCGGCGGGCTCTACGATTAATCATCAAAAGAAGGGAAAAGTCTTCAACTGACATGAAAGCTACAGTGAAGGAAACGTTTAGTTTCTTGTTCTCTTTTTCCTACACGGTCATCATTGTGGTAATGGAATCGATACGGTTCAAGTGGGTATTGATTTTCAGCGCCAGAATGTGTACTAAACGATGACAATCGTTCGAAGTAAAGGCGCTTAAAATTATCGATCAATTTACAGCGCACATACACACACAAAAAAAACCGGCAGGAGATGTAGGTTTGTAACCCGACGGGTAGGACCAAATGTTTGACATTTAAAGCCTGTCGATTGTCGGTACGGAGGAGGACGAAAGAGTCGATTTTCACTCCCCGGCTCGGGGTGAAGTCTTTTGTGTTACCGTCTAGTCGGAAACGGAGTATCAGTCGTTTCCTGCGTCTAGTCACACTGGGTATTTGGTGGGATGAAACCTAAAATAACAGAATACAGCTACGACTAAACCGAGCTCTATTTTTGGAGATTATGAGTTTTTGAAATGTACTGAATACTTTGTTGAAAGAACCTTACGTAAAAAAGATTCTATTTTTAGTTTATTTAGCCCTCAAAAAGCTCCATAGGCATGGGTTATTTCTTCCTCTAATCCTTTTTCAAAACTGCTCATTATTTTAAATATGTCTACGTCTTTGGCTTTACGACCTTCTACACCGGTCACTCCTCCCATCGAATGTGGCTTACTAGACTCTTCTCGATACCACGTAGTTGGAAAGTCAAGTTCTCAAAACTACGGGGGACGGGTCCGGATGGGATTTGAACCTCGGTTCTGTCGTTTGAAGACCGACGCCGATGTCACCTGCGCCACCGGGCAGCTCTTATGAGGACTATCCTTTTGACGTATAAAGCACTCAAGCAACACATGCTCTGATACTCATGCTGCTCAGTACAAGCACACTTATGCAGTCTGTAATATACCTGTAACATTTCATCTTTTCGAAGTTAAAAAGATTCTCCCGCCCGCGAAGAATGCAAATGATAGAATAAGCTATTTGCTAATGTAAAACCTTTTTCTTCTCCCTTTTTCTTGCAGGTGTTTGTAGTGGCAAGTGTATTGTAGACCGACCTCCACTTCCAGATGCGTGTTGATAGATGAGCCATCGTGCAGTGCGAGAGGTTCGTCCTCCCGGTAGTGAAAGATGCGACAGAAGCGTATGCTTAAAGTGCGCATAAAGGTGATCAGTGTAATCCTTGCCTAGAAGGCGAAGGTGAAGAAGAAGCATAAATTTAAGGTTGTGTTTGTGCGCGCCTGTGTGTGTCTGTCTGTGAGTAGTTCCTATATGTTACCGAGAATGTGTGTCGCACGGAGAAGGATGTCCTTCTCGTCGACGGTTGCCTGTGCGGTGCTGGTGTTGTTGGTGAACAGCAGTGCGCTGTCGCTGGTGACCGGTGCCCACTGGGACCATGCCATCTTCCTGGACGACGACTATCGGCTGCTGTGGAGCATTACCGGGCAGGACATCACGTTCGAGGTGCAGGTCCGTACCCACGGTTACGTTGGGCTGGGGTTTTCCAAGGACGGTACCATCTACGGTGCGGACATGGTGATCGGCTGGGTCGACCAGGGCCAGGTACACTTTCAGGTGAGTGCCAATCAATAACATCGACCGTACTTTGAACGAATTTCGGAACTCCACTCACTCGGCAGGAAGAGTTATGTGACGTGATTAAATAAATATGTTGCTGTAGCGTAAAAAAAGGACCAGGTTCAGGAGTTCTTCCCCTCCACCGAGTCCAACGCAAAGTAGGACAAAATTTATTGAAACTAAACATACGCCCATTTTCAGGTCATTTGTTGGTTGACAAACAAAAACACAAAAACAATACACCACGCGTACAATTTGGAAATGTTGTATAATTTTCCCATTTGCAAGCAGCCATTTTGGGTGGGTTTGTTTTTGTTCTGTGCAAAATTAGACTCACAAACAAAAACCGAAACTGCTGCAACACGGCACACACTCGGGCCCAGAAAACCCTCCTCGTGCTTAAGTAAAAACGAAAAAAAAATCCATATCCGGGAAAATCCGCGGCAAAAACAGGCGTTGTATCTATTTTGTATTTTCTCGTAGGCGTTGTGGGACAACGCGAATTTTTGGGGACACTCCCTTGCTTTTCTAGCTGTCGCTTCCCCATACATCCCGGCTGATGCTTTGATTGCCTTAGCCGGATATTTTATGGTTGGCGCTTGTTGGCTTCTTTTTGTCTCACTTTTTGTGTGTGTGTGTGCCTGCTCCTAGGTAGACAAAACAGCAGGAGAGGGTTTTATTTTTAGGCGACTTTGCTGTCTGTATTATTGCTTCCAGGGAAAATAAAAGGAAACAAAGCACTGCGGTCCTATCTTTCGGTATCACCAAGTGCAAGGACTAGGACACAATCGGAAAAGTGGGATTTTTGGAAACGAGAGGAGTTCATTTTATTAAAACGCACACAAAGATATTTGGCGGACAGAGAACGGTTTCACCGGCTGAGTGTGTTTGTCGATGTGTTTGGTTTAATTTTATTTCGCTCGTGAAATGTATTGACATTTGTTTTGGACACTGAATAAAATGCAATGTGTAAGAAGATTTAGTTGGAGATGGTCCAAGAGTATACCGTGTACTACGACACAACAGTTACTAGAAATAAGCAACAGCGATGAAAGCTGTAGAATATTTCTCAGTCCTAACGAGGGACAAAAAAATGACTCAATTTCAAACTAATGATCCGACAAAAGTGATGTGCTAACATATTTCGCAGTAGAACCTTCTGCGAAAATCCCCAAACATCGTTACTGCAAAATGACTTAAAATGGATTTTGCCAGTAAAACCCCCCCGGCAAGCAACCTCCAAATCATCGCACTAACTATCCCTCGACTAGACATGAGTAGACACCTGAGATGAGAACGCGGACGCTCCAGCACAACGCTCTGAACATCATCGTGTCCAGGGACCATAAATTATTTACGGATCGTTTCATCGCGGCCCGTTCGCTCGCCCGGGCTGACAAAACGGAACCACGGCTCATCAACCGGCAATGACTTACGGGTACGGTACAGCAGAACGGTGTGATTTATCGATGAACCTATTTCCAAGTGCAGCACAGTGCAACCATCCTCCTTTGCGGAGCGCCGGTTGCATTCATTGTTTGTCTTTTACTTTTCAAAGTAAGCAAGGTCTTACCACCCAATAAGGAAGTTGTACAAAATTAATTTTACCTTGATTTATGATTATTGCTTATTGTTTTTGAGCATCAGCAAAATGGTAGTTTTATGGCTTTGGCTGCAAAAAGAAACGAATCAAAGACAACTTTCATTGGACTTGTTTCGAGTGAACAGTAATCTGAGGTGAAGACACACAGTGCTTAGGATAGTCTTCGTTTTAAAGATCTCAAAACAAACACACATATACAGCAAGGTAAAAAAAGACATTTCTTTAAATGGTGCAAAAACTTCTCCTTAACAAAGGCTCATTTTTCCGAGGATGGAAAATTACAATTTGAAATTGTCCGTAGGTGATTGCCGCCGGCGCCATAAACCTGTCGAGAGAGTGCGCTACGCAAAGAAAATGCTCGCACTCGCAAGACAACGACGCACATTTGTACCTCATTTCATGGCAGCAAATCGTCCTTATCGTTGTTGTGCAGTGGCCAACTCCGCTCGGTACCAGTACGCGCTATCTAATCTTAACGTGTACTGTAGCAATTGCTACAAAAGAAGAAGGGCGATCTGAACACTATTCCAACTCGGTGTACTCTGTGTTTTTTTTTTCTGTAGCCATTTCGATTTTGGGGCAACCGGCCGAATGTGTATCTCGTCACGCCACCATTGCATGTTTGAGCCAATGAGATTTTACTATTAATAATTTACTTTTACGATCTCACAACTACCACGTGCTCGTGGTGTTCAGATCGTTTTTTTTTTCGGGCGCTTTGTTTGACAGGGCGAAGTGCGATTGCCTACGGAACACCGTAAGGATTTCCAAAACGAGAAAAAAAAGCTAACGGAACTCCGTGAAAGAAGATTGAAGTAGTTCGACTCCGAGTGGTAGATAAAATCATCAGACGTAATGGCGAAATGGCGGGACAGCTGACGAGCGGAGGAACTGTGTGAATCAAACCACGCAATCCACAATCATTTCGGAGCAAAACTAGACTGGGAATGAGGATTAGCACAGAGAGGCGGGGAGACAGGAAAAAACAGGATACGCCACACGGAAAAGGCCAAGATAGCCACAAACCCCAAGCACACGATGTTCGGCGTCTCGTTTGGTGGCGAGTGAAAGGCGCATCCTGGTAACGGGCGCGCTTTATCGGAGCCACAGTCCAATTCGTTTCCGTGTGCGCTGCCAAGGAAATCGTAACCCGGGAGCAAAATAAGCGAAGGGAAAATTAAATGCCTCGCTCTTTATCATCGCCCTCCGGCGCTTTCTGTGGAAGGATTTCTTGGGGAGAAGATTGGTTTGTTGGTTGTTGTTAGTCCTGGTTGGGAAGGATGAAGCTCGTTACCAAGTTATCAGCTTCTTATCGCGTTCTGTCGGACGGGCTCTGCTTTGGAGTGGCTGCCGGGATCAGGCAAATGTCCGGCTGCCGCCCGAACCATCGATCTGCTTTGCGCCCTTCCCTCTTTTCGTGCTTCATTGGAAGTGGAATCGATTCAAATCGAGGGTTCTGCGGAAAGGTGTGCGCAAATAGCGAAACGGAACAATCTAATTTTGGGTTTGTTCTCTTGCCCACCACATTCGAGCAAGAGTTTCAGCATTCTACTGCTGGAGGTTTGAAAAAAAGTAGTCCCAAATCGGACGTAATAACACCACCGAAAACAAGGCATGGAATGTAGTACGTACACTCGACACCTTGGTTTTTATGGGATTTTTTCGCTCGCAGCAATCGCAGTGGTAGTGAATGGATTATTACAGCGTCGGCAATCGCGACTACCTTCCGACGAGCTATAAAAATTTATAGCAACTGAATTACTTATTAATGCATACGAGATTTTTTTGGGCAGGGATTTTTTCTCTTTCACTGAGCTTCGTTCTATGTTGATCTGAATGAATTAATTAAATTGTAGATGAGGAATTGAACCATTAATGTAGTAGCGGTGGCAGGATTTATTCATTTGGCTTGAACTGATTATTCCTGCTTGATAGAGCTGTAGTTCGTCAGAAGAGTTACAGTTGGGACACAATCTCGAAAAGAGAAAACTTAAAATATCACCTTCAATTGTAGTTATATTCATTACTAATCTTAGTGCTAATGGGCTTGTATTATTGATGTTGAATTGTGCTTATTTATGGGCAAGTTTCTTATATTTATTTTATTTTGCAAACGTTTTTAATTAGTACATTTTTTATTTGTTTGAGCCACTTAAATAAGTGCTTCTGATTTAAAGCACAAATTGATAAAGGGATTTTTAGTCCAACTGGACGGATTGAAGAGTTTTGCTTTAAAAGTTTAAAAATTTAAATTTGTCTTTAAAATGGATATTTTTAAATTTGATAAATGCAAGTAAAAGAAGCGCTGCCAAAATAAAGCTTCTTTTCTTCTTGACTTAAAAACCTGAAATGGCTCGAATGGCTTACTAAACTCTTTGATACCACGTAGTTGGATAGTCAGCCCTTCACTACAGGCGGACGGTCCTGATGGGATTTGGACCCCAGTCCTGTCGTTTGAAGACCGACGCCGCCATCGTCTTCACCGCCCCTAAAATCGTAAGTTAGCACCACAAAATAGTAAAACTATTTCTCAAATCCGGCGGTTGTTTACCTCTAATGAAGTTTTGGCAGCTCTTTGCAGCTATGAGAGCAAGAGTCTGTTGAAAGCATTGCAATGTTTTTTTAAAGCTATCGTTAGTGGAATGATAAGGAAAATGAAGCACGAAGACGGGAACAAAATAGTAGCAACGGTCAGCCGAAAGTTGTAAAATGCTACTTGAAATGTAAGAAAAAGAATATTTCTGGCCGTAGCGTGTCATTCTAATATCGATGTGAAGTGGAGGTCTCTCACTCAGGGTAGGTACAGATCGTAAAAATATATATAGGAATGGAATTTGATCAAATGAAATCACATTAAACTTCTGCGGACAAAGTAACAGACCTTTTCAACCACATCAAGCAGAGAAAGCATTAATGAAGTTTTGAAGACGACAACAATCAGAGGATGAGGTCTCAGGGAGGAAGAATTATAGGTCGTCCGAGCTGTTGAAGACACCATCGCAAGGAAGAACATTAAAACAATCATTGATAAACAATAGGAATAACAGTGGACTCAAAAACACTGTCATGAGAAACACCTAATGAACCCACAAATCGATCAGAAAAGGAATCCGGAATTCTAGCTTAATAACCTCTGTCAAGAACATAATACCTTGACCTAGTCAAAACAGGACTTTCCAGGCCAAGTCTATCCAGTTTGACTAGTAGCAGATCAACAGTAGTACTGAAAATTCTGCTTTGAAGTCAGTATAGACACATACTGACGAAACAAGTGGTAAAACGAGGATGAACGTTTCGGGGAAAAAGCCAGCCATTCTGGCGAGCCCTCCTCTATAAAACTCCTATAAAACTAGATACTTATGAGCGTAAATAAGGAAATGTAAATGTCATTAGAAATATGATCATTATTTTATAGTTTTACGTACTTCAAGCTACGTTTATTGTTATAAGTTTATATTTCAGAAAAAGTAACTGATGTAATTAATCTGTTTCAAAAACGCAATTTTTCAATACATTTTACCTGTTCTTATCACAACGATTTCTTCCTAGAAATGCACCAAATCACTCACCAACCTAAACCCAAACATAATCGCCACACGTGTACACAATCCCTTCTGGAGCGTCCTTTATCTTTTCCCAATCTTCTGATGAATTCAATCACATTCGATCAGATAAAACACCCCTTCGAGATCTCGAACTCTTGGAAGTTTTTTTTTTTTTTTTTGTCAATCTATTGGAGTCCCATCTCTTTGGTAACTGACTAAAAGGCTTATTCTGTTTTTCCTCTTTCATTTTTCGATTTGTTTTCTCCTTTTTTTTGCTATGCAAGACAACCCTGTGAGATATCCTCGGAACGACAAGGATCGCTTTACCCGAAAAACACTCTGTTCTTAATGATCTAGAAATAATTTAATTTACGCTAAATTTATTCCACAAGGCCAATTCAGCAAACTTCTGGCCCGATAAGGTCCCTGGGTGTGTCCTGTTCCTCTTTACCGGGAGCACCACAGTTCAGTTTACCAGAAAGTGTATTGTTTTTTGTGCTTTAGGTTGCACTTTCACCCGTTGTGTAACAGCCCCGATGCTTGGCGGTCTGTAATTAAGAAGAGCTAAGCAGCAGTAACAGAGGAAAGCAGCATAACGATTCCTGGTGCGTTTAATGCGCTGGAAATGAGTTCTTGGCTGTGGACTGGAGGATTCCCAAAATGTTTTTGTGTGTGTTCTGTTTGTACTTCGCTTACAGATATCGATCGTTATATTTTGCCAGATTTTGGAAGGTGAAAGGTGTGTGCGCTGTCCACCACATCCGGAAGTACCCCAAAAATCACCTTTATCGCCACCTTGGTTTGGGGTTGGGTAGCCCTTTGAGGCGGGAAGGTTACTCCTGCCCCGTGGGTTTTTGTTCGGGTGAATCGAAATTAATGAGGTTTTACTTATGGAGGTTGAGATTTATTGCTATCACGTGTTAGTCTGTTGGTGGGTGTATGTGTGTGTGTGCTGTCTGTGATCGTGTTAGGTAGTAACAACCATTGAGCATAACATCATCCGGTAGAGAAGGAAAAAGATGTGAAATAAAAACACGTTAGTTACTAAGATTTCGACGATACCTTTTTACGATTTCGAATTCGATTATTTCATTCCACCTGGTCGTCCTGAAGCCAGCTCGTGGTACACGGAAACGGTACGAAATGCGAATACCGAAACAAGCTAAAAGGGGAAGAAGCAACGTGAGCCTTTTTTTGCCAGCTCTCGCCTATGTTTTGGCTCCGGACTGACCGGACAGGATATTCGTTTTCGGAAATTAAGCTGTTTTATTTCTCGGCCTGCACCGGGGTTATTTATTGATGGTGGGCGATAACTACCCTACTCGAGCACCAAACCACCATGGTCGCGAAAATCGTTTCATAGTAGATTAAAAAAACCAAAAAAAAAATGTCCGGAAACTACGTGGTCCTGTGAGCACTGGGTTTTATTTTTCTCTCCATTTTATCCATTTATCCATTTGGATGATCTCTTAGTTTGATTGCATCTAAATAGCGTATAAATTAAAAAGGTGAGAAACGGTTTATATACATAGCTGTGGGTAAATTATGTTTGGGAGGTGAAACAAAAAGGATTCGCTCGTTGTCGCCTTTGTCTGGGGCTAATATCTGATGGGAAAATAATTGGGATAGAACCGAAAGTTGGAAGTTGGAAGGAGGATTAAAATTTCACACTTTGTACTACGAATTTTCCTTTATGGAGACTTGATTTTTTTATATTGCAAACACGTGTGCTTGTTGGAGTAAAACTAATGTTGGAGTAACAACAATTTCCAATCAATCATGAGACGTAATTCACCCCCTTTAGTTGCACCTTGTGTCAGAAACATTGTAGAGTAAGTAATAACATACAGACAAAAGCAAGTAAGATCTTTATTTTCGAAGGAAATCTCAATGCTAGGTGTCTCTGAAGCAAGGGAAAAAAGGAAATCGAAAACAAGAGTTGATTTCCATTTTTTCAAATTTCCCATCAGAAAACAAAAACGTGGGGAAGAACTGCAGAAAAGTTCTCCGCTTTGCAAAGTATTGCAAGTGGATTTAGCGATTTTCCGATTCTTCCCAAAACTGCTTGCTTCGGTGAAAGAAAAAATTGTATCCTTACCGTGCGCCTAATTTATGATCGGCACATGACAGACCGACTGAACACAGGAGGGGAAACAAAAAAGAAACAAGAGATGCTAGAGCCTTGCTAACTTACCCTCGTGCGATACGAGAAGAAACATAAATATTTTCAATTTTCACGCCATAATTCGACATTCGATGTGTCGGATGAGATGGGATCAAATGGTGTACGGTGCGTGTGCGTGTCTGAAAACTTTGAACGGTGACGGTGCAGAAGGGAACGCAAATCCGGTGCCAGGACAATTTCGTCTTATTTTGTCATTGCGATCAAAGAGCAAGAACTGAAACTGATGGAAAAGTGAGCAGTGCGTGCAGTCTACGCTCGAAAGTCATTTACATAAACAATTTCAGAACCGAATCAGCGTCCGATAAATCCGATAAGCTGTTGCGTGTCCCATTTTGTTGATGTTTGATGGGAAAAGCGAGGTTGGGAAAGCAGCTTGTTCTTCGCCAAATGCTTAGCGTGTTTTGTGGGTAGCTCACCAGATGCTGCACAGGCGTTTTAAGAAAAGAAGTAGGGTTGAGAAAAATGTTTTGATAAAGCATTGATTATGAAATTAAAATGAAAATAAATGAAAAATTGTCTTTACAAAAATTTGCCTAATTAAAACATCTGAATTTATCAAATGACCATTAGGGAAAGAGCCGTCATACTGAAAATAAAAATAAATAATTAAATAAAATAAAATAACTTCAATACATTTTTATTTCTCAATATGAACCCTAGCTTTGCGTTTTTGTTTTTTTATCTGTTCATTTCTTCTATTCTTTGTCAACTTTTTCGTTCTTTCTTTTTCTACAATACGGCGGAAGTGTGTTACACCTAAAGAAAAACATATTTTTTGTTGCGTTTTTTTACTTTAATTTTCTATTTACTGATTCATTATTTATTGCCATCAATTCCGTAGATTATTTTGACATTTACATATCTAATTATCTAGCTATCGTTCGATTGCTGTCGTTTGTTACATTTCCTTTATATAAATGACTAAGTTCATGTTTCAAGTTTGTTTAGCAAAAAAATAAGCTTATAAACTTCGTTGTTACAGGAAGGAAAAAATAAAAAAATCATCCTTGTTCACCTTTTTTAAAAACATTTTTATTCCTTTAAATGAACCCTTGCTTGACATTATTTTTTTCTTTTTAAATTTTTCTGTTCCTTATTAACTTAATGTCTTTCATCTTTTGCTTTTCTTTTCTTTTATTATCTGCTTTTTTGTCATCAATTTGTTATCATCGATTTCGTGGATTATTTTGACATTTACATTTTCTTTTTCTGATTATCCAGATATTGTTCGACTTTACAGCTAACATATAACACCTATTTGTACTGATTGTTGAACAGCATGAACAGCGTAAACTAAAATACTTTTTTTTCACTTTTGATTCAATTTATTTGACCTTTTTTTATAGAAAATATTTGTTTGCTTTAAGCAATAGTTTATGGTTTTAAGATTTAGTTTGAGTTGGATTTACGCACCGCAATCCTCTTAGTCCTGGTTGCAAGCCACGGATTTTATTGAGTGCTTTTAACTTCAAATATCCAGAATTTGACAGCCTCAAGGTCGAATTTTAATTCTTTCGAACGGTTTACGTTTTATATTTGATATACAAAACACAATATGTATGTTTGTAAAATAAGCATTAAATTTATTACTTAAAAATAGTCGTAAACTCGAACCTAATTGCAAAACCCTCTTATAATGGGCTGTGATTGGGTTCATGTAAATCGCAACGGCCTACAGGTCTCTTAAATTGTTAAGGCTCACCGCTTTTTCGTAGAGTTCTTTTGATTTTAACCTTTTTGTACAAAATGTTTGCAATTTTTTCTGTGACACCAACGCTTATTTAAGACTTCTTCGCTTTAAGTGTTGGAAATTCTCGTTTAACATAGAAATCGTACAGTTCAGGTCAACAAAAGTAGAACCGAAAGAAAACATCTTGCTTCACCTACTGTGCAAAATTCATACTTTCTGCAAAACTGCGTAGGATGTTGAAAACTTTCCACGAGTCGGTTGCCGGGTTCAGTAGAAAGCAGCCGGTTTCACCAAGCCTTTTTTGATGGAAAAAGCGTGCGGGTGTTTTGTTGATAATTTCATCGGAAACAGAAAGGAGAGGCTGTTCCTTCCATCTGTAATCAGATCGGATGGAAGCGAAACGAATAGACAAACAAAAAAAAAACACATTTAACTTCCCTTACGCAGCCTAGAATTGTCTTATAAATTGTAACGAACCCCATCAATCAAATGACCCGCCCGGAACCACCACCAGTTTTTTGGTTGGTGGTTGGGTACGAATGTCTTTGCTTAACAGCACTCTGCCGTCAGGCCAGTGTGGACAGTCTTACTAACGCATCGCAATCTGTGTTTCGCGTGAAATGTCGTTTTCCTCTTGAAGGAGTGAGAAAAGATTTTCCATTTCATGGATCGTTTGCGTTTGGCGTGGCGATACGATTTTTGAGCATCGTTCATTTTACGGTGTGGAAGATATGTCAGCTCACTTTGGCGTCTTTTTTGTTGCTCTTTTCTTTCGGTTGGTTGTTACCTTCCGTGGTCTACTGCACGTCTTGCTTGGGGAAAGAATTTTCCGTGGAAAAGCAACATTAAAATTTCACCAAAAACGCTTAAAGCTGCATATAGAGCTGAGTGGAAGAAATGGAAGGTAAAGCAGTCCTAATGAAATGGGGCTGATATCTTAGGTTTTTGATTACAGGTAACCAGTGGAGACTTGAGATATTTTTTGTGCAGTGTCTCTTCGCGGGAAATGTTCCATACATTTGGCCTTATTAATTGAGTGGGCTGCCACTGGAGGGAGTAGCGAGCGCAGTCACATTAAATCGATGGCTCAGAGCGCTCGCACACACGCACACAAATAGCTACATGCCGAGGATGTGTTTTTCATCTCAATCCCATCGCTGCACAAGTGCCGCAGCCGGATTGTCTGCAAAAGTGATGGATGAATGTGCTTTTGATTAAGATACTTTTCCACACGCCCGGAGGAACGGGCTGGGCACGGTTGAGGAAGTTGCCACCCAGGAAGTGACGTGTGGGTTGGTTTTTTTTCTGCTTGGAAAAAAAGCAGGCAAAAGGAATGAAACAAGGACACATTTTCATGCGTCGGTCGTTGCTTGTTGCGTAAGGATGGCCTGGGCTGCCTTTGAATGAAGATAAGCACAAGCTATCAAGCTTCTTTTGAAAGCGTTTGACAGTGACAATCCGTGTGTGATGAGAGTTGTTGCGATGGAAGTCGGCGAAAGCTAGCAGTAAATGCGCATATGTGAAGAATTCTCGGTGTAGCAAGACTCTAGAATCTGAAGAACAATTTCTCATGTATTGAAGTTTGTTTTCTGCCTAAGTGGTATTGTGTCAAAAGCGTTTGCTTCTTCTCGAGCTGCTTATTTTGAAAAATACTTAAATTTAAGTAATGTTTTATTTTGATTTTCTCTTCTTCTGGGCTTAAATAACTTCTAGTTCAAGCCAGCGATTAAATGACTTACTAGACTTGCGGATAATACCTCGCAGTTGGATAGTCAGTCCTCACTAAAAGTCTTGATGGGACTCGAACCTTACACCTGTCTTGGGAAGCCCAGCGGCGTTGTTGCTTCCACCACTGGCCCTTACCGCCCTAGTGTTTAAATTGACTTGAGTTCATCGATTATTGTTATAGGGTTTTGATCCATGGATTGGAACTTTTGACTTATTCATCGGAGTTCTTCAAATTGAAAGTGGAATATTACAAAATTCTAATGGAGCTTTGTTTTCAACTAGAATAATGTGGCATTCGCAACCGATCATGCCCGGGATAAGCCAAAGAAAAAGGAGGAAATGCCAATATGTTCAAATAATTTAGTCAACACAAGTGGTGTTGACAATACGGGATTGTATCGTCAAAATTATTTGTAAATAAAATAAACAAATAATAACACTGCATTCAGTAAGGGGAAAATTGCTTCTCGACTGCGGCATCTTGCAACTATTCTTATCTTTTTTTTGCTTTTTGCGTCTTTTGCTGCTTATCTTTGTTTTTGTAGCGGTTAATCGAATTCAAATCGAAACGGTCTCAAGTCGATCCAGCAGATGTAAACAAATGTCAGCATGTCAAGCTGTCAGGTTGGAAAAAGGACCGAAGGGAGACGCGGAAAATGCGTGGTGGTATCGAGTCGGCAAACACGGAAAGTGTTTAAATTAATACAGTGTTAAATTCTTAGTTTCATATATTATTTAATCCTTAGATACTTAAATTATATGATTTTTTCAGTATTTTTTAAAACTTATGTTCATTTTTATTTTTTCAAATTTAGTTTTCCTCACATAATATACGTGATCTTGCTATTCTTTCTTGGACAAAAACCCATTTTCTATAGCTAACATTCTCATAAAGCTTCCAAAAATGTTCGATTTCATCCTCCCCGTATGTTTCCGTGCCTCACCTTACGACACAAAGAAAAAACATTGTGTTCTACATCCTCACTAATGATTTACAGTGGGCCAAAGCCTGTTCCACCTGCAACAAATGGCACACTTCCAAACATAAAGCAAGCGTCGTGCGAGCAGTAAAAAGGAAAGCAACAAACAAGCAAGAAAAAAAAAAACGACCAACAGAATCGTCGTACGGGCCACCAAGCGTCTCCATCGTTCGTGTTGCTTCTTTCATGCGGAAGCTAAAACTGGCGACGAAAACATACGAAAACAAAAGCAAAACATAAATTTCACCGTTAGTTTTATTACATACCGCTCCGGACAGTTTTTCTTCCCCCTCCACCCTGGTTAAATCGAAGGAAAAGCCGAACCATTCCTGAGTTGAGAAAATAAAAAAAGGAAAAATGCGCTCGGTTGGGCTAGCAAAATGGCTCATCCTTGGAGTTCCTTTTTTTTTGCAAATGGGAAATGGGAAGGGTTGGAGTGACTGAATGGCAACACAAAAACGCGTGCTAGAAAATGAGATCTCCCGTTTCCAGGTGAGGTTTTTTTTATCGGAGGCAGAGTTTGTGTTTTCTGTTTTTGGGGTGGGAAAAAGGATATATGTGAAACCAGATTCGGTGACATCAGGAAGTGAGAAAACTCGTTAGCTTGCTTTGCTTTCATTTTATTTGTTTTTTTTGTTTTTTTTTTTGCTGTCTTAAGGGAAAGGTGTAGATGCTTTTTCAAGCGGAAGAAAAGGTAACTTTTGTGTTATATTTTCTACTGCGTGTAAAGCTCGTTCGACGTCTGGAAGTTTGTGTGTGTGTGAGTACGTGTTGGGAAAGGCAACAACTATTCAAGGGAAAAGCTATACTTCCAATGATGCGTGTCTCGCTGCTCAAGGGTTCGATCTTTTTGAAAAGGAAAAAGGAAAAATAATTTGAAAAAATCTCCTGACGGTTACAACGTATGTTCGATGTATCGTCGTGTTCCATCGTGTTTTTTTCAAGGTCCTTTGAAAGCCTTTTTCTCTCTCGACACACACACACATAGTTCCACAAAAAACTTTCGTAAATGATGTGCCGTTTATTGATTTTATATTATGTGATCGCAACATAATTTGCCCCATTTTCTAGCGTTTTGAGTCGCAAAGGGTTTTTTTCTGAATCAATGCTGCTCCAAAGCTTTCCTTCCGAGGGGGTAAAATAATGATTTTTATAATGCCTACAGAACGGTTAAACGATCGAGAGAAAAACGACTGTTTTGTAATAGGAAGAGTGATGTTTAAAAACAGTTTGTGAACCCAGTTAGAGTGTTCTTATGAAATGCTTCATGTGGTTGAAAAAAAACAATTTTCCAGGCTATCGATTTTCATATCACTTGTTTTCATTTTCCTGTTCAAAGCAAAAATATCTCTCCACCGATAAGCGAATCCCAATGGTGGATTACGACGCGCTAGCAATAAATAAATTACACAGCACTGTTTGCACTTTTCCGGGTGATGCATAAGAAAAACAGAATAAAAGAGAGAGAGAGAAAGAAGATTAAACCAGATTTTCCCGATAGTGCCATTTTGCCATATCGGTCCTGGAGTTAAGTTCCCGAGTGACACATTTATCATTGAAATTATTAAATTGCTTCTACTAGCGGCCGCGTATGGGTGTGACTAAAGTAACTTCACATCCATGGGAACAAGCGTGTTTTTTTAGCAGGACGGCATTGTTCTCGGTGCCCAAATATTTCCGGGAAAGTTTACTGAGCGCCCATTTTCAATGATACCTCGGAATAACACAACAGCGAAGGTTCATTCGGGATACTCGGTTTTGTGGACCATTCAAAAAGAAATTTTCTCTTTTCTCGATGGAATGCACCCGTACCCTGATAAAAGATACAGTGCTGATAGTAAAAATAAAGGACTCTTTTAATTGTGTTATGCGATACTTACAATTTGACTAGAATATTTGTTTCAACTTATTGAAGATCACTTATCGATCCCTTTTTCGTCCAGTTGTTTGAGAAAACTGTATTTAAAAAAAACAGTCTTATTATAATTATCAGCACTGTACAACCTTCGGGACCGTCAGGCATGCCAGGAAAAGATAGATAAAATACCACAATGTGCTTGATAAAAATGGAATGCATCGGGAACGGTTATTTTCCGATGAAGGTTTAAACCCATATCATTGACTTTTGTAGCTCCATTATTTCCGATAGCAAACATACATACGCCCAAACAAAAAAGCGTGAGCAGTAAATTTTTATTTGCAAAAGTATCGAGTCACACACGCCCAATATGGTCCACCCGTGGTTTATCGCATACATCTTTATTTCCAGCCCCGCTAGCATCGTCGTGCCCTGGTTTCATCGGAACTGTCGCAATAAGTAGCGATGAGCATAAATCTTTGGACCACTTTTCCGATAGAATCGCCACCAAAATGGAGGCTAGTTTTCACCCATTCGAGGAAAATGTTAAATTGTTCCCCTGCATAAGCTTTCATTTGGTTGGGCATTAAGCTGGAGTTACTTGGAATAAATTAAGCTCCGAAAAAAAGGAAGGGTTCTGCTGGTTGGCAAACACACGCTCGTATAGGTGAAATGTTTGCGGAGTTAAATTAATTAGCACCTTTCTCTCTTTTCGTCTACCATTGCTCTCTTTTTCCCCACGAAGAAACAATATTTCCATTAGCATATAACAGTATTAGCACTAACACAACCGGAACGGAAATCGGAGAAAAGTCCGGCTGTCCATTTCCAGTCAAAACGTACCATTTCCGGTCCTTAGCGCATACATACCGCAGGACATGGTGCGGTCGGAAACCTCCACCTCCACTACATAAACACATAATAAACACACATCGGACGAGAAGCGTGGCTTTGCCCGTGTCGTTGAAGGTTAAATTCGTCATCGTTCATCACTCACTCGCCGCTCTTGGCTTGGATTAATCACGCCCGAAACAGAACCGAAAACCAGTTCCAATAATCAAATGCGAAACGGAACGAAATAAATCTTCGTTCGTCGTAGAATTGCACCTCAGCCTCTTTTACAGATGAATCAATCGAATCTCTCTCGCGCTTTCAACGCTTGAATGTGATTCCCCCTGCGCGCACAGGAAATCGTTGGCGTGTCTCGATCGACGGGACATCGCCGTTCGATTGATTCATGCGAGTGGTCGAAGATTTATTGGACCCACATTCAACGCAGAGCGTTCGAGTATCGCGCTTGAGGGCTTTACAAGCGCCTGCTTGAAAAGCTTTTATTTTGTAACACGTTTTTCTACATAAAGCATGATGATGTCACACAGCGCGAGCATTAGGCAAACGATTTCTTCAACATTTTTTTCTCGGATTATTCCGAACTGTTTGATAGTGAGGATTCGTGGTGAAAAAGAGCACTGTACCAGGATGGTCCTCTCTACCGTCTAGGTGCGTGTGTTCATAAAGTGAGTTGCTTCCGGAATTGGAAAACTTTTCAACAAATCGATCTACATCATCATCATGTACCATCAACACCACCATCTCCCGGGGTTTGGTATGGGCTGCAAATAAAAGAATAAAAGAGAACCGATGTTTTCCCATCGATGTCAGAAGCATCAAAGGCTGAGTCATGGCCAATAATCTGGAACGTTGTTTTTTTTTTCTTCTTTCCTCTTTTTCGGTACAATTTCCAAGGTGTTCCATATGGAGGCTGTGCGGTTGGCAGTCGCCTTTGAATGATAAATTAGTAGGTCATATAACCTTTTTCTCCCCGCTCTTCCACTTTTCCCCAAACGCCCCCACAACGTTGACGACCTGGTGACGATGCAAGTCATCCATTGGCGTTCATTGGGGTTGAATAAAACCTCGAACAAGGAACGGAAATACCTGCGATTTCCATCCCAGGGACGCTTGTTGAATATATACATATATAGAGCTCCTCGTTCAGGTGTTTCCGTTCGGTTCACCTATATGAATACTAAGCAAGCGAAAAGCCAGTAGAAGCCTTGCTGCCCAACCAGAAACGGGAGCGAAAAAACGATGAAAAAGCTCCCAATAAGCTTTGCCCACTTTCCAGGCAGTCAAAGACGAATATTATCTTTTGTGCGGAGTTTTCGTGCGCGCATATCGCTTTTCTCTACTGCTTTCACTCAGCATGATGGAAGGGAAGGTACCGTGAAACGGAAAACTCGGGAAATACTTGCTTTAAATTATTAAAATTATTTTCCCTGCCGCTCACCCTATCGAAGGGATGTTTTGAAAGTGAATGTGAAGTGAATTACAAAATGCTTTACGCGTAAGGTTTTTCTGGTGCCTGTTTTATAAGGTTTTTTTTTTCCTGTGTTGGGACTCGGACTGCGTGGGTTGAAGCAATTTAAAGAATTGCTACCGAAAACGGTATCAATCTAAAGAAAAGTAAATGGACAAGGACGACCACACTGAACGCTACACGCTGCGTGGAATATACTGGCAAATGAATTTTCACCCTGAGTTACTCGGTGGGGTGTTAAAAAAAAAACTCCAGCGGTAACGAGGTCCGGTCAATATTTCCCTTAATATTGTAAAGGAAACCTACACAGCTGGCACAACAGGTACACCAAATCCCATGTTCAAAGGAAGAAATGGCGGGTGGTTCTCTTGGAAAGTGGGAAAAACTGGACGCTCCTTAATTAAGGATGTTAAGGAAATTCATTTTCTTTCCCAGACACCCACAGTGCAAACTGTCGAGCGTCGCACTTTGTAATAGCTGATGGAAGGAAAAGCAAGAAACCCAAGTGGAAAGTAATATTGTTTTTCTCACCATTCATGCGGCTTTTGCCCAATGTCTTTGATGTGTTGTTTTTTTTTTCTGTGTAGCCGGTTTATTTGTTGCGCAGGTAAAAATACACGATCGATATTTAAAAACGCTGTGGTAGGAAATATTTTTGAGTTGTTTCGGTTTTGTAGTATGTTTACAACTATTTTTGCCCTGGATTTTTATGATATTTGAGCACATTTAAAGTTATTAAAGCTTTCGAGTGGACCATTGGACTGTTGGGAGGACATGTGGAGAGAATTGAAAAACAATTACATACATTCACTTTTTTGGAGTTGTTATCAGAATAAATCACATCATGTTACCCGGAGGAGTGGAAGCTGGGTTTACGCACAGTTTACAAAAAGAGAGACAGGCTGGAATGCTCGAACTATCGTGCCATCTCAGTCCTTAATGCCGTCTACAAGATCCTGTACCAAATCCTTTTCTGAAGGCTCACCTCACCTGCAGACTTGCTGCAAATTTCGTCGGCAACTATAGGTTCCTTTTTTTTTGGCTTAACGACCTTCTACTAGGACACGCCGGCCAACAAATGGCTTACTAGAATTGCCGCCGATACCAAATAGTTGGATGGTCAGTTCTCACTACGGGGGACAATCTGGATGGGATCTGAACCCCGGTCCTACCGTCTGAAGACTGGCGCCGTTGTCGCCTATACCCTCGGATCGCCCAAAGATAGATTTGTTGGAGGGAAATATACCACCGACCAAATTTTCACTCTTCGGCAGATCCTTCAGAAGTGCCGAGAGCACCAAATCCCTACGCAGTACCTGCTCATCGGCTGAAAGGCAGCGTTGCTGGACGGGAACGTGGATGGGCTGCACTGTAGACTGAGAGTACACGAAGCAACTTATTAGTAAACGGCGACAATCTCTAGGTGGAAGAGGATTTCTTCTCTCTATGGATAATAGTAACTTCCCATAACGATGTCACCTTTAAGCTCCGGAGACTAATCGTGCAGGAAAATCGTACATGACCTATGCTGAGTTCCTGAAGACTGTGAGACCGCACGAAGTGTAAAATGTATCGCACACCAACGTACCTGGTGGTCGGCCAAAAATCTTGGACTATCCGACAAGAGGATGCAAACGCTCTTTGCGTGTTTGAGCGACGCATCTTCTGGATCTTTAGCGGTGTGTTCGAGCATAGTGTGTAGAGGAGAAGGACGAACCTCGAACTTGAACAAGTTATGAGGATGCCGGACTCATGACCCGCCAAGAGGGTAGTCGTCGGGAGTCGTCGGGGAGAACAGCGAGTTCGTTGGCTGGATCAGGTGGAGGGAGACCTGTCGGAGATCGAGTGCCTACATGGAAGGGACGCTACAGCCAAGGATCTAGTGTCCTATAGAATTATTGTTAGTATTCTGTGGCGTAGTTTAGCCATAACTATACAAATCTTCTATGTTATCTTTCGTTGTAAAACATTTTCGCATTAACCAGAAGTATAATTTGTAAAGCGATACCAAATCTCCTATATCTTCCTTTTAATGATGACTTACACAAAACCACCCTAAACCATTTTCTCCAAACCTTTTACAACACAATCACCAATGTGTAAAAAAAAAACATGATGGAATTAGCCTTTTGTGTCTTCCCTTTCGGAAGGCATCTCCTTTAAGCTGTTACATTCAACAGTCTTGCACGTACAGCAACAACAACAAAAAAAAAATCGCAAAAACGATATCTCATGTCCACCGGAAGGGACATGGCGGGCTACGGTCGGACTACGTGACAATCCGGACTAACGAGATATGAAAGCTACTAAAGCAACTTCCCTTGGCGAACACTACACCGATACCCCGGATAGGGCGCAATCAAAGGCAGGGAGAGAATGATTTTACATTATAAATATTAAAAGTTGGGCTACAAAGTTTGCCTCCCACCAGCGCCGCTTGGTTTGGCGAAGGGAGTGGAAGTTTGATAAGACTGTGCCGCTCGGTTGCGAGGGAGAAAGATTTCTTGACCCTTGTCAGGACTTTAGTCGGTCATCCCGTGGGATGATGTTTGGAAGCAAAATGTAGGTCACGCTGGGAAGAAAAAAGAATGGAAGGAGGTGAGCAGTAGCTTAATTAGTAGCTTGTCTGGTTGAGTTTTGCTCCAAGGGAGAGGGTATTAAAGGCGATATGGCTACCGAGATGCAGGCTTGCATTAATTATTTTCAGCACAGTTGGGGGCAGCTGTGGTAACTTAAACCGGTGTTCCAAAGCTTG
Source organism: Anopheles maculipalpis (assembly GCF_943734695.1). Taxonomy (NCBI): domain Eukaryota; kingdom Metazoa; phylum Arthropoda; class Insecta; order Diptera; family Culicidae; genus Anopheles; species Anopheles maculipalpis. The sequence goes on from NC_064871.1 coordinate 79,901,175, forward strand.
GCTTTTCCTTATGTAAACTGTCAAAAACGTCTCATACATCAGGTGCATTCAGTCGTTCGGTAGACTCAGGTGTACTTCATCATGGCCCTTTGTTGTTTGGAGGTCACTGAAGGTTCCTGACGTTTATACGGGATGCGGCTTTAGCAAAGAAAAGAAGCAAACTGTTTATGCACCCGTGCACCGATAATTGGCTTCTGAGTCTGTGTCCGTTTATGGTCATCGGAGGGCGCGGTCAACGTTACAAGGTAAAAACCAGCCCAATCCCATTGTTCCCGGTGCACTTGGAGCAGATCTGCACACAAGTGGTAGTTGCATAATTAGACCGATCGGAACCCGGTTTCTTCTGTCGAAGCCAGGGCACAGACAGCACAACGCCGCGGCAAGAGACGAGACGATCTTTTATTATTACGCCATCATATCGAGTCTTCGGGGATGGATGGGGGTCTCGGAATTGCTTCTGGAACCGGCGCAACGCACAATTACGAGCTTTGCAATTTGTAAGACGAGAAGCAACCACCAAGTGGAAGCAAAAATTCATTACCCGGGTGGGTAATTGCAAGTGAAACGCAACGAAAATATGATGGCTGCACACTGTCGCTCACGCTAAAGGGGAAGCGGATAATCATCTAGGGCGGCCACCGGTGCATGCCAAGACCGTTCCAATACACCTGTCAGAAGAGGGACCTCCGTCAGATGCTATAAGATGATAAGGGGGATGCATTTGAGAATGGAGCGTATGTGAACGGTGGTCAAATATTTGTGTACCTCAATGTAGTGCTCGATGTGAGCGTCTTATGATGCGTATGGATGGTTGATAATGCTAAATGGGAAGTCTTCACGCGCTGATAGTTTGTTTTCGCTCTTCATGGAAGTCATGTTACGATCAAGATTTTAATTTGGATGAAATTTATGACCACGTTTTAATAGAGATCGTTCAGAAAAATTAGATAACTTCCACCTTAAAGATGTGTTGATTGGGTGGGACTATCCTCTATCTTCTGTTAGTTTGTTTTTATTTTTTTATTTTTGGAAGGCTGTTAGCCCTCCACAATAAAGCACACAACAGCACATAATTGTACAACAGCAAATGAAATAAACATAGCGAGAAACTGCACTGGATGGCGTTTGTTGTGAGTGGATTAAAATCAACACAAAAACCTGGTGGCGCTCATTACACCCGCTCCCGGGAAGGTAGCAGCCTGGGACAGACTGAGGAGCGTGTTTAGCAAAAACACGCAATAATGATGGGAAAATATCAATAAAAATGGTATAACACTCACCATCGCCTGGTCGTTGGTGCTGCTGGTTTGTACTTATCATTTCATCAACATCGTCGACCGTACGGTGTGCGTGTTTGTTGCGTTATTTGCATACCACAGTGCGCACAATTTTGTTTATCTGGCGTAATTAGAACGGATGTGTTTTGTTGGGCAGTGCTTCTATTGACCGATATTGATGCGGTCGTGCGCGGGTGACGGTGGCGTTAGAGGTTTCACATTTTCAGGTGTAATTATGTTGGCATGTTGTTTTTAAATTACGACGGTACACAACAGTGCGCACACGGATGTACTGCCGATTTGATTGTGGGATGGGTATTTTCCGACAGAGCTCTAATGCTCATATTCTGTCCTTAAATGATGTAACGCAGTTGAATCTGTATTTCAAAAAAGCGGAGAGAGGTTGGGTGAATTATAAAGTTTGCCTTGGTTTTTTGCATTTTCAATTCATCCGTTTCTTTTTGGTTTTCTTATATACATGATTTCTCATACATTTTTTAGCTTATGCAATGTTTAACACTTTTTTTTGCTTGATTGCATCTGTTTTTTCCTTTTGTTTTGTATATCTTATTGATACTTTAACTTGAACTATTGAACTATTTGATGCTAAATACTGGTTGGTTAGCGATTTTTATTTTATTTTCGAACAACATTTTTAATTCAAAACAGGATAAAGTTATAACAACATATTCATCTAACCTTTTATCACTGCGGTATCAATTTAAGTATTAAGCACCTTGATGGTGGGGCGGCTTTGACTACCGTCAGGATATCAGCACCGCCAAACAGCTCAGCTAGCTCGTGGTTCATTCTCCTTCGCCACAGGCTCTGCTCGCACACACCGCCAAAGATAGTCCTTAGCACCCGCCGTTCGAAAGTGGCGAGTGCATTGGCGTCCTCCGTCAGCATAGTCCAAGACTCGTACCCGTAGAGGACTACCGGACGTATCAAGGTGCGCTATATCGTACATTTCGTGTCTTGTTGGAGTCTTCTGGGTCGCAGGAGTTTGTGGAGTCCGTAGAAGGCACGATTCCCCTGAACAATGCGCCTTCGGATTGCACTGCTTACGTTGTTGTCCGAAGTTACGATAGTACCAAAAGGTAGCTCTATCACCTCGAGATCTACGTCGTCAACTGATATTCTGCTTCCGAGTCGGGCTCTATGGCGGTCAGAGCCTCCGGCAAGCAGGTATTTTGTCTTCGTCGCATTGATCATCATTCCAATTCTTGCTGCTTCACGTTTCAGTCGGGTGTACGCCTCGCACACCTTCGCTGACGTCTTGCCAACGATGTCGATATCATCCGCGAAGTCAAGGAATTGGAGAGATGGGGTGAAAATCGTGCCCCGGATGTTGAAGCTCGCTCTTCGCATGACACCTTCCAGAGCGATGTTGAACAACAAACAGGAGAGTCCATGTCCTTGCCTCAGATCCCGGTGAGATTCGAACGATTCCGACAGCATGCTCGAAACTCTCACCTTGCACTGCACCCCGTCCATAGTGGCCTATAGCAGCCGTACCAGCTTCCCAGGGAATCCGTACTGCTGCATGGTGTTCCACAGTTCGGTCCGATCTATGGTATCGTAGGCCGCCTTGAAGTCAATGAACAGGTTGTGCGTAAGGATCTGGTGCTCTCGGCATTTTTGGAGGATCTGCCGTAGAATAAAGATTTTGGTCGGTTGTTGATTTGCCTCCAACAAAACCAGCTTGGTAGCTTCTGAAGAAATCTGTAGCAGGGGGAGCTCAAGTCTGCAGAAGAGCATTCGGGACAGGATCTTTTAGGCAGCATTCAATACTGTGGTGGCCCGGAAGTTAGCACAGTCCATCTTGTCGCCCTTTTTGTGCACCAGGTGTATGACACCCAGTTCCCACTCGTCCGGTAGTTCTTCCTGATCCCAAATCTTAACAATCAACCGATGCATGATGGCGGAAGTCCTCTCCGGACCCATCTTGAACAGTTCGGCCAAAAGCCCATCGCTGCCAGCTGATTTGTTGCATTTCAGCTGTTTGATGGCACTGATGAGTTCGTCCAGGGATGACGGGGGTACCTCGTCATCGTCATGCTGTTATGATGTTGCGATACTTAGTTATGATGTGTGGTCGTGGGAGGAATTATTTCAACATTTTAAGAATCATTTTAGAAGTTGGGTGATTTATTGTCGCATCCAGAAAATAGGCACAGTTTTTTATAATAATGGCCAAACATCGGTTAGTAGTAGACATCTGGTTAATGTTTGGACGATTTTCTATCAGGCCAAGATATTTTTCTGTATATGGCATGTAATTTTTTTCGGCTAAGTTTATGTTTGTTTACAGTGAGCTTAGCTTTAAAGCAGGCCCATAGAAGATGCAATCCTCCTTTAGATTTTGGTTGTGTCAATTGGTTCATGCTGATTTTAATTCCTCCTCTTGGCCATGTGAATTTACCCAGTAATAAAATGAGTTAAGCTGTATGGCTTTTGTTTGCAGACATGGTTGATGCTACATACCATAGTTTTGATGTTAAAAAAGTATTTGCCACGATAACCCTTTGTTGTAAATTGATATCTCTCATTTTGTGAATGTCTTCATTTAAATTAACCAACTTACAATTAAACCTAAAACGACGATGTTGGATAGCAATGTAAATCCAGGAATCGATTCTGATAGGCTGGAACGTAGTAGGTCAATTGTAGGTGGGCAGATAATAAAGGCCCGTGCTCCCCTTTTCTCACCCCCAGCCCCTTCCCCTCCACCTCTTTTTGTGTTAAGGAAGGAACTATTGTTGGCTGTAAAACGGGTGAGCAAACATTCACCAACACTCTCCCTGCAAAACCTCCACCCAACACTGTTGTTCCTTTTAGGTGACGTAATAATCATAATAATTTCCATTGTACACGCGATACATTCATAAATGGGGCGACGACGGGGCCGGCCGGCTCTAGAAGCTGTACATGGCGAAAGGTGCACGTTACATGGAGATGACACAATGGGACGTTATGTTGAAACTTTTGTACGAGCTCAGAATCGAGTTAGCACACACACACATACACACACGGAAACACTCGCGCACACTAGTTAGAGAAATGGTGTAAATGTAGGCAAACAAAACGACCTACAACGACAAAAGGTTGGTGTCAAATGTAAGGAAAAGCCGAGCAAGGCTGCTCCACCACCACCACTGGGTAAAGCGAGTGAGTTATTAAAAATTCTATTACTCACACCCCACACAGCCACGCTTTTACACTTGCCCTCGCCGTTTCTAATCTCCCGCGTGCGTGCGTGTGCCCTATGTCATCATTAACTTGCCGTGTGCGATGGTGTGGGTTAAAAATGGGCCAAAATCTCCTTTTGTTGCTGTGCGCAAAGCACCCCATGCGTCCGTATGTGGAAAAGTTCGCCCAGACGGGAGAGGGGAGGGCATCTAAGAAACTTGAAACGTAAAGCTTGGCACTTCCCTGCCGCGCCATCTGTCGCACGTGCCGCGTAAGACGTGTATGTGCACACGGACCCATTCATAATTAGGTTTAATTTCATTAAAATTAATTGTTACATAATAGCTCCCCGCTTTTTTTCTGCACGAAACCGAAAAGCTTCCCCGGGTGGGTGGGGCCGTTGTGGGCGACCTTTTATATTATGCTGCTAAGTCGGTCCTGTCAACGGACTCTAAGATGGCGCGGAGTTCCTTCCGGGAAAACGACATGGAGCGTAGCAGCCTACAACATCTACCTGTTGTTGCGGGGGTTGAAAGAAAAAAACACACAAAAGAGAGAAAGCTTTTCCTGTTGAAGATGGTGCGTGTGTGTGTGTGTGTGTGTATGTGTGTTTGTGTGAGCACTGGAGGACATTATTAACGTCCCGGGGAGGGATGGAATTGATGGTCTTGAAGACATGTTCCGGCTTTCTTGCAACGATTCATTATCGTTTATAAATTATAATGCCAGTGTTGGAGTGGGCCCGGGACTTTTACATGAGCCGAGCTTGTGGAAAATGAATTCGTTTTTGAGTTGACAAATGATGCCGCTGAAGGAGGACTTGTTAGATTAAATTCTTAGAATAAGTGCGTTCCCAGTGTAGGAGCCATTCCAAACTCAAAATGAAAGACACGCTCTAATCCTGCTAATGTCATGCTGTTGTAGCACAGCAGACTCAAGTGGAAAGCTTTCATTCGTTTTATACAAAAATGTAGCATGTGCTTATAGTCAAAAATTCTCAAATTAACATTCCTCTTCTCTCTCTTTCTCTTTTTCGTTTTAGGTAAATAATTGTTTGCATAAAATCGTTGCAAGGATTACGTCAACTCACCGAAGCATTTTTGGGAGCGGGCAACGCTACCGACTGCACAACAGTCCATGACAGTAACCACGAAAATATTTAAGGTGCACTTGAAAAGGCGCACACTGTGACGAAACGCTTAAGAGCCGCTTATGTAAGAGCTTCTGCTGCAAAAATCTGTCTGCAAAGGATTATATTAAAAAAAAATGAATATGTCAAGAACCGTGGGACAGCGTGCGGGCAACATTCTGCTCCAAATAAAGCCACATCCTTAACCTTCGTAAAAAAAAAAGTGTGCAGAAAATGCGCGCACTCGTTGGTGCACTTCTGTGTTGGCACATGGTTTGGCGATGAAAACCGCACACACAAGACAAACCCTTCGCTCGCTCTTCGTGTGTGTGTGCGCGCGCGGAAGTACAGGTGGAAAGCTGCTTGGAACTTAGAACAAGCCGCCGTTGTCGTACACACCATCAGACGGCAGAAAAGTAGGTCACTCCGGGGGGAGGAAAACGAATGTGGAAGTAAAGAGCGCACACCGAGCATAGCTACCGTGTAGCATAAGCGAAAGGATAACGCTAACCAGTACCCTGGATGGCCTGGTTTTTAATCGCTTTTTTCCAGATTTCCCTGGAAACTGGCGTCACGTGAGCGTGTGTTTGTGTACGTTTGAATGACGGTACGGGTTACATCAGCAGCCTCCGGGGGGTGATAACTTCATTGCCAAAAAAATGGAGAAACACGGCCAGAAGCCATAAAACACACCTCCTGGCTGGAAAAGGGAAAAGGGGAGAAGGATTTAGGATTTAGACAATTTATTTCCAACCAGCACACACATAAGCCACATTTCGCTAGGTACCTAAAGGCTGTCCGTAGTACACCTGTGGCACGCGCTACGGTACACGGTGGAAAAGTTTATCGATTTAAATTAAAGAGCCATTTTTTAAACACAAGCCAACCATTCTCTCTGTGCTTGCGGACGTGCAAGTAGCGAAAGTTGTGTTGAGCTGCAAACAGTAACATGCGAAACTGGCGCACGGTTTACACGACGGCCGATGCATCTAATTGATGAGGGTGATTTCAGGCTCGGTTGAGTGTGCATTGCATTTTAAATAGTGCTTTCAGTATATTACACTCACCAACAGCTTCCATTTGTTCGATCTGGCCCCGTGTGCGTACGTAGACGACTGAGCAGCGGTTCCAAGTTCTGAACGAGATTCATTAAACGGTTGATAGGTGCACTTCGGTGTAAGTGTTTCTGTTGCGTTCTACAAGTGAGACTCATATTTTAAAGAAAATGATACACTCAAGAGACTTGTTGAGATGATGTCTCAGCTGTTTTTATTGAAGAAGACCACGAAATCTTTAATTGATTCTAGTGAAATGATCTCTCCAGTACGATCTGCCATTCTCATAAGCAGAATTGGTCGTTTTAGCTGATGTTTTGTGTCCCTCGATAATAGACGGAATCTAAAATTTTTCTTGCAATAAATTCTTGAAGAAGTGTTCAGGGCGTAAAAGGGGGCTTTGAGTTCTAATGATTATTTTTCTGAAACTAGTAAACTGGCCCGGTTACAGGACTACGTAACATAACACTGGCTTCGCAACAAAACTCCGGGGTATAGCTTAATATCAGAGTTCACACTTTTTCGGGATGCATAAAAACATATTCTAAATACTGATCGATGGTATGAAAAGATCTTAAATGCTCAACATTGCGCAACAGTTAATTATGATCTAAATTCTCCGTAGTGTATCGATCTCGATGGTTGGATCTCGAACGATCGTCCACGTACGTGTCCTAAAGGCGGCGAAGATTCTGAGGCATTTCTTCAGAAAGAATGAGAGCGAACGGTTGACGCAGCTGCGAGGCCATCCGAAATGAAACAGCTTCGTGGAGTACACGATCATCCTGCAGTGGCTGCCTTTTGAAAGGAAGCACAAATGGTGCCGTCTGCTGTCCGTAGATCCGTAAATGACGTTGGACCTTTTCGATACCATAACTTTAACCGAAGGCAGTATCGTTCGATCTGCGACATAGGATAGTAAACCATGCAGCCGATCACGATATCGGTGAGATGTCAACGCGGGGAATCCACTGCTACCCAGATCCGTTGTACCACAGCATTCGTCTGGTTGGCTTTGCAAAACGATGATGAGCCGGAACATTTTGATACGTTAATGTTGCGTATGGCTATCTTTATCACGACCTTGATGGCGGATGATTTCACACCTCCTCTGTCCGTGTGGACGACTTTCTGAGCTGGGCCGTGCTTTGCCTTGCGTGTAACATGACCAGCAATTCGGAGCCTAGCGAGCCTAATTCGCTGCACGACGGTGAGGCATCAAGTTCGTACAGCTCGTCGTTGTAGCGGCTCCTCCATGGTCCTTCCATTGTCCTTCCACACATACGAGGCCAACGATCCTTCTGAGCATCTTCCTCTCGAACGCGTCTATAAGAACTTCGTGTGTTTTGGACAGGGTCCATGTCTCAGAGGCGTATGTGAGTACTGGGACATTGCAGAGCAGCCTCTGCATAGTCCCAGTACTTTTGCCCGAGATAGGTGAAGTTTGACGACTTCAAATTTGCGATGGGAGAGTCGCAGACCAATGATGACTGCATCATCAGCGTATGTCAGGATCTGGGTTGACTTATAGAAGATGGTTCCCAGAAGAAGCCTCCACTTCCGAGTCACGGATGGCCCTCTCTAGCGCCAAGGTGAATAGGAGACAGGCGAACGCATCTTCCTGACGCATGCCTTTGGCCCTGAGAGTTTTCCATCCACCATAACCTGGCATGTGACGATGGCCATGGTCATTCTAACAAGTCTGATCAGTTTGACCGGGATTCCAAAAGAGCTCATGGCCTCGTAAGAGATGGTACTCGTTCAAATGCTTTTCAGCCATCTTCTCCAAGATTTGCATGGTGCATGCATGGTGAAGATCTGGAGATCGGGTGAACGGTCCCTGATGGGATTTGAACTCCAGTTTCGCCACCAGATTTTCCCAGTGGAAGAATACCTAGTAAAACGCAAATTTATATTGTTGAGTATCCCTGAGTGGAAAGCCAAAGGTTTGGATCGAAAATTCAAAGTTTTCTTTGTTCAATGCACAATGCATCCCCTGAACAAAGCATCTTTCTTTTGACACCTATCAAAAACGCGACCAAAACTACTATTTTATTGTAAATCCTCCTCCCGGCAAACGAGCATTCATCAAAGCAAACAAAATACACATAAACCATCCACAATAAAACTGGAAGAATTCAAAGGATCCCGTACCCGTCTGCAGCAACTAACTCCCCAGGTTAAGCTTCGGTCCGCTGCACCGTAATTACTTTGTACCGTGAAATAGAACAATCAAACAAATGGCATTTCTATTCACGTATCCTTTATAACCCCATTTGGAGGGGGAACACACGTGGCACTGGCAAAAGGGTCAAGCGAAAACAGTGCAAACGAAGTGCAATGGTGGCGCAAGTATACAGTGAGCGAGAGAGGATGTATCATCCCCCATGTGAGGGGGTGGAAATATTGCAAAATCTGTACGCAAAAAAACACAGAAATCCGACGAGCTCCACGGTGCACGGAACGCGATTTTAAATTCCACACAAGCAAAAAACGTGGAGCGAGGCCCAAAAATGTGATTGGACCACATTGGTAGTAGTGGACTAGGATTTGGATGCTGGAGAGAAAAGGCACTGCACAAATGTTTCATTATTTCGCTGCAAAACGATTTCATAATGATGTTCTGCGTTTTCTAAGGGTATGCCTTCTAAAAGGGTTTTTTTGTGAGTGCGTTCCGTTACCGATAGAAACTGCTGGAACGAGGAATGGATTTTGATAACTTTGTGCGCGCTCGCGAACCATGCAAATGATATGGCATAGCAGTGAAAGGGCGCGTAATACGCTGCCAATTTTTTGTTGTAGTGGCTAGCACTGCTAGTAAATAGTACTGACCAGCGTGAGTGTGTATATTCTGCTTTTTTTTTTCGGCACAACATTTTAGCCACTCGTTCAGAATGCTCGATAAGAGCAGGGAAGCAGCGCATACGTCGTCTAGACAGGCTAGAAAAGCATCCATCGCCATCATCATCAAAGTCATTATAGAACTTCAAAATTGTAGGGAACGCTCTTCGCAAACGTTTGAGCACTAGGCAAAAAAGTGGTCAAACCAATCCAAACAGGGAAATTTATTAACAAGGTCCGCAAGGGAATGTGGATGGTGCATGGAAGTTCATGGATATTTGTAGGTTTTAGTACTAAGTTTTGTTGTAGAATTGTTTATCTGTGCGCGAATGGTTGAAGAAAAATGTTAGGTTTTTATAAAATAATTAAAATTGAATGAATATTTAAAATAATGTTGTTTATAATATAATTTAAACAAGGGTACACATTCTCACTGGATCACATGAAATGATAAATTCTTAAGTAAACTCTAGGGACTCTTATCAGCACTACCAACATTACCCGTCAACCATGCAGTCGTCTAGCAGTAGTTTTACGAGTTAGACTCCATTTTTTTGCCCTTGGTTTTGCCCTCTTCCGGTCTCTACGCAACGGATATTGTGATACGAAACGTAGAAAAACCAAAACCAGCTTCCAGTGTGATAGGAAAGTGGTGTAACAACAGCGAGATAAAAAAATACTGTATCCTCTACATCCTCCTCGGGGTGCTCCATCGCTTGATTTTAGAAAGGGCACAAAGGAGGAAGTATAGCGAGCAAGCGTTCATCAAAGGATTTTTCTCATTGCTCGCATACGCTGAGAGTGATACATGGGAGAAGAAGGCAAAAGACTTGCTGCTGAATTGGACAGGGTTGCGCAGTAATCGGTCGGTGCATATTGCGCCGTAAGGTGGTTGAATGCTTGCCACCGGACTGGCTCCACAGTGCTGCAGCAACAGCAGCAGCACCAGAACCGCTATGGACCTTTTTGCGGGTGACTTTGATGACCGTATAATTATGATTGTACACATAAATAAATTTAATTCCATACAATTATGCGCCGTCAGTAAATGCGCTTGCCGGACGGGGGCTCCCGCGCGTGGGATGGAGGTAAGTTGTGGAGGTCTGAGTGTGGTGCAAGCGCAGTGAAGGTTCATACCGACCGGCCATGTTGTAACCCTCAGTACACCCCGGATGGATGGATTTATGGAGCCTCCGGGAGGGAGTATCCTCCTGCGTTTCACTGATACCGATCTTCCCGATGCTCTGCGTCCCCACAAAAGCACATCTCCAACGTGCGCTTTGATGTTGCGTAACTGGCCGGGCCGGGACCGACTCTTGTGCGGAACCGGGGACTGCCTTTTCGACAGTCCCGTATGCAAACGACGCAAACGGTTATGCGGGATTGGCATCAGAGTGGGTTTTTTTTTTTTCCTGTGCATGCACTACACCGTTGCACGCTGGACATGATGGCGGGTCTTTCGGAATCTCCTGAAGTCTGATTGATTGTCTGTCTGCCGAAGCCAAACGCAACAGAACGCGTAGGTGAATTTCGCGTGTATGCGAAAAAGTCACCGAGCGTGCGTTTTTGTGTGACGGACGGTACTACCTGCATTCACAGTTGCATTCAGCATGCACTTTTCACCGCACACAACAAATGGCTGTTTTTTTTTGGAAATGGAAGCAATAGTTGGAAAACTTTCCCTTCCAGGGATGGGGGATTTTTGTTTGATGAACACATTCATATCCAAATGGATCTGGCAACACGGCCGGTCTCGTGTCGTTTGCTTACTTTTATTGATTAAACAACGCACCGAAGAAGAGGATTTGCTGATCGAAAGCTTGTTCGTTTCTCTTCATTTTTTTTTTTGGACGCGTATTTGTGTTTGAAGTAGAATTAGTGCGATTGCATATGATTGATGAATGTGAACTATTCGAAACGTGTTGCAGTAGTTTGTAAGCCGCTCTGCCCGCTCTAATCCGCTGATATGGTCGTCCTGCCTTTTTGAAAGAGACATATTTGGTGGACGTTAAATGTTCGCTTTATTTACTGACCGATAAAAATAAAAAAATCAAAACACGCGTCACATTATTTAATAGATAGATTGATCGAGATCAGGTTAAATGGGACATCAAAAAGGTTCCCATCCGTTTTCATCATTCCGGATGCCACATTAAATTAAGTGTGATCACAGCTGTACACGCATTTGAAACGTGTTGAAGCTCGGGCTATTCCCCAAATACCCTTCAATCAATAAATTCTTCACAATTCCATACTGCGACTCGCCGGAAAATGGGACTTTGCCAACGCCTTCCACCCATTCCTATCGGACGAACTTTCAAATTCAATCATTACAAACGAACCGGCTGGCGGTTTTGATCTCCTGGGTGTTATCAGTGCGCTCCAACTGCTCCACCTGTCGGTGGATGTGCCGACAGCGTCGCAACATAAGTAGAACCTGTCCAGACAATCATCCGCGCGGTACAGATGGGAAGACACGTACGTGCCAGCCCTGTGCGCCCCATGGGAAATCAAGCGGGAAAACACGCGCTTCTCCCCCCCCCCATCTGGTCCATCCCCAAATGTCACCGTTGTAACGATCAACGTGCATTCTTTTTTTTCTCCCCTCCCGCCAGATTGTGCTCCAAATCACAATATTTCACTCACTCACTAGTTCGCTCGCCGTTGACATGTCACATGTGTGGTGTGTTTACAGTGCGCGCTGGCCCCGGCAATGTCTTCCTAAAAATAGCACGGAAATCATTTCACTCACCCCCCCCCCCCCCCCCTTACGGTTGTTGGTTGTTTTTCCTGTCCCGAGTACTGCTGCTGTTGATTCTAAGCTGTCATGAAGTCCATCCCAGCGCTTCGTACTTTGTTGTATGTTTCGTGGCAAACGTTCGATCGGTATTTTCGCAGATTCACACTATGGGAACGCGTGTGGTGGCACTCATTTTCCTCAAATTAGTCTGTAAATGAAGCGTACTAATTGGGAAAATATGGTGATGTGCGAGCATTACCTAACCACCACACCACCAGCCACCACGCTGGCCGTACGTCTTCGAGATACTGTTCTGACAACTTTGAGTTTTTGAAACAACGATCGTGGCCGGAAATTTCGGTCAGGAAGAGAAGATGGCGTTAGCTGAAACATTTTGTGAAAAATTAAAACTGACAGGCTTTGTTTTGGGAGGGGCGGTGGAAAAAGTGCACAAAAGAAAAAAGAATTTCGTTGGAAAAACACATTATACCGGCTTTAGCTTACTAGGCTCGGGAGATGATGGAGACGAGCGAAAAAGCCACAAGAGAGAAGGTTGCTGTGTGTGGATGTTTGGTCAGGAAAATCGAACACTTCACCTGCGAGAAAGTTTGCCGGTGAGAAGTTTTGGCAAGTGAAATTAACTTTTGAACCTTAGAAGCTATGAAGGACGGTAATGTGGATCGATAAACGGTTGCTTTCGTCTAACTTGGGACTTCGAAAAGTGGATTTGATGTGTACCGGCACTTCGAGAACCGATCTGCTAAGTCAGTGGTGTATCATTTTTTGATGCGTAGTTATTAGATTGTAAGTGCTTGAAGCATTACCAACTACTAATTTTATTGATGAAGAAATCACCTCACGTGTCGGCTGAATTTCAAGGCGTTACTTTGGAAACGAGCACATCTGTAAGTTCTCTGGTGTAGGTTTTAACCGAATGTGGTAGACAACCCAATCTTTTGACAGTCAAGCTTGTTTTCATGGCTTTTCGTAGCTACTTTAAAATTATTCTAACCGTCAGTGAGTCAAGTTTTGTCCCAAATTTTTTGACTTTCAGCAAAAATCAATCCCCGTCCGAATGTGGGATGAATAATTAATGGAGAAAATGGAGCTAAAGTTGCGACATCTTCGTGGTCGGTGTACTGCTTCCGGTTGCATTCCCTCCTCGATGAAGACTGCTTCTTCTTCGAAGTTCAGACATGCAAGAATTCGCTTAGAATTTCTTAGCTTAGCTTCGTGCTATAACATCCAATGTCGTTAGTCTTGCCAATATCCGGACTCATCCAGACGCGCTGGTTTGACTTCATGCCGAGTGCACGACGACACTAGAAGGAAATTGAAGATGTCGCGCCGTAGCAAGCATTCGCTTGCGGCAATCGGATTATTAATGCTCTCATCCTTCCCAGCTTCACAGCCAGCGCTGTTCGCCCCATCCCTCGCAGATCGATGGGAACAATTTGCATAGATCAAATTTCAAACCGTTCTTCGCCGTGTGCACGCGCTGCGCACGAACGCGCCGAACAACCCTGGGACAAAAGGCACGATAATTAATCATAAATTTAAAACAAATGAATAAGTAAATGATACGATTCATTTCACTCTCGTTGCGGTAAGGTAGGAGCGGCACGGTGAAACGTTCTGGTCGGTTTCGTTGCATTCGGTGCAGAGAATCGTTCTGTGTTTGTACGGCAAACACCGACCAGACAACATTCATCGGCCGGTGTGTGCTCATCGTGCTTTGGTCGCAACGATCGTTAAATCTATTATTTATCGCCATCTTGTCAACCTCGTCGAATCGTCCATTTATAATGCAAAAATGGTAAAACGAGTCCTTGTTGCTGCTGCTGATGCTACTACTGCTCGCATAACAACATCGATCGGGACGGGAGAGCTGAATGAACAACAGGAAGAAAAAAAAAGTCCATGTAACTCTTTATTTTGAGGCGATGTTTTTAGCCGATCCGAAACTTTATTCATTTGCGAAAGTAATTATTGTTTTGTTTTTCAAACTGTTGTGAATAATAAAACGGTCAATTCCGCTATCTGCTTCTTGCCTACTATTTATAAACCTCCGTCCGTGAAAATGTTTGCATTAAACTGTTCTCTTGACAACTGTCACTCTGACAGCTGCCACTCGTCCAATGACATTTCTGTCAAAGTTACTAAAGCGATTACTATTTTTAAGCTCGTGTCCGTACGGAGAGCATGTAATCTTGTTCTCTTTTCTTTTCAATCTGGGATCAAGGTTTACTGACTCGGTACCTTCGTACTGGATGTGAAAACTGAAACCGCGCTCAACGTACGGCATGTGATGCATCCGTTCCGGGACCAGGGAACTTCGAGCGGGCATCGATATCTCCGATACTGCAGCTTGATGATGACCAATATAAAAGTAATGATGGCGATGATGGTGGACCATAGTTTTTGCTCGTCTACGTGCTTTGTCCTGGTAGATTGACTTGTGCATCCCGCTGGGATCAGTCTCAAACATCCACCCCAAAATGGCACGGACGTTTCAACGGGCGGAACGGGCAGGAGAGTCACGAGAGAAAGAAGATATCACATTGGATCATTTTTCTTATCCGATTCCGATACGTGAAGGTGGGGCTGAAATTTATAGCAACGCCACATCACGGAAAGCAAACACATTTGGCATTTTTTGTCCCCGTTTGCTTCTTCTTTATCGAATGCAGTGACCTCGACCTCCATGATAACGGGGAGTCGTGCCATGATGGAGATGGTTGTTAGTTTTTAGTGCTCAGTTCGTATCATCGTTACAAGTCAATTAATGTCCAGGCAAAGCGCTTCGTTGAACCGAAAGGCGGTGAAGACCTCGGTGCCTTTCGGTGTTAGTTTTTTGGGCCGAACGAGACGGTGGCGTGTCTTCTGCCGGCTTTTCTATACGTCACAGCAGCAACAGCACCACGCACTACGGGAGCTAATAAGCATCCGAGAACACAAAACGAAACGCAATTCCTGATGCCAGGGAATGCATTGCAGGGTCTGCATTGGCCTTTTTTTTCTTGCTGCCTTCTCCTTCCACCAATACTTCCCATGGAGAAGACTAATTAATGTAAATTGAACCATAATGTGTTTCCCTGTCACTCACACCGGATGGTGGATGAACTTGGTTTTGTTTTGTGTTGGGGCAACACCGTGCCATGCTTCCTTCTGCTTCCAGTGCGATACGGCGGACATGGGGGCTATTTTTAGACCACCTCCTGCTACTGTTTTTCGGGACAGTTTATGTGTGATGTTCCGACAACCAGCTCCGGCTGTCGGAGGAGCCATTCGGTCGCCGCCCGGTGTGGTGAGACCAATTTCCAAACGACACCGAGCTCCGGCCGTCGTCTGTGCGTATTTAAATTTAGTCCATTACACTGCGTACCCGCAAATTGTCACCGGACGGATGATGAGTCTCCATCCCTCTCGTCATGCTTTCCTTTTTTTTTTTTTGTTTCAATCCATCCATTTACGTTTCAGTACGGCCAAAGTACCAAGAGACCTATGGACACCAGAGGTGGTTCGTTTTACGGAATGTTTGACAACCGCACTGTCCATCCATCGTTCCGTGCTCCACACTCCACGTGCTTGGAGTGTGGCAGTAGCCCGGTGTTTTGAGGATGCCGACTCGTACCGACAATGTCAAACACTTGAGAAAACATACCAAAATGCGGGGTTTTGTTTGACTTTCGGGGGGTTTCGATTCATACCCTCTCCGGAAAACAACTCGCACATATCCTCACACATCCGGGATGGTGGGTGGTGTGGTATAGATGTGTGCTGTAGTTTGTTTTGTTATGGTAGAAAATAGATCGAAACCTCTGTCAGGAAGAGACCGTGATCACTTTAAAAGCATTCCATCTGTGCGTACTAAAGCGTATGAAGTGGCGCCATCTGTTGGCTAAATCGCCTGTACTCGCCTATATCAAGGATTTCAATTAAAGATTACTTTTCGAGAGAAAAACAAAACGCTTATTCAATGCCATACGTTAGTAGAAGAATTAATTAACAAAGTATAAAGAATCTCATGGTATGCCTATAAAAAGAAATTCAACTAAAATTTGATGGACAAGCCTTATTGATCTAAACTCACGGCCTTGTGACATTTAATCTCAACTGTGCTACGCTCGATAGAACGCAGAGAGCCTACATTTTGAGGTTCCATTTTGAGGGTCTCCGTGGACTCAGAGGTTATTGGATTGTGAATCCCAGTGGATCTGATGTAAGTGATTTCTGAAGAATTTCTCTCTAGGATGGAATGGAACGTTGGTACGAATTTTCTTGTTGTTGGACAACCCTTTTAGACTGTATTGAAGGCCTCAGCAACCGCTCAAACGCATTTTAAACACAAATTAAATAAAAAATGAGATTAGGTAGAGAAAAATATTGGATTTTTTCTTACATATTGCACGGAAAAAATAATTCATTTTCAATTCAAATTATCATTGTATAACTTCATTTGTTTATAATTAAAATAATTTATTTTCTCATTTTTAATTCCCTTTTTCGTTTCTATCATTCCCTATTTATTCGGGGGACGTTACCAAACGTTTTCGTGATGGAACTCTATTAATCAACGATTCCCCACGCTAATTTTGTTTACCTTGTCTTCAGCAAACTTTATTAACCTCAAATGGGGGCAAATCAAAACACATGTTCCGTGTCATTTCGGTGCGCCTAGTGAAGGAGTGACCTAGTCTCTTCGAAACATTTCACCCGGTGTGATCCAGCTCCAATTACCTAAAATGAAAAACAAAGAAGATGGGTCCATGGGTTATTGGGCTTTTATTTTTGTTTTCGGTGTGTGCTGAATTAATTCCTAGACACATAAATCAAACCGATACCTTTTTCTCGGTTGCATATCTTTCACGGCATCTTTTGCATTGAGGCAGTTTTCCCCTCTGACCGGGAGTTGGTCAGCTTTAAACCCCGGAGGTCAATAAATCAACGAATTTCTGGGTGAGGTGGTTTCGTATGGTTTCTGGTCCGGAAGGTATGACGACCCTTTTGGGGAGTTTTGCGTTAGTAATGTCTTTTTTTCCACGACAAAAAAGGGGATTATTTCTTAATCGTTCTTAGAAGAGAGAATTGTATAGGGGGTTTTAGCTGTAAAAGTTTCTTAACCATGTGTCCAGGCGGAAAAAAAAGCTTTTGCAAATGAGAAAAAGAAGGTTTTAAAGTTATTTATGCATCTTGTGATCTTATCATGGTTTCTAACCATACTGATGATGGTGATGTGGGTAGAGAAAATGTGTTTTTTTCTTGTTTTTATCACAAGCCATACCACATTCTTTTGTTGTGTTTCATTTCATCCTAGAGCAGAAAGGAATTTGGAGAGCACTTTTTGAGTTTTTTTTTGTTTTCTTCCACCCCTCTTTTACACTACACCTTCCGCCGTGTGATATGACCCCGGGTGAGAGACTTTACAGCCATTAGCCCTGACGTTGCACAACGACCAGCATCGAATTGGTTCGATTTTAATCTGCTCCTCTAGTTGCACCTCTGGTACTTCCAACGGTCATCCCCATCTGGGGAGAAAACCCTTCGGGTGTGGTAAACAAACACGCACACACACACGTAATCTCCCGTCGCCTCCACGAAAAAAAAAAAACAGAACACACCACCCATCCCCTAAAGTGGTCTCAATATCCAATCGCACTCGAAATCGACGGCTACAAACGAAGGACGAGGTTCTCTCTTTTGGGCGTCGCATAAACATTTGATGAATATTTATGTAGCCTGCTGCCGCCCGCCCGGCTGCTTATGCTGTACGTATGCTCCGAAAGCGGGAAGGAAGAACTGAAGAGAAAGCAGAAAAAAAAACATACACAGAAACAGAACGAAACGCTCGCGTTCTCTTAAGCCCTGTTTAAACAATGAATCATTGGTCCGTTATTGGCTGTTTGGTTGGTTAATTATACGCTTGTTATCTTTGGGTTTTACGAGGCCTTCGCCGTGGTACTGGGGCGATTGAAGTAAAAATACATCCTCCAGCAGCAGCAGCAGCAAAGGCCACATAAGCAGCTCCACTCCAGGGAGCGAGTAAAGCCAACCCGGAACGGAAGAAGTTAACCGTACCCGCTCGCGTACGCGATGGCTAACGCCGTGCTCTAAATGTTTTTGAAAGGTTTTGATCTGCCATGGCGGAAGAGCAGAAAGGTCTCGTTTGTTTGATGAGCCAGAGGAACGGTTATGCTGCCGCTGAGTGATGATTGTCAGAAAGTGTGTTCCGGAGAAGAACGTTGAACTCTCGTTGGGGCGTTGAATAGGTTTATGACACTTGAGTGTGGGTAATGTACCGTTTTCCGGATCGGTGATCGAAGATGTAGCATGATCAGTTGATCGTAAAGTGAGCTAGCTGCTTTAACAACAACAAGGAAGCTGGATTTGATTGCTTCAAAAAGAAATGGGAAGTATATGTCTGTCTCGTTAGACAAAAATGCTCCAAAAAGTCTTGGGGATTCCTTTTTAAATGCTCCGAAAATAGTTAATTACTTAGAATGAAGTACTTCTGTTACTTTTTTTAGATTTGAGGTTGTTAAATGATCCTTTAACCTCTTTAGGTAAGAATCAGAAAAAAAAACTTTCCAACAAATAATTTAATTTCTGTGCCATCGTCAATTTTTGTTTGTCACAAACAGAGTGTTCCTGCGGTAAACTCGAGTCCCGAAAAATGTACTTCATTTAATTGTTGCACGATTTTTATATCCTTGATTGCACTCCTCCGTGATGCCCACTATACATCGGAGTACAAGTTTAATAGCAAGACAATGTCCTCCAGTTAAATGACAACTTCCTGCACTCGGAGCCCAAATAAAAGCTGCAAATCCTTCCATTAATCAAAACCATTAGTAGTTGTTGGCGTTCTTCACGAATCCTCCAAAGCACTCCTGTAAAAGCTGTAAAGTTTTCCACCCCAAAATGTCCTCCCGCAAGATAGAAGTCATGATCACGTGCTGCCGCATCATCGCCTCCGGGGAATGGCATTGCTTTCATCGCGTGTTGTTGCTGCAAATTTCCTGCTTTCCACTTCGCGAGCTTTTCTTTTTGTAGCTAAAAAACCCCTTCGCATCACTTACACCATTTATCCGGTGGCCCTTATCTACGTCCGAGGGAAGCTCGAAAACTATTCCGTTGAGACTTTACTCCCTTGCGCGTTGAGAGGCGAAGTTTTGCGCTCTATTTTTCTGTATGCTTCTTGTTTTTAACTTTTTGTTCGCCGTTTGGGTTATCATTTGCCATCTCTTTGCTGCAAGTAGCTGGAAGCGAGACGTCATCCCGTATTCCCCCCATAGTTTTGGTGGATGGGTTGTAATTAAAATTCTTGCCACACACTTTTTCACACACCCGCTCGCCCCATCGGAAGCAAGAGGTAATGTGCAGTGAAATAAAACTCCTACCACAGCAGCAAACTGCAAACCGCCTAAAGATCCAAATCTGTCGTCCGCTGCTGATGCTGGGTGACATCCGTAGGAGAGAGAGATAACGCCCTGTGGAAACCTACCGAGCATAATTAGCCCGGGAGTTTAAAAACGGGCGTAAACTTACAGCCGTAATGCGGTTCTTTGGAAACCGCGGATGCAAAAATCCAAAAACATTTGGCTAAACTTCGCTTCCAACAACGAGGTACTTTTCGGGAAGTGTCTCTTAAGTGATGCTGTGAAGTAGGTGACGAAAGGCAGGTTGAGTGATAGCTCAATATGAGTAGAAGCAAAAATACAGGTAGCTTAAAAGCTAAACTCCGCGAGCTACGAAGATGCTCGCACGATCTCTTGCGCTGTGGACAAAGCTGTGTGGCCTTCCTACGCGGTAATTATCCTCGTTTTTCAACTGGCCACTTCTCATAATGGACCCAACCGTCTGGCGGGTGTACGTGTGTGCAAAAATTGCTACTCAAAACCTTCAATATATGGGTGAAATCTTGCCAACCCCTGCTTGAATTTCTCCACGTAGGCGGGAGGCAGCACGGTGTACCTTCATAAACGTCATGAAAATCACTTCACTTACGTGCCATTTCGATGCTGAGAGTAAAGGGTTTGAAGTGGGCAACACACGCGCGGATGTGTGTGTGTGTTTAACGAAAGGAAAATGGGCGGAAAAACAGTTCACCTGCCTTAGCATAACTCCCCCTCTATCTCCACAAGTAAAGCAATTGCACCCATTTCAAATACACACCGACCCATACACAAACGGCTGAAACAAAAACGACTCGATGAATGAATGGAATGTGTGTTCGCGGTCGCGCGGTGGGCCAAGATTGTCAAGGATAAGTAAACAATCCCATTTGGAAGGCTAATTTGAATGACAGTGGAACCCGAGCGTCAGCCGGCCGCCCCGATGCAGACGAATAATAGATGCGGAAATAGATCTTAAGCACAGCGTCTTTATGGAAGCAACTCGGGCAATTTTCGTGCCACTTGCCTAGTGGAGGAGCCTGTCCATACGTCCATAGATCCATCCATCAATTGTAGTTAACCAACTTCAATGCGATGTGAAGCGTTTTGGTTGGTTTGCCAATGGTGATTTCTATGGCCTCTAAATAATTAGCCTTTGTTCAATGGGTTAATTGCAATGCAAACAAGCTATTTTTCATTTTCATTTAGCACGTTTAACTTTTTAGTTTTTAAATTTACGGTTTACTTTGACCAACAGGAAGTTTTACATTTAAAAAATGCAAAATTGGAACTTGGGGAACCTCTAGTGTCTTTTTCTATTTTGTAGAGACTTTTTACATTTGTTGCAGCGTTGGACTTTATTGTCCGCCCTTGTATCTAATACAGCTTAAAGTAAACTAGGACTTTCGCTGATTTGGTCCATCTTTTTTAAACTGTTGCAATAAAAACTTAAATCTTTTTGTAAACGCAGCTGGTTGGAAGTAAACGGATGAGTTTGTTTAGCTACTGCTATTGCTACATGATTCTGTTTTGGAATACAAAGTCCTCCAGAAGAATTAATGGTTGTCGAAAGTGTATCTCAGCTTTGCTTTTGTACTTTTAAGCAACATTAGTTTACTAATTTTAAGCTAGAGTGTTAACATTCTATCCCCCTTTAAAGCATTTTATGTATACTACCAAATAAATGTCCAACTGTAAAGCTGTTTAAGAGAAAAAAAGGTTCGGATTCATCGAAGCTGTTTCACAGGAACAAGGGAGTTGACAATTTTCATGTACTTTCTAAGAAAAACATTCGAAAACTTAATTCGTCGCATATTAACAAAAGGGACACAAACCTGGATTTAAATAAATTTTTTTGTCCTTCACAATCTCATGTGAAAAAAAGTTCATATCAGAGGCTAGAGATGATTGTTTCAGGTAATTTTATATCGTTTGTAGCCTGAAATACTACATACAGGGTATGTAAGCAAATTTGGCAGGTCATTTTATGAAAAAATCTTTGGAAAAAATGGAAATGGATATCATCGTCATGGGAAGAGTAGCTTACCATGATATTCGAATCATTCGAAATAATCACCCTCGGAATCGATTATGATTTGACTCTAGAACCTGGAGCAAATCCTGACACATCCTGTCCCTGGGAAGTGTCGCTAAAACGGATTTAATCTTCTAGATGTTTGTAAACGATCGGTTCGAGTCACGTTCTTCTGCAATCCCAAACAAAATTGTCCAGATGTTCCAGGGTCCGGCGAATAAGCTGGTCACACATTCGGTGTAGTAAAGTCCTAAAAATGTTGAGTTAATAATTTTGTACTCAAGTCAATTAGGCATTCAAATCAGGAACTCTTAAATTCAGCATGAAGTTCAAGCCTTAAACATCTTGTTCTAGCAAGCCTATTCTTATTATGTAGCTCTGCATTATCGTGAAGTGTTGGCCTATCATTTTCCTGGATTGCTTTGCTGGTATTTTCCTTCAGCTAGGTAGTCAGTCCTGCGTACAAGATAGACGTTTCAGATTCAGTGAGATACTATGCCTAGTGCTCCCATGTGTAGATATGTGCCGATAGGACTGTGTGGCATACATGAACTAAATATTAATAAAAGATTTCATCATACTTAATCCAACTCCTTTAAAGTTTAATGACTCCTTAGACTAGCAAAAACGAACAAGGAATGCCCATTAGTATTCTAAGTAAGCAAAATTTCTTCTCAAATACAACCTGCTCTCCATACCTTCGCTAGTATCGATTTACTTTCACACCAGATTTGATACGCGCAACGCACGCAAAAGCCTGGCATGAAGAAAACGGCCTTCACTTAGAACCCATCAATCAAACAAACCCTTTCGCACGCTCTCCGCTTTTTTTCAGAACCACTTTCCATCCCTTCCTAGGTGAAGCAAACGTATGAAATCATATCAAAACACCATCCTCTCCCTCCAACTGTTATGAAAGCGGGGTAAAGGTTGGGCCGCCGCTGGTGGGTGCGAAGAAGAAATCCGTTTGGGGGTTCGAGTGTGACGCGTTGTAACGCAACACACGCGCGACTCGATGCTGCAATTCGCTTGCACGAAACGCTTTCTACCCCTACACACGCTCACGTTTTGATCTTCCCTGGTTTAATCTTCCCCCCGAAAGAAGAACTAGATCAGCTCCCTTTTCGGAGATGGACTTGGAGCGAAATCACCCTTTTATTCCCGGAGGATGTTTTTTTACTTCTACTTCCTCTGCTACTTCTCCTACACTGCTCCCCGTTACGTGTGGACCAGATCTTTGCCGATGGAGTACGCGGGTGGTTAAAGATACAAAAAGGTGTTGGTGGAGCTGAGCGAGAAGAATGAAACCCTTGCTTGCGTGGCCCACCGGTGACGCCCGAAAAAACACGAAAATAATACACGGGCACGACCAGGCGCAACCTATCGCGCGTGTTCGGGTACTCACAGATCACAGAAGTGTTTATTTTTCCTAGCCGTTTCCCATTCGGCAGTGTTGTGCTTCTCCAGGGAATCAGCCTGGAATCCGCATGCTGCGATTTGCGCGTGAGCGATGAAAATTGTTTTCAAAACATTTTATGTCCATTCTACGGCCGTGTTGCACGGGTTCCCGAAATTATCCCGCCTGCCTTTTCATTCGCTGTCCATCACCACGAGGCCTGTCATAATTTCCAGCGCGAGTGGTTGCAGGGTGCGTTCGGGCACGCGAACACGCAAATGCACACCCGCCTTGTGACAATGTGCCAGTGTGGGGAGCGATTGTGAAACGGGGAAAAAGGGGTTCTGGTTTTGGAGGTTGGCAGAATGTTTAGTTCTGGACCGACATTCGCTTTTTTCGGTCGAAGGTGGTTATTATGTTCGGATCGGACAGTGTGCAGTATCTTTAATTGGTTTGATTATGGATGTGTTTTTCCCTGCGTGTGTAGAATAGCGGCAAGAAAAGTGACATAGTGGGTGCGTGTTCTAGTTTTAATGATCTACAAAAACGCATATAGAGTGAAGGGTGTTAGTCGATAATTGTACTTTTCAATGTCATAAGACGCCAAAAAGTAACGGCACCAGAGGTTTCTGGTTAACGCTTACGAGGGTGTTTTAAATTACATGTTCTCTTCAATTAGACCATTCTTTTCTAGAAGTGGGATTTTAGGGAAGATATTTTCCGTAATAATTGCTTTTTCCGGTTAATTGCGTGAGTTATTTTGAGTCTGGCATTTTTCCAGTTACTTTAATTCATTTATGCGTCATTTTTTTGAAGATCTGCCATAATTTATTTACTTATTCTCATATGAGAAAAAGTAGTAGTAGCTGTCGTTTTTTAAAATCTAAAAAATAGGATGCTTTAGGGTTTGATTGGTACTAGCATCAATTTTGCATATTCTACAAAACTCGGTCTAGGGTTTAAGTCCTCCATCTAAGGCAGTATTCGATTCCCACCAGGTACACATCTGCCTGATGCAGTCAACTAGTTCCCTGTGCTCTTCTATGCCTCATTCCGAACAAGTCGCTCACGAGTACCTTCCTGATGAGGGATGAGTCCTCCAACTTTTATCACGTACCCTGATCAGCGTATCCTTGTGGCTTTGACTACGGTCAGAGTATAAGCACCGCTCATCAATTCACTCGTAGTTGATTCTCCATTGCCACACGTCTTACTTACTCATACCATTAAATATAGTTCTTAGCACCCGCCGTTCCAAAATGGTGTGGTTTTTAGTCTACATAGTCCAGGACTCGTGTCCGGAGACAACGTCCTGGCTGTCTGAAGAACGAGCTTTCGGCATTAGTTGCTTACGCTGCTGTTCGAAGTTACGATCGTGCCAAAAGTTAACAGAACTCCTCTTCCACTTCGAGATCGTCACCCTCAACTGATTAATACATTGTACGATGTAGATTATTTCCTATGTTGATAATGATCAATCATTTCAAATGAGTTTCTGAGTCTGTTTTCTCGTAGAACTTCGGTATTTGTTATTTTACTTATATATTACTTTATATTATATATAAAAGTTTATAAATTGTCGATAGTCGTAATAGAGCCCGTGTGGGAAGCAGCGTGTTAGTCGACGACAGCATCCTCGAAGTGGTAGAGGAGTTCTGCTATCTTAGGACTGTCGTAACTTCGGATAACAATGTCAGCAGCGAAATCCGGAGACGCACTGTTCAGGGGAATCGTGCCTACTACGGCCTTCATCGTCTGCTGAGATCCAGAAGTCTTCGAGACCGCACGAAATGTGAGATATATCGCACACTAATTCGCCCGGTGGTCCTATATGGCCATGAGTCTTAGACCATCCGAGCGGAGGATGCAAACGTTCTTGGCGTGTTTGAGTGTCGCATCCTCCGGACCATCTTTGGGGGCGTGTTCGAGTACAAAACGGCGCAGTAATTAACAAAATTCTTAAAATTTGCAGGCATTCATTTATTGTAAAAATATTTTAGTTTTTGCTCAGAAATACATATTTATTCTGTTTCGTCTTGTAGTATTTTCATCGAACCATCGAACCTTGACAATAAGTCGTGATAAGCCGTCATGCTAAAATAGCGGTCTCAGCGGTTTTATTAACGTCCCTTACATTCTTAAAAGTATAAAATTCCAGGCTCCTAGTAGAATTCTTAGAGTAAGATCACTATTTAGCCGTATGTAGCTCCACCGAACTTGCTCCAAACGATCCTCTATCAAAAATTATAGCGTCATACGTTACTCTATCTAACGCAGTCAATCTCAACTTTAGCATTAATAATCTTAAAGTACCAATTGATATAATTTAATCCATGTTTTACTGTCTTGCATTTATGGTTTTTAAGGCAAAGGTATTTTAAAAAAAGTTTTTTTTTCGTTTCTTGATTGTTCTTCTTGTCAATTACGTTAAATTAGGAATGTTATGTAGGGCACAAAAGGCTAGATGACTTTGTGTAATAATAAATAAATAAAATAAAATATTTTCATCGAACCACCGGAATTAATTCAGGTTGTCAGATTGTTTTATATTTATTTATATTTAGTTTCCTTTCGAATATTTTTCCCTACCGTAAGCATCACCCAGCGCTTACTCCAGCATCCTGAAAGAGAATAATTTTGACTTACTAATTTTGTTTTCTTTCAATTGCCTTTAAATCTTTAAATTGATGAAATTTAAAAAATCCATCAAAAATCCTTCTAAATCCATGATATTAAAGCTTTCTTTCCTGTTCACACCATACTTACTGTGCTTATCTTTTAAATCAATGTCCTTTGGGGTGTGCCATCTTATTTCTCCTCCAAACAGAAATCATTACCATTGGTTTCGCGGAAACAATCTGACGGCGTAATTTAATAACGAAACAATCGGTACCCTCCCCGTTACGTTGCTACCCCCTCAACTCAAGCCAATTGTTGTTGATTTCGTTGTTGAATTTAATCTGCATGCATAAACTTTGTGCCTTTTACCATTTTTCTACCCTCGACGCGTTTGGCACACGATTTGCATATTTATCATTGAACGGGAGGCGCTTGGAGAGGTTTTTTTTTTTTTTGGTTGTTGTGACGACACTGTAGGTAGCTCATTAATTATTCGCGCATACATAGAGCCGACACAAATTTCTTTCTCGTACTTGAAAGAATGCAAAAAATGCAAACGCGTTTTAATTTCTTACTCGACAGCACCCCAGCCACCAGCGACATATTGGCGTTGTTTTTATACGTTGCCGCACGGCAATGTTTAAATCAATTCAATTACCACCATCATCGCGGGCGCACACTCAGTGGCGTATCGCGAATCGAATTTCCGGATGTGTTCCTGTCCTTGTGTTTGGAGTGGAGGAGTTTGGAGACTTCTTCTGCAGGGAGGTTCGCGATTTGCAACACTGACTTTCTTATTTATCA
Source organism: Anopheles maculipalpis (assembly GCF_943734695.1). Lineage (NCBI taxonomy): Eukaryota > Metazoa > Arthropoda > Insecta > Diptera > Culicidae > Anopheles > Anopheles maculipalpis. The sequence goes on from NC_064871.1 coordinate 79,927,657, forward strand.
CACTTTGGAATTTGCGCAGTGGCGCACAGTTGGGACGCAGTTTTTTTTTTTGTGCCATCGCCTCAAACACCTCAAAGCAGCAGCAACACGGGTTTGTGAAATCGAAATCATATTATTGTGCGATAAAATTCAATTTCCTGCACAATTTTCCCATTCTCGCGTGAACGCGGCGTCGCGCGCGTTCAGGAATTTTTCCAGCTCCTCTCCTAATGGAAATCAGCAGCAGGGCCGCCATGGATTTTTCCGGGAACCGAAACGACATCAACACCATACCATCCGGTGGCAGGGCGATGGTGATGATGATGCTGATGCTTGTCATCCTGCCGGGGTGATGATGGAGCAGGGCAAATGGACCGGGTGAATCGAATTTTTTCGCCCGGCAGTCGGGCGACCTTTTTCCCCATTGACACTGTGCGGGAAGCGTATCAGATGGATCGCTAGTACATGTATTCCCGGTAATTGAGACCGTCGGATGGCTGGCAGGTTGGAACATTCCGTCCTTCGCTGGCATTTCCGAGCATTTCCTCAGTCGACGGGCGCGCCGGTGGCCGACAATATGAGGTGCGAGTAATGTGCACCGTGTAGTGTAACGCAATCTTCCCAACCATCTCCCGGAAGTTTGCCGTGCCACACTCAATCGCACACAAAAGGAAACGGAAGTGGACCGTCACTGCGGTGGCGGTGTAAGAAATGTCGTCTAGCAGCACCAGTCTAGAAGCTGCAAACGTCCTTCAGGATCGCACCGGGAACGGCGCACTCACGCATATTGATCGATTTTTGTGAGGATGTGCTTGAAGAGCCGACGACCCAAAAAAGGGAATCGTGTTGAATGATACCCCGATGATAGCCGCGAAGAGAGGAGAGGAAACGTGTATTAGTATCACTTCCGCGACACTGTTTGCCATCTGTTTGCCATTTGGTTGGGCGTGTTCTGTTCTTTACATGGACTTTTATTCATGGATTGCTGAACACAAGCACACGTCATGGGTTTTTTTTTTGTGCGGTGAAATTCATGACACAAACATACGTGAGATGTGTTGTGATGGGAGGAACGAAATATTAAACGTTAAATTTTATTGTGCAGCAGATAAGCATAAAAAGTGCCTGGTTTATGTTTTTATTCGAAAAAAATGACATTTGTAAGCACGAATGAAGCGACAAAACTGAGTTGAAGCAAACTCGTGGGAAAATAATAGTTTTTAACAATTTTTTTTACATTTTCAAGTATCACATAATTATTGTACAATGAGCGAGAATGTGCATTTTATATTTTTATGAACGTTCAAAACACTGACGAAAATATTTATAAAAATTCACGCTCTAAATTATCCTTTCTGTTCTTCAAATAATCAAGTTGGATGCTTCAAATCCATGAATTTGAACAACATTTTTGTAATTGTAATGTAATGTTTCATCATAAAAGCGTTCTATTTCAACAGTCCTGATGTGATGATTTGTTGACGTTCTCAAGCAATCAGTATTTCTCAGATAAATGTTGTCAGTATTAGTATCTGCAAATTCCATTTTCCTCAACCATTACTAAAATTTGTTACTGTTACTTAAAGTTCTACTTTAAATCAACCATACTTGACAGGAAAGACTTCAAAATACTGTAATAAAAAGGTCTTGTGACGACGCGAATCGGTAAAAGTTTTGGAAATTTGATATAGGACTCCACAAGACAGTGAGGTCATTGAAAACTTTTTCTAATATTGTTTCTAAGGATGACGAACTGAACCCTTCAATCCTTGAACGGAAGTCGTCAGTGCATTCTAACAACTGTAATGTAACAAATCAGCTGGCAGCGCTGGGCTGGTGTGGAGCCGCTCCCATGAGTTTTCTTCTTCTTCTTTTTCGTGGCTTAACGACCTCTAAGATCACGCCGGCCTTCTGATGGCTTACTAGACTTGCTGATACCACGTAGTTGGATAGATAGTCAAGTCCTATCTCGTCTACGAGGCGACGATCCGGATGGGATTTGAACCCCGGTCTTGCCGTTTGAAGACCAGGGCAGCTGTCACCAAACCACCGGTCCACCCAGCGATTAATATGCCTATCAAATAACAAAAATGTATGACAATGTCAATTCTATGTTTACATTTATTGCCATCAGCGTTATTACGAAACGTGTCTTTCATAATAATGCACTGATTTTTGCTCCGATCGCTAGCAATAGCAATGGAGCAGCACTGTAATTTATAATTCCCAACAGACACACGCGCTGTAACATAGCGATTTCCTTGCGCATAATCTCTTCATTCGGCCTAAATTCGAACCCGATAGCAACACACCCCTATCGGATTCCTAATGAACATTCCCCAACAACGGTAGGAACTAAACGGCTAATTGGTTGGTTTTAATTATGGCTTCATCGACAATTCGTTCGCTGCACGCTCACGGAACAAAAGCGCGGAAGCGTGTAGCCTCTACTGCTGGCTCTGTCTGAAAGTAGTAATTTCGCAAACGGAAACGAACGAATCACTCGTTCGGTTATGTGTTAGAAGCTGTTCTACGAATGTGATCGGATACGGTTGAAACGTTGCGCGAGAACTTTCACTAGGGAATTGGAAAAACTGCTGATGAAAGTTGTTGAAGAACACATTTTAAGCTCCTTTCATGCGGGGCAGATTTTACGTATGTGAGACGTTGTTACGCCACGCCAAAACGCCACGATTGCTTTCGGACAGTCAGTGTGTCTATATTTTGAGACGATTGTTTTTGCTGTTGTGCTTCTTCGATTCCCCTTCTCTCGTTGTAGTTGGATGCGGATTTTAATTAAAGCTACAACTGCATCACCAAACAGCATCTACCCCATCATCATGCTTCCCTTTTTTTTCGCCAGTTTACACTCCCAAAAAGCATCCGCACCGCACGAGACGTGACTAATGAATATCGGAACACAATATCGACCGTTCGATTGTACTCGGGGGTCTTAATCTTGTGTCGCGCGGCTTCCGGCGTCCAGCATCATGCTGATTCATGACCTTTTTTTTATTTGTCGTTCACTTTTTGCCCAACTGCCATACGAAACGGCGCAACGCATTCCAACCGTACGTACATCAGCGGCGTAATTGAATAATTGCGGTCAATCAGGGAACGCTCGTCCGATCCGTTTGGAGTGCTTGTAAGCCAACAGTCACCTTACTGGATGGGGTCAGTTAAAAGTCACAGACGCACTGATTTTAATTTTTCAACCACTGCTACCGTTGCTTTGCCACTGCACAGCGAATGCGTGCGAACGGAAAGACTAAAACACGCGTAGCAACACTGTACGTTCTGATAGTGTTTACAGGGGTTGGAATATTTTTGGCTTAATTATCGTTTTTATGTGTCCTTATCGTGTCTTAAACAGAAATATTTTCCATCATTTAAACGAAAATTGTGTTCACTATGATCACAAAGATCTAAAAAAGTTTTAGGTGAAACTTGATCTTCAAACTCGTTTCTTCTGTTAGTGAAAATAAAATATTTCTTGAGACATCTATCGTCTTCTTTTTGTTGTCTAAAATACCACTCCCTCTGGTCATGTCGGCCATCGAATGGTTTTCAAACTTTTGATATCACGGAGCTGAATAGTCAGTCCTCACTACAGGAGAAACGGTCCGAAAAGGATTTGAATTCCGGTCCTCCAGTGTGACGATCGCAAAAGCCGACGGCAAAAGCGCAAAATTTTATTCTTGTTAAAATAAAATCAAAGTTCGATATGGCTTCTCGAATCAATTTTATTCCAATTTGACGTACAAGACAACACAAAACAAAGAAATCCACCTCTTAGTGGATGGATTTGATTTTGGGAGGGTTCGGAATATATCTCTTTATAGCTTATCGATCTAATAACAGACCAGTTTATGGAAAATCTACACATCCGGAGAGTCAGTTCTTGCAAAAAAGTAACAATTCTACATAGCATACGGCCCATTTCTAATATTACTGAAGCGAAATCGGACGCTTTTCCAATATTCTAGTGATATTCAATTAAGTAAAATATTTCTTGTAGTTAGGGATTCTCTTGATGCTGCTGTAACCATGTCTTTTATCATGTTTTGCACTGATCATGATAAATCATCATCACCAATAGACGACAATGAATATTCAAAAATTGATATGCACCTAAAAATGATCCTCTCACTGTACAAGAATAATTGTGAACTTTTTTACCGCTGTTCAATTTACGTTCAAGAGTGTATTTTGCTTGCCCGTTTGTTCAGTTTTTTTTTTTTTTGCGATTCAATCGTTCGACTCTTCGTCTCCTCTTGCGAGTATCTCGCGTCTGGACGAGACAATAGCTGCGAGCGCTTGAGCATTCAATGACGAGCGGTGGTAGCAAGTTCGCACTTCCATTCCTTCTTGCCCGATTACGGTTAGCCCGGCGAGTGTTGGTGGCACCGAGTGTTGCGATCGGCGTTGTTATTTTAATGAGTTGCAGAAGATGAAGGCGTACCCGAGTCAACTCCACCAAATCGACCACAAGAAGGTCGTTCAACGGACCCCAAACCCGGTCAGCATTGACTCGAGCACACAAAGTGGCGGGCAAAAATACCCAGCCAGAGAGCATAAACATTCAACACTCGACCCTTATACCGTATCGATAATTATGGTCGGTGCATGTCGTCTGGCGAGGGTGAAACAGAGGCCACTATCCCCTTGTGTGTTCTTCTACAGCGCGCTAACAAATCTACCAGGAACACACGGGTGCGTGCGATTTGAAATGCAGATGAGGCACCCGGGAACTTCACCCAGAGCCGATTTTTTTGTGGTTGTATGTCTCCAAAACTTTTTCCAAGCGTACTTTATTGATTAAGAGACGGGCGAAACAAAAATGGAATACAACCCCAGGTCCGGAAACGAACATGAGGCACCGTAAGTGAGCGTGTTTGGCGTGACTCAGAGTTTGTTTCGGAAGCTTCCCCTGTTCGAAGCAACCACAAAGCACATTAATCATTAATTTGTGTGTTTCCCTTCCGCGGATGGTGTGCCGTACTTGCCACTGTTTACTCGCCATTATTTCAAGTGGCGATGGAAATAATGATGCTATTTTGGACGTTCGCTATCCCAGAACCACCGAAACAGGTGTACCGGTGTAATGGTGTGTTGCACAAGCTTAATGATATGTATCTTCAAGGGGAAAATGGGCAGGAATAGAACCATCTAGTCTTTCACCCTCCGTTTCCGTGTCACAAGTCCACCAAATACTAACAAGAAATATTCTCTGCTTTTTTTTCCTTCTTTCAATTACAGGACCGACACGTGAAGAAGCACGGTAATGGTGAACCGGTGGTCGACTCCTCGCAGGACTACGTACTTCTGCTCGGCTACGAAAACCAAACGCACACTGTCCTTCGATTCAAGCGCAAACTGGACACGTGTGACGTTGCGTACGATGTGCCAATCACGGTAAGTACCTTGCCCGGCTTAAACTACCATCTTCATTACAAGATAAACGATCGCGAAGCACTTCACCGGACATTAAGGACCGATTTCCAAAAGTGACCTTTCGGACGACCTCTGTCAGTCGTGTCGAAGACGACGAAATATTTATTCACTTCGCTTCTCATTGGATGCGGAGCAACCTTTTGTTTGGGAGCGGGCGTATCGAAAACTTACTTACGCAAGCTACTACATCCCAGCACTTCACGCGTGTCTCATTACGAACTACGAACTTAAGAAAACACAATGCACACTGTGATATCTCAGCGGATAACCTAACGCAATGTACTGAACACGGTAATCCTGTACGCACAACTTTATTGGTTGCGACTTAACTCATTCGCGGTTTTCATCAGACTGACCCACTCCACTCGGTCACAAATAAATTTCATAATTCCCTCTCTTCTCTCACTCTCTCCTTATCTCTTCATTCCCTCTCTGTTCCCCCTTAACGTGGTCCGGCGAACAGCCGCAACTCGCTTGCCTCGCTTCTCTGGTCCGTCCGACCACACAAGCCGCCCGCTTGCATTCTACGGTGGGTTTCGCGGAATTCTGGCCGGTGTCGATGAGATCGAACAACAATTGCGGGTGCCGCCGTTCCAGACAATTGTCGCCAAAACAGATGCCACTCGGACAGCCTTCCGTTCGCTCCTCACCCCGCACCTCTCTCTCCTTCCTCAGCCCGCCATTCTCGCCCGTTCCTTAGACCGCGCATCTCGCTCGTTCCATCGAAATGGAACATCCTCCCGGCCAGGTTGATGCTACGGATCTATAACTGGAAGAAGAGCTAATTTATGAACAGGACGTTTAAACTCACCACTCCTTGTCTTCACATCCACTACCCGGATCAATCCGTCCTCGCCCGGGAACACCCTTGCAATGCGTCCCAGCTTCCACAATTGCGGGGGCGTATTATCCTCCTTTATTAGAACCAATGCTCCCTCCTTTACGTTGTCCTTTATTTTGGTCCACTTGTATCTAGTTTGCAGTTCGCACAAATACTCCCTTTGCCATCTATTCCAGAATTGCTGCCGCAGTTGTTGGATTCTCTGCCATTTATTCAAGCGACCTTCAGGCATATCTAAATAGGATGGTTCTGCAACTCCAATCAAGGGACGATCAATTGTAAAATGAGCTGGAGTAAGGCATTCCAAATCGTTAGGATCATTTGAGTGAGCATACAATGGCCTTGAGTTTAAGATGGCTTCAATTTGGCATAGAAGCGTGCTAAAATCAGTTATTGTTAGAGATGCAGATTTATAAATCTTCTTCAGTACACTCTTAACACTCTTGACCCCTGCCTCCCAGATTCCTCCAAAGTGAGGGGCACCAGGGGGTATCATTTTCCATACGATCTCCTTTTCTTGGCAATACTGGAAAATGCCTTGGCCTGTCGCCTCCTTCCTAAACATCTCATACAGCTCTCGTAGTTCATTTTTTGCTCCGACAAAATTTGTCGCATTATCACTGAAGATTTCTTCAGGTATTCCTCTTCTTGATACAAATCGTCTCAAAGCTGAGAGAAAGGCACCAGTTGATAAGTCCTCCACTGCTTCCAAATGGATCGCCTTAGTCACCATACACACGAATACACATATGTATCCCTTTATTGCCGCAACACGACGTATACCGGATTTCAGCATAATTGGCCCAGCAAAGTCAAGCCCAACTCGTTGAAAGGTAGGAGCAGCTGTTACACGGTAGCTAGGAAAATCACCCATCTGTTGTTCCAAAGTAGTTGGCTTGCTTCGGAAACAGGTAATGCATTTATGCAGAACCATTCGAACCGTTGATCGCGCATTGACAACCCAAAATTGCTGACGAAGAATCGCAATCACTCCAGATGGCCCGACGTGCAAATTTTCACGATGAATTGTTGCAATTAAACGATGTGTAATCACATTTCGATTTGGAAGAAGAAGTTGATGCTTGTTTCCAAAAGCCAGATTTGCATGTCTTATACGACCTCCTACCCGCAGTAACTCACCATCCAAAAAAAGGTTAAGGTCTTGATAACGTTGCAACGGTTTGCTATTTTTTACGGCCGAAACTACTTCCGGTAGATCCTGATGCTGAATTGCTCTAATGATCCAACGCATCGATTCTCGCAATTCGGGAATAGTAGGGTTTGGATCATTAATGCGTTCGCCCTTGCGACGCTTTGTGTTTTGTTTGAACCGCACGATGTAGGCAAGTATTCTTTGTGTCTTTCTAAAGGATTCATATTTCTCCAAAATTGGGAGAACTTTCAGCGGTACGATAACATTGCAGATAACCTCGTTGCGCAATTCCGGAATTTCATCATCATTTAGTTCATCGATGCAAACATTTGGTATCTCACAAGTACGTAAAAACTCCGGACCATTCCACCACATCTCATTTGAAACCAGTAGCGACGCCGATTGACCCCTTGATATAACATCCGCAGGGTTTTGATGTGTCCGAACATAACGCCAAATGAATGCTCGGTTCTCGTTGATCTCGGCTACACGATTTCGTACAAAAACATTCAGGCACTCTATCGGCTTTTTCAACCATGCCAGAACTATTTGGCTATCCGACCACAAGTTAATCGTTTCGAAATTAAAATCCTTTAATGCTTCCAGTACTTTTTTCACTAGACGACAAAGCAATGAAGCTGCAAGCAGTTCCATTCTAGGAATTGTCACGTTCGATAAAGGGGCAACCCGAGATTTGCTGATCACTAATCTCAATTGCGCTTCACCATTCCTCTCTATTGATCTTATATAGACGCAGGCTCCATATGCCTTCAAAGAAGCATCCGCAAATCCATGGATCTCTAATGAAACTGCATTTGTACTTACTACATGTCGAGGAATTCGAACTTGATTTTCTGTTGGCAATGCTTCCAAAAAATTATCCCATTCTTCTATCAACGGCTCAGAAATTTGATCATCCCAGTCCAACTTTGCTAACCATAGCTTTTGCATCAAAATCTTTGCCAACACAACCACTGGAGAAATAAGCCCCAATGGGTCAAATATTTTTGCAATGGCAGACAGAACCTCTCGTTTGGTAGGTGTTCTGCCCTTAGACGGTACCTTTGTCAAAAATATAAATTCATCATTCATCGGATTCCACATCAAACCTAACGTTTTGATGATTTCGTTAGCTTCACAATCGCCGATTTTTGTTAGAGCATCCCGATCTTCAAATGGTATCGATTCCAAAAGCCTTTCATCATTCGCTGACCATTTATGAAGTGTCATACCCGCCTTTCTAAACACCTCAATGAGTTGCACTTGTGCAGCATGGACAGTCTCGATATCATTTGCCCCAAACAATCCATCGTCGACATAAAAATTCTCTTCAATAATGCGACTGGCTAAGGGAAAACCTTCTCGTTCATCTCTCGCTAGCTGCAACAACGTTCGCGTTGCTAGAAAAGGTGCTGCTGCCGTTCCGTAGGTCACCGTGGTAAGCTCAAGCACACGCAGTTGTTCATTCGGCGAAGCTCTCCAGAATACTCGTTGTAGCGGGCTGTCGCAGGGATCCACCTTTATCTTAGGGCCGGTCATCATAACGTCGTTCAAAGACAAGCCGTTTACCTTCGCCGAAGCATCGAACACCACACGGCACTTGGTAGTGTTCTTGGCCGGGTTCAATACAGCATGATGCGGCAGATACCACCTTTTCACGGAGCCATCGTCCTCACTTTCATCAACCACTCTACAATGCCCTAACTCCTCGTATTCACTCATAAACGCTTGATATTGTTCACGTAACGATGGATTTTTCAACAGTTTTGTTTCCAACAAATAAAACCTACGCAGCGCTACACTTCGCGAACAACACAATTGGCTTATCGATTCCCTTAAAGGCAACTGCACAACATACCTGCCACTGGATTCACGATAATGTGTCTTCACAAAATGTTCTTCACATATCTCGTCTTCCACCTTCACGGAACGCTCACTTGTCACATCTTCAACTTCCCAAAACCTTTGCACTATTGTTTCCAAATTTTCTTTTGTCACAACATTTGTGTACACCTCACGCTCTTTGTGTATTTCCGCAACACGTCCACCTATCACCCATCCGAAATGAGTGTCCGTCATCATGGGAAGTGTTTTTGCCAATTTCACTGAACCAGATGCCATTATTTCCGAAAGACAATCCATTCCCAATAAAATGTCTACACAACTTGGATTGTTGAAATATGGATCGGCCAACATCGATTTATCAGGCAAATTCCACTTCGACGTATCGAAATACACAGAGGGTATTCTACCTGTTATTTCACGATACACAAAACATGTCACGTCCATAGCAAAATCACTACACCGAGATTTCACTGTAAAAGTACACTTTTTCTTCACCGAAGATTCAACGTTGCCAATCCCCTTAACCGGTACGTTCACGTTTACCAAATTTACGCCTAATTTCGTTGCAAGCGCTTCAGTCACACAACTGATTTGCGATCCACTGTCCAACATCGCACGACACAACAACACCTCTTTGTTTGGTAATTCCGCGTAAAGCAAGACGGTTTGCAAGAGAACAATACTTCCCGCCGCATCGGTATTGTTCACATGCTGGCTCGCGCTCACTTGTTCGGGTTCCCTTGAAACCGGTTCTGGACCGTTGTCCCAATGCAATACCGTGTTGTGTGGTCTGTGGCACCTGTTACATTTCAAATGCGATTTGCAACGATTTCGCCAATGTCCCGGTTTTAGGCAAATTAAGCAAAGACGCTTCGATCTAATAAAACTTTCCCGATCCTTTCCATGCAGTCGCATCAGCTCAGAGCACTTGAACGTTTCATGGGCACCCTTACACAATTCACACACAACTACACTGCACACGGTTGTAGCTGCATTCGATCTCATAGGCGTAACACCACTTGAGCTGGGCCCTTTCGAAACAAAACGTCCCCTTTGCCCCGCTGCAACATTTCCTTGGCACCTTTCTAGAACCGACACTCTTTCTTTTAGGAAGCACAAGGTTTTTTCATAACAAGGAAGTTCGTTTCTAGGGACACTCGCTTCCCATAGTTTCTTTGTTTCAATATCTAACGCATTCGCTATCAAATGTATCACCATCGCACACGACAGACCGGTAAAGTTTTCACCTAAATACTTTAGATTTTCCACGTGACTTTCAACCGATTCAACCAAACCGCGCAAACCTACATAACTTTCCTCATTCACTTTTTTCAAATTCAAAAGTCCACTAATATGTAAGTCTACCATACGCCGTTTGTTATCATAACGTTCGGATAACAGTTGCCACGCACGTTCATAATTACCGTCGTTTATTGTTTTCTCATCTATTACCTTGGCAGCCTCACCACTCAAGGCCTTTTCAAGATGATACAACTTGATACGCGAATCTTCACTACTTTTGTCAACAATATCTTTGAATATTGTTTTAAACCGCGCCCACTCCTCATACTTGCCACTGAACGAAGGTATTGGCCGAGGAAGCGGAGCATTCACAATCACTGACGAAACGCTAGGAGCAGGTATCAATGCTTTTGGTGAAATGGACTGTGCCGCAAGGGCTTCAGATGCACTTTCTATTTCCATCATCACCTCCTCATGCAATTTCACTGTCTCCTTAAACTTGTCGTCATGCACTTCACTTTCGTCATGTTTTATGATCTCACCATAATGTTTGTTGTGTTCTTCTAAAGCACTATCTGCCTTCTTCCCGAACACTTTGCACTGTACCGCGGTCAGCGCCTTTCCCTCTTCCTTCGCCTGCACAATGTTGTCCCTTATGCGAATCAATTCGCCATACGCAAGGTCACGCATGTGCACATGCGGCCTTACAGCAACAATTACATCCACCCAACCGGGTTGTGGCGCCGGCTTTACGGTTGGAGTGCGAGACGTCCGAGGCGTTCGAGTCATGATGATGCGATTTTTACCGATATCCAAAGCACAAAGGGTCAATATCCGAAGTTCGAAGGACCAATGTGATATCTCAGCGGATAACCTAACGCAATGTACTGAACACGGTAATCCTGTACGCACAACTTTATTGGTTGCGACTTAACTCATTCGCGGTTTTCATCAGACTGACCCACTCCACTCGGTCACAAATAAATTTCATAATTCCCTCTCTTCTCTCACTCTCTCCTTATCTCTTCATTCCCTCTCTGTTCCCCCTTAACGTGGTCCGGCGAACAGCCGCAACTCGCTTGCCTCGCTTCTCTGGTCCGTCCGACCACACAAGCCGCCCGCTTGCATTCTACGGTGGGTTTCGCGGAATTCTGGCCGGTGTCGATGAGATCGAACAACAATTGCGGGTGCCGCCGTTCCAGACAATTGTCGCCAAAACAGATGCCACTCGGACAGCCTTCCGTTCGCTCCTCACCCCGCACCTCTCTCTCCTTCCTCAGCCCGCCATTCTCGCCCGTTCCTTAGACCGCGCATCTCGCTCGTTCCATCGAAATGGAACACACACAATGCATCTTCAGTGTGGGGAGGGAGTTTTATTTTTTGTCACACACTGAAGATTGCTGGCCCAGCAGCCAGCCCTATTGCACAGTTGGAGTAGCAAAATAAAAATTTGGGGAATTTTTTTTACATCTTTTTAGATTGGCATTAAAACAACTAAGACTTGAAATGTCAATATATCATTGTAACTATACTGTAAACTTTTTTATCACTGGGTCCAGGAAAATTTTTATATTATTAAGTTGTTTTTATTTTTAATTTTACCATTAAATATATATTATATTTATTTATCTTATTTTATTTATACCATCATCACAACCATAACCGAGAATGCCTGGAATAAGGCAAATAATAAGCATGAAAAGCCTTAAAAATATGATTATTAAATTAATTCAACACAAGCGGTGTTGACAATACAGTACTGGACCGTCATAATCAATTATAAATCAATAAAAATAGTTATTTTTAATTTATTTTAAGTATGAAGGCTTGCGCCGTATTGTCAACACCGCATGTGATGACAATGTATGCAGTGGGGCATTTCCTCCCAGTATTTTTGCCCTATTGCGGACATAATCGGTTCAAGTAGATTATTAGATAATTTTTTCTCTAAGGCTCAAAATTAAAAAAATAAACAGAGTTTAAAATGATGTGGAATTGTTCAGAGAATGTTTTCATTTATCACTTAGAAAATCAACAAATTAGTCGTTTTGGGTCTTACTTTTAATTGCTAACTTACTAGAGGCTGACTGAGCAATGAGTAGGAACTTTCAGCACTTTTACTTTCTTCCTTCTTGTTCTCATTCTCACTTTATTATTCTTAATGTTGCTTCCTGACCGACAGGGCGTTGCAAACCCAACAGAAATAAAAAATAACTCTAAAAGTTCATTGGGATTGAAACTTGAAACTTCAACAAACTTTTTTTAGATTTTTTTTAAAGCAATTTAAATGATACAAGCATCAAAATTATTTGCTGGAAATTAATCTTGGAAGATGCTATGGAATATACTTACACAGGAAATAAAGTTTGAAATATAATGCTCTTTTTTAATCCTGCAGCTGTGTCACTTTTATTAAATTATCAATTCAGTTCACCGAGATGATGTTATGACCTTTTCTTAGTGAAGTGAATCCAGGTGATTTTTTGAAACGTACTCACAAGTTGAGCTTAAAACATTGAATTTTAACCTCATTCGATCCCATGGTGCATTGTTTTCCGTACGTATCATTAACGGGGCCAGCTTTTTTGCATATGTTAAGCCACTTTTTTGTTAATGTGGCTCCAAAGTGGATGACTTCGAGTGTGCTTCAGTGCAGCCACTTCTTCACCGGCATTCGATCGATCTCGAACGTCTCCATTTAGTGAAACGGGCTGTGGCTGTGATATAAGGGCACCAGAAGGCATCCTCTGGCACAAGAGAAAGAGCAGAAAGCACGGTAGACTGTCTGATTGAAAGCGAACCGAAGACAACAACTGCATCGAGAGAAGTAGGGCACACCGTGCCAGAGCAAAAAAAAAAAAAACGCCACATCTCACGCAACCTGCTCCACACAATGAATAGCGTGGTGCGCGCCTATGTGCATCATTCTTCGCCCTGCGGTGCACTCTGAGAGATTGTAATTAATTTTCCCGTACGATAAAAGGCCCGTGGTATGTGCGTGTGTTGCTCACAGACAGCTTCGGGGAAGCAACATCAACAAAAAAAAAAGGCCAGAATTACACCAGAGTGCACCCACAAGGTACCGCCGGTGTGATGCTTGCGGTGGTTTCCAACCTGTCCGGCCGTATGTTTACGAAACAATTCAACCGAGTCCCGAGAGTTGGCACAAAGTCAATCACGAAAATCGCCTATCGCCCGGTCCGGCTCGTTTCGGTGCGGCTCGGCGAATGCAAGTGATGTGAAACGCCACCGCGGTTACAAATCGAAACTTACGCACGTATTGAAAATGGAAGGATGTTTGCACATGAAAACCGTTTAAATATTGATTTTGGCATGTCTTTCAAAAGGGAGAAGCAGTTTCAATTTTGCTTTGTAGGTTAGAGGCACTACACAGAGGCTGCTTTATTTTGATTGTGACACAATGCCTGATAGACGTTAAATTGTGCGTGCAGTGATGGTGAAGTGAGCTGAAAATTGTTAACGTTTATGAGAGATTGTTCAAATTAACGAAATTTTCTGCATTTATTTTAAGTGCTGAAGTAATAAATTATTAACTTGGGGAACGATTTGACTGAATATATCCTAAATTTTATAGAAGAAAACAATGAATCAGGAGGGATTTTTCGGTGCCGATCACCCAAATCACGATAAATAACTAGTAATATATTTTTGTTCAACAGTTGAGGGGCTGATAGAAGTAATGATCCTTTAGCTATTGTTCATTGTGCATCGTCCAAACAATCCAACCATTCCGGCACGTGTCCTCTTTCACAAAATTTTCACAAAGATCGTCCACATACGCGTCCTAAAAGCGTTAAAGATTTTGAGGCATTCCTTCAGAAATAATGAGAGCGAACAGTTGACACAGCTGCGAAGGCATCCGAAATAAAACAGCTTCCTGGTCTGCACGATCCCGCCCGACATCATCTTGCAAAAAGTCCGGATGCATTGGCTGTCTGTTGAAAGCACAAATAGTGCCTTCTATATGGCGGAATGGTCCACAGATCTATAAATGACGTTGGACCCTTTCGATAGCACAACATTAATCGAAGGCGATACTGTTCCATCTGCGACATAGGACAGTAAACCATGCAGCCGATCACGATATCGGTGAGATGAACGCGGGGAATCCACTGCTTCCCGGGACCGATGTTGACTTTGCAAAACGATAATATGCCGGAACTTCTTGATACGTCAATGTGCGTGTGGCTACATCGTTGGCCATCAGCTCAAAAAATCACGTTAGCATAGTTTGATGCAGTGGCCGATTCACCTATGGGCCTAGGTGGTGGTCGCCAGTAGCCTCGATAACCAGGGATGCCTCGCTGACCAGGGGGTTTCGCCTGACGGAGAAGCTTCATCGATCAGGAACCCTCACGAGATAGGAGACCTTCGCCTCCACCTCGTGCCCTCCGATCATCACTTTCGATTATGCGGATTAAGGTGTGTTTCCCCCCCCCCCCCCCCTCCCCCTCCCCATTTTGATTTTGTTAAAGCCCCACTGCTGGAGTTGAAGTCCAATATTCATTATGTCATGGTCCTCTAAACACCTCGATCCGCCTCTGTTCCCAACATTGCCGTAAAGGAGCTGCTGAGCGTAGTGACGAAGGTCAGTACTTCGCACTGTTGAATCAATTGTTATAGGAGCAATACGTCGTCTATGTTTTAATGTAATGTTTTTTCGACGGACGTCTTCTCGGGTGGGGTAACGCTGTAACGCGCTAACCATGCTGAGTCGGAAGGCACCTCGAGTGTTTCCGATGGAACAGTGTTTGAAATGGGAACCGGACATATTGGTCACATTCCCAGTGTCGGTTGCTGTCCGTTCCTGAGCGGTAATATCGGCAATTCGACGTTGGTGCGTCAGGCTGATGCGGCGCAACCGCAACCACTCTTTCGGCGGGTGTCTCCGAAGATGGGGCCGCTACATCTTGATCATCCGTAACCGTTTGTGGCTCTCAACGCTTTTCAATCATTTTATAACAGTAATATTCGCATTTTATATCCAAACAGGGGCAAAAACTACGCTTTGCCCAATGCAAAATTTGTTTAGCGATACAAATGTTTTGTTAATTAGGTCATTAGTATATACAAAAATCGAATTTAAAAAAAAACCCCTAAACTAAACTAATCTCATGTACTGTTATTAAAATTATGTTTGGAACATTTCTTTTCCTGCTATCGCTCTTTCAACCTAATCCAATCTAATCGTCTATGTAATATGGTCTCGATAATAGCAGCTAATCGCTACGCTAATGATTTCGGTCACACTGAATCAAACAAAAATAAAGCTCAACTCGGCGCATATTACATAAAATATTAAAAGACACAAAACAATCCAGCCCAACAACCACAACACATCAATCGAAAAAACTACCAAAATGGCCTATTATTATTACCTACACAATCAGAATCTCGATCTACAGATTCTCTCGTATCGGGCATAATTAATCGGTGTCGTTCTATGCCGCTAGCTCATTTCCATAATTTGTTCACATTGTGTACAGCGCTGTGTGACATGGCGCGGGCTGCAGCGCGATTAGATTCGACAAAAAAAAAACAAGGCAGCAAAAACTGATGTCCAAACAAATCGATACCATTAGGATAAATGGCCTATGGGTAGGAAGAGATTGAGAGCGAGAGTGGGGTCCGTGGTAACCATTGAATGTAATCAATCATTTATGGAGCTCCATCAAGAGCTCATTTATTTCTGCGGCTATCAGTGGGGAAGGATATGGTGGCGCCTCAAACTGAAGGTTTGTTGTTTGATTTTGCCTTTGTTTTACAATTTTCACTCATCGCTAGACTGCCGAACCACCTCTAAACCGAAACCGCTATCATGTGTGTTTATGTTTTGGGGGAGTAAGCGTTCGGTAATGTTTGCACGTAGCACTGCGCAACATGCGTCACGAAACCGGCGTGACATAACCATGTAACCGAAAAAGGTGTTTGGATGTTTCGTGGTAACGGCGTTACAGTGTGCGTGTGTGCGGTTTATAGAACGCGTGCGGTTTTATCTTTCACGTCCCCTGCCTGTACCACGCCAATATCCAGGGCTTTCGGGAAGCAGGACAAAGATTAACGCCGGGTAAAATCGGTAGATTCTGGCACATTCCGAAAAGCGCAAACAAAACGCAATCGCGGTGCGTAATTAAAATCCATAAAGCGGCAATTTTCCATCCATCGGCACGTCGTGTATGTGATTATCTTTCAATCAGCGAGTTTTCCGGCCATTCCATCTAATCCCACATCGGTCTGGTTCGGTGCAAACCTTTCATCGGGGAAGCGGATGCTACTCTGCACGGACGGGAAAATTATGCACCATGCTTTGCTCCGGGATTAAGTAACACACATGTGTGTGAGAGAGTGTGTGTATGTGCTTGTGACACAGTGTGCAATCTCGGCGTGTGCAGCCCCTGCAATCTAGGTCGAAGATGCATCCAGAGGGATTTAAGTAACATCCGCGGGAAAAGTACGACTATCCATGCGTTATTGTGAAACGCTAGACATTGCGTGTGTGTGTGGTGCGATTCGTCTTCTACCGACCAACACTAGACGGTGCAATTGTCCGGGGGAAATTGCTGAGAAAGGCCATTGAGCCTCTGGAGGATTAGACGGGTGATTGCGTCGTTCGCACCATAATCAACATCATCCCGCTCCTCATCATCATCGTCATAGTGGTCGTTTTTGCGGCAAGAAAAAACTTCCCGCATGGGAACAATCGATGCAAGTGAAAAATGTGCTTCAGCTCCCATTCTCAAGGTGCTTCGATATTTATCTCGGCACCGAGTCTTCACTGCGGTAATTGCTTCCACGCAATGGTGCTGCCGACGCAATGGCAGCCAATCATTGGCAGTAACTGAGGCTTCGTAGTTGGCTCTGTCTCGGTCGCGTTCGCAAAAAAACGAAGAAAAGTGGCTTCCATTTTGCACTAATTATCAGCGGTGATCGATCGGTCGAAACACGATAGCACGAAATGAAGTTGGTTTGGCTCGAAGCACTGTTCCTGCGGGCGCTTTCAATTTTAACAAGAATGTTACAATAACAGAAGAATAATCAATACATTACCAAAGCACGAAAGGAAAAGAGCTTAGTTCTCACCGTACCTTCGAATTCTTGAAATTAACATCACTCTTACGGGGGAGAAAATTTATTGGACCTTAATTCTACATCTAAACGATGAACTTGGCGAAGAATGCACAGCGAAGCGAGTCAACCCATCCAAATGACCCGATGAAGAAGTGATGACAATTTTTCATTTAACACTATCGCGTGCTAAACGCAACTCAAGATGGAGAAGGAAAAAAAACGCGATTCGCCCAATGGGACAGAAGCTTCTTTTCTTCACTACCAGCCTGGTAAAGATGATAAAGATGGTAAGAAGAGGCACAAAGAAATCGATTGTCAATTATCGATGGCACTGGAGTGGGGAAAGTTGCAAGAAAGTTCGTCCCATAAAACCGAAGCACGAGAAATAGCTTTTCTGGCAGCACGAGAGATGTGGCAGGTTCCTGGCGGGTGATCGGCTTCAAAAACCTTGCTGCTGTGTGGCTTCGTTCCCGTTTCGATTAATTTCCTCTTTGCGTTCGATAGTTTGAAGAAGCAACCGACGTCACCGGCCGCGAACGTCGGTTCGCTCTTGGGGGTTTTGTAATCAATTTCCGTGTCACGAGCAGCAGCAGCAGCAGTATCAAGCTAGGTCGGAGGCGTCAGCGACCTGCTACTGCCGCCAACTACTGCTGACAAGTTAGGCGATGGCGCTCCGTTTGTTTCGAGTGAGCAAGACGTTGGATGCATTTCGATTTTACTTTGTGTTTCTTGGCAGTTTCAGATCGTAATTCGGTACGTAGGGGAGCATCCTAGGTTTTTATTCTAGTATGGCTTTTTTCTTGCAGTTGCAGTCCTGATGCAACTACAAGAAAACTAGAATGGAGCTTTCAAAAAGCTAACACCGATGTGCAGATGTACTTTAAGCCAATTAGTAGAATAAATACCGCTTTATCTCATCCAATAGCTGTGTCTGATGGTTGTATTTTATAAGTCTTATGACTTTTGGACGTCGAAGATAGTGAAGCTTCAAGCTTTAAGCGTTAAAAAACTTACTACCACCGTCCACGCTTGTCTTGTCATTCCTTCTTTTCGATCGAAAATGCTTCGAGCTAGTAGCACAAAGAGCAAACCAAACAGAACCAGAAATACTCACAAGAAAAGGGACTTCTTCCCGATGCCAGGAGCACTCCCGAGCCTTTCGTGTAATCAGCATGCTCCACGTGCGCTCAATTAAATTGCAATTGGTTTGCGCTCCTTCCACAAACGGAAGATTGCAATCATCAGCACTACAACGACGCTCACCGCAGCTATCCGTACCCCACAACCAGATGAAGATGATGCGAACGACAGCAACAACGAAGCGATGGTGACGGTGTCAATTGCCTATCACTTCTGGACACACCGATAATAGTTGTCTAGATGTCTTCCGATGGAATGGCCAACTTCACCAGTACACCAGGACCCAGTGCCGCCGAATAGCCCACAAGGCATTTTCATGTCTGGTCACCCGATGCACTGCATTCCATCTTCGTCCGGTCGGTTAAGGAACGTGCGCGTGATTTCATCACTCGAAGCCCGCAACATCGGTCACCGTCAATACGCACACCGGTGCTTGTCGCCGGCGGATCTTTGGTGGTCATCAAGTGGTAACCTGGTGGTTTGCCCCTTCGGGGGCTAAAGCTCATTGAGCAGCAGAACCACCAGAACCAAACCCGATTGAAGCAAGCAAGCAATCAACCCGTTCACATACCCGTACTCTCTCAACTCGCCTTGGGGAAGAACTTGGCCAACATTTCCAAGTGTGCTAAAGACACAACGTACCACAGACATGTAGCCAGTGGATTGTGTCAAGATTAAAGCCCGGAAGCACATTAATATGGTTGCTCTTTGATGCTGCTGCTACCGCTGCCAGGTGTGCGACTTCGTACGATCTCATCAACAAACCGCCAGGTCATCTTGGTGCAAGAAAATTAGTCCCAACATGAGACTTTCTGTCACCAAAAGTATGAAGCTCTAAAATTAGCAAAATTTGGTACCAATTTTTCCTTGTTGCAGTTTATAGGGTTAAGGATCGAGCTGACGGTACAACAAAAAGCATCATATCGGCATTGATGCTGACCAGTTTTTGAGCTTCTCCACCGGGAATGGCCGAAATGTGAACGCTTCATACTCCAAAACTTTCGGATACTAGACTTTGGTATAATCAGACGATAAAACACCGGCAAGGGTGCAAGTTGTAGAGGCCGTGTGCTTTTGGCACTTGGCCTGGATAAAGTTCGTCCATATTCTGGCGCCAAAGTTACTCCCGGAGTTTATATCGTCTCCGGACGATCAATTATCTTAATGGGTCACTTATCTCGGCAATTAATTCGGAGTGCATTGTTGTGATTGCAACTAGCGAGTGTGCTGCATCGGCACTAAAACTAAGTTGTTTTCGTTCAGGTACGGGTAAATTGTTTAATATTTCGGCGCAAACTAGAATTCGGAGATTGTTTCAAGAGTTCCTTATTGAAAATGGGCAACCCTATTTCATTGTCTAAATGGTTGAACTTATTTCATTGGAAAATTTTGGACACTGCACCCTCGTAAAGTCTTGGTGTTCCTGTTTAGGAATTTTTAATTCATCTTATCCATAGCTGAAGTAGCCCTCTACATGGAGCGACTAGTTCTCAAAGTATTAAATACATAATCCTGCCTAGTAAAAACCACTTGACCAATAAATGATTAGGACATGGATAATCCTGCAGTTATCTTTTGTTGAGAATCCTGGATAAACGATATCTATAAGCAAAGTACTTTTGTATATGCTAGAAACAGCTCGTTTTGATTTTGAAGTATAAATAATTTAATAAATTCTCAATCCCATAAGTACATACTTTAATTATACTGCTCTCTATTTATGCTTCCCAGAACGATACCATGCGCGTGATCTACATGTACCACAACAAGGAACCACAGTCGCCCGGTAGCCTGCCTGATCCGGTCGAAGCGTTCAAGCAGGCCCGCTCGCTCTTCCTAACCCAGCGGATCAACCAGGCACCGCTCAAGCCGGATCCACACCTGCGAACGATGGAGTTGCTCAATCAGGACGTAAATTTGCCGCAGGGTGACGGTACCCTGCACTGGTGCAAGATGTTCAAGCTGAACGATATCAATCGCAAACATCATCTGATTAGGGTAAGTTAGTGTGTATGTGTATTTGTGTTTATCAGTCTGCCCCGTGTGTAGCTGGGCGAATTTCGTGCTCCCAATCGAAAAGATGGCCTAACGAACCACCGAAAATTCTTCACTGTAGGACCAACTCCAAACTTTGCTGATGACTGTAAACGCGGGTGGGTCTTTATTTATCTTTCTGGTTTCTTGGGTGTACTGTCCACCGTGCAGAAGGACTCTGAGTGGAATGGAAACACGCTCGGAGAGGGAAGTTTATTTGTTCTTATCTGGTTAAGCGGGTCGGAAACTTTTGTCCCGGGATCAAGATATTTACGTATTCTGTAGCCGTTCGTTTAACTCCCGATGTACCGTGATTATTTATAAGGCGCTGCAATCAACCAGCGGGAGCAAAAGTTTGATTACCCTTTTTACTGAACCTGTTGAACCTCATCAGTGTAACAGGACGTGTTCTTATAAACATTCGGGCAGGTCATCCAGCCGCCTAACATCCGCTATCTATTTCACTTTATTAAATAATCAAATCCTTTCCCATGCGCCCAGAAAGAGCAGGAAAAAAACGATCAAAATTGTTCTCTCATATGCTCGAACCACAGTTCCAGCGTCATTTGGACGATCCATAAAGTCCTAAGACCGACTCCAGCTGTCGGTCTGGGGACTAGATGACACTATTGCAGGGAAACGAAACGCTGAAACACACAAGGATGAACTCACAAATTGGAAGCAATTTAAAGAATGCTTTTAACAAACACTGCGCTTGTGTTGACTGCAACTTTTTGCCTACTGCTAGTGAAAGCATAGAGTGGCAAAGTTCTTGTCCACTTGGTCCAAATGTCGACTCATCAGCGAAAATCGAAATCACTAAAACTCGCTCCATTATCGTCATCTGTGCACGGTGGGACGATGGGCTGAGATTTTTCGCTTTTGGAACACAGAACGACCAACGATTCCTACTGCCAAAACTCGACTTTGAACCGTTTACGGTGCATTTCCCTGCCTTGTGTGTTTGTGTGGGTGTGCGTTGCTCTCTTTATTGTCTTGCCTGGGTTGCATCCTTTGGCAAATTCCTATCGCAAAGGCAGCGTCCCCTAGACTGCGGTGTCCTATGCAACACAGGTCAAAGCAAAAAAAAAGAAGCAATCACTGCTCGTTTCTTTATCGCACCCGGACGATATACTCTGGATGAACTTTTCGATAGCGTTGAGGATGAAGATGGTCATCTGGGGGAAGATAGCCCGGGTAGCACACATATCGTTCCTGACCTTGCTGAGCAAAATGCTTACACACCAGGGGCAGGAACAAGCAGCCGAACTAAAGGCACCAGCAACCCCATTATCTTAAAACAACACCCATCATCTGGCAAAACACAGTCGTCGTCGTCCTCATCGTCGTCGTTCGGTGCAAATGTCAAACCTGCCGGTTCATGTCGTGTGAGTTTTTGGGGCGACGCTGTTGACCGGTTGCTCGTTGCCACCTGTCCCGGTGAACGGTAGTGGGCAGGCACGGGGTGGTTAGTTGATCGTTGTCGTACATAATTGTATGCTTCATCATTTCAATCGGTTTTGTTTGTGTCTTTTGCGGAGCCACTGGAGACTACTTTTGCAAAGAACAACGGGAATGAATCATGCATGTTTGTCTTTTGTGGCGCATTTTTTTGGAAGCTTTTGTAGGGACCGTTCCCTGTAGGGTAATGAATTAAGTATGAATGGGGTGAGCTTTTTTTTCGGACAAATTGTCTAGAGAAAAGCTAGTGCAAGATTCAACCGTTGAACCGTTCAATGTTACTAACCGTTCACTTTACTGCGCAATATATGGAAGGACCTTGGAATGAAATTATAAATAACTTTGGGTTTAGAATCATCATTACTGCCGAGGTCCAGCTTATAAATTTTGTTGTGTAATGTTGTAATTTAAAATATCGCTTATATTATTCAAGTCACTAGCATTCTTTCTCAAAAAAGCTCTCCTTACCTTAAGGACAGAAGTATCTAAAATTGTTGATAGCGCAAAAAAATCATTCTTAGCTCCATCTTTTTGTTACAATCTTTAACTTATGGTAAGGACTGGTTGTGCCAGAAATTTTAACGAATGTTTTGAGTTGAACCTCAACATGGACTTCATAATGGCTTATTATTTTTACTTTATCATTCCTGTATTATCCATGTTTAACGGCGATCCGGTGATGTAGGCGACAATGGCGCCGGTCTTCAGTGAGGACTGACTTTCCAAGTACGTTGCTGTTGATGTTTAATGTTTAACGAGGTTTTCGAGGAACGACCTCTGTGGAAAAAAATTATGGGAATAGGAAAAAAGGAGAGGATGTTACGGGGGGCGTGTTTGAGATGTTGAGGAATCTTGCACCATTTTGCCTAGGATACATGAAGTAATAAAATCTACTCCTCGGGGAAGCAGGGCTGCTGAGGTAATCCAAACCTTTTGACGTTTCACAGCCGACAGACTTGTTGAATAGTCGGATATGCCCAAACTTTCCGATTATGACTCATTGAAATTGAGTAAAAATTATTATTAGATGTTTATTGTGAATGTGATGTTAAATTTCTGGTACAATTTACTTTTTCTTCAACAAATCTAATAGTTTCCTTTGTTCTGTGGGGTTCGAATCCAACTACGTGGTATCGGCAAGTCTAGTAAGCCACTAGATGGCCAGCATGACCTTAGAGGTCGTTAAGCCAAGAAGAAGAAGAAGATTATCCATGGTAGTGTGTGTCAGAAATGTACCATAGATGGAAGCAATTCTTCTTATTCTTCTTCTTTTTTGCTATACGATCTTCCAGGTCGCGCCGATCAAGAGGCTTACTACACTTGCTAATATATCGAAATTGGGTAGTTAATCCTATCTACGGGGGAACGATCCAGATGGGATTTGAAAACCCCGGCTCTGCCGTGTGAAGACCGTTGCCGTTGTCCCCTACTGCCCAGCCGCCCGTCGCCAGAAGCCAATTAAAACAATCTAATTGGCAAACATCCCAAATATGACAGAAAATATGAAAAGATACATTTTTAGAATAATTTATGCTTATTTCTTATTTTCAAAATTGGTATCAAATTGATAAGCATGCAATCAATGTTTAAAATGTATTCATCCGACTTTGCACACTGTCCTAACGATAATTTACCTGTCTGATTCTGATCTATATGCTTCCGTAGTGCGTTTCAAGGCGTGGCGGCCCAATAGTGCTGGCGACAACGACGCCGGTCTTCAAACGGCGGGACCGGGGTTCAAATCCCATCCGGACCCGTCGTCCCCCCGTAGTGAGGAATGACTTACCAACTACGTGGTATCGGAGTAAACCACATTCGAGGGCTGACGTGACCTTTGAAGTCGTTAAACCGAAAATCTTTAATTTCCAGATCTTTAAGTTTAAACCCCCCCCCCCCCCCCGCTGATTTTGCAGAAGAAAATCTGTGAAAATTCTCATCAGGATCTCATGGAAGAAATCATATAAAGTGCACACCCGGTTAAGCGTATATCCTAGGCCCAATGTGACTTGTTTATTTGCATAATATTGACATGAATACACCCAGCAGATCTAAAATGGCCTGGTAGAACCGGGGTTACAATCCCATCTCAACCGTTCCCCGTTATGAGTAGTGACTATCCAACTACGTGATACCGGAGAGTCTAATAAGCCATTCGGTGACTTAGTAGGTCGCTAAGCCTAGAAGAAGAACACATTAAATATGGTTCATAATGCATGTGTTACAAATTTCAACAAGTATTTCTAAAGACACGTTAGTTAAGGTGAACCGGTGATAGAGAGACGATCGCGGTGCAAATTTTCACATGGCGCCAAACTGCGTTTTAAATCCCTTCCTGAGCCATTCGATAGTCGATGATTCGTAAGCCATTCGATGGTCGGTGTGGTCTAGAACACAACACATAAAACAAAAAAAATGCAAAATCGTCCTTTGCACGAAATGATCTCTTTGAGTTTGATTATTTCCCTCGTCTTTCTACCACTCCCCTTGTAAAACGTTTCGAATTGTCAGGAGCACCATTCGAGATTACAAATCACCACCCATTTACACCCGTTAGGAGCAGCAACATTCAAATGAAACGATCTCGCTACACTCGCCTCCGAAAACCTTGCGAATTCGTTCGTCACGATGAATGTGTGAAATCCACCATTGCGCAACGAACTCTAGCACACGCTCAAGCGCGGTGGTGGTGCTGCTGAACGCAGAAAGTAAATAAGATCGGGAAAGTGGAGGAAAAATGCGAAAAAAAGCAACAAACCAGAGCAAATTTGTTCCAAAACTATTACACACAATTGATGGGCTCTGGTGTTGCTTGCTGTTACGAACCTCAACCGAGTGATGCCGTCCTACCGATGACTGTCATTGTTTGTTTTATTGATTTGCTGATATTTGAAATCGTTTCCAGTGTGGAAATTGTACCAAAGAGCACCAAACGCCCAGCGCGCGCACGACTGAGGGTTGATGGAGTGTGGTTCGGGCATGGAAAAGTGTCGATTCAAAAGCCCTTCACGGTCACGGTTTTTCACTCGTCAAACTTACGTCTAAAGTCGCCGGGAAGTGTTATCCCACTGTTAAAGCTAATGGGAGCGGAAAACAAGAGGGAAAGGAGGTGGAGAAAAAAAACTATTGTTATCACACTTTCCCACCGCTTCCTGCAACGGTGCAACCCCGTCGTCGGGGTTACAAGTGCACCCGTTGCACCCGCTGCAGTTACGCTGTGAGGAAGAAAAATGGTGCGGCACCAGCATAAAATATATAAACGTTTGCAACCGGCAGCCTGGTTTTTTGTTGTTCGGTTTGTCATGAGTAAATATTGAAAAAAGCACATGCCGAACGTGTAGCAAATGTACCGCGGAAGCAAAAAATACAAAAACAAACCTGCCATGACAGTCATGACGTGCCGGCGACACCCGAAGCTTCGCTTTAATACGGCACAGCATAGCGCGGTGCATATGTTGCAATATGACAACACACTGCATTACCCTTAGCCGTGGCAGGGCGGTGCAGTTTGGTTGCATACGGTTGCAATTTTTGTCATTGACGGCAAACGACGATCGGTATTGTGAATGGGTTTTCTTTGTGTTTTTGGTGCTTCTTTTTGTGTGTGTGTGTATTGCTTTGCTCGAACTGCATTTTTCGCACTGCATTCAAACGCAGCATGAAATGTGAAATTGAATGTTAATTTTATTTTAACTAACCTTGGGCTATTGGTAACCTTTCGTGTGCCCTAAGCGTAACGCTTGCTTTTGTGTGGAGCGTTGCGGCCATTAAGGTTTATGTTTGTTATCTATAAACGGAAATTAAATATAAAATGCATTTTTACCGTGGGGAAATTGCAATATAAATAAACCACAAATGTATTGAGGTCAGTAAAGAATGTTTGTAAAACCGGCGGATGTTGTGCAATGTGAAGTAAAGCGCGAGTTTGCTCAATAGAGTTAACGTGTTAAGAAACGTATTGCTTTGAACGTTGTAAGCCGAGACTTGGACCTATAAAACTAGATCTTATTATATTATATTAGCTTTTACATTAAATTAATTAGAATTATTTATCCCATGGATGAGATTTAATTAACAATGCGCAGCATAATTATACGTTTAGCTGAGTTTTGTTTTTTATATTATTATTCATTTATTTATCCACTAAGTTGGCCTGTTCGTATAGCTGGTTGAGTCTAATTGTACATCATTTTAAAAGGATTATTTTCTTTTCTTGATTCCCTAAAAAAAAAATTTCTAAATTGAAAACTTAACTGGACAAAATTTGTTATTCTCATTTTTATTCATACAGTGTTATTCATTTAAGAAAAGTAATTGTTTATGTACTGATGAATTAACGTACCCTCAGTTTGACCAGCAGTTATAAGCTGCCGCATAACCGATTTAGTCACTTCAGTAGCTATTTTTTTTCTCCAATATTATGTGTGCTGGGCAGTTGTTTTTGTGGGACTCCCTGTCTGTGTTTAGTTTCCGTTTGATACAAGGCAAACACACTTTCCCAGACATTTTTATAAACTCTCGAGTTCAAAGATCACTTCACTTACTTATCAGGCGCTACAATCGCTTTGGGTCTTGGAATGCCGCAGCAAAATCCGGAACCGCTCACGGTCCATCGCAGTCGTCCGCCAATCCGATATCCCGGCCTTGATGGCGGATGATTCTACGCCATCCTCCAACCTTAATCTTGGCCTACCACGCCTCCTCTGTTCGTGTGAACGGCCTAAAAGGACTTTCTAAGCTGGGTCATCATGCATTTCGTACAGCTCGTCGTTGTAGCGGCTCCTTCATTGTCCTTCCACACATACGGGGCCAACAATCCTTCTGAGCATCTTCCTCTCGAACGCGGCTAAGAGGACTTCGTCTGTTTTGGACAGAGTCCACGTCTCAGAGGCGTATGTGAGTACTGGGACTATAAAGGTTTGATACAGTCCCAGTATCGACCGTCGCGAAAGATTTTTTGAGGTGAGATCTTTCCTCAGGCTGTAGAATGACTGCATCCTAGAACACAACTCTGCTGTTTTCGGTGCTGACTTTGGACCCGAGATAGGTGAAGTTTTGGACGACTTAGAATTTGCAGTCACCTATCCTCACCTCACCTCAACGTAGTTCCGGATTTTTTAGTAGAGCCGCTAATGGTGCCACCATCAATTTGGTCTTAGCCTCGTTAATCTGCAAGCCGAAGTTTTCTGCCGCCTACTCAATCCTTTGGTAGGCCTCTGCTACCTGAGAAAGCCGCAGACTTATAGATGGTTCCCAAAGTCTCCACCTCCCAGTCACGGATGCCCCTCTCCAGCGCCAAGTTGAATAGCAGACAGGCGAGTCGATCTCCCTGACGAAGGCCTTTGGTGGTAGCGAAGGACCCTGAGAGTTTTCCATCCAGCTTCACCTGGCATGTGACGTTGGTCATGGTCATTCCAACAAGCCTGCTCAGCTCGTAAAGTTTTACCCTGGCTATGCCTTCAGAAGCGGCCTTGAAATCTATGAAGAGATGGTACGTGTTCAATTGCTGTTCAGACATCTTCTCCAATATTTGGCGCATGGTTCATAGATTGATTTGTTAGTAAAAATCTGAAACATGAGCCCACATCTGCAGATAGCTTGCCATACCATGAGTTTCCGGGAAAGTTAGTCAGCAAAAGCGAACTTATATTTGTTGGGGACAACGCCCCCTGCTGTCACAGCATACAATTTTTGGCCAGAATATTGCCTGAAATTTATTTTTATGTACGTTTCGTCATCCAAAAGATCGTAATTAGCGAACCTCGTTAGAACCTGGCCGTACAATTTTTGGAGCCTGTGTTTTGACGATGTAATTATGCTTCAGAGTTCTGTTTGGTTGCTTGTGCAAAGGTTAGCCCGTAACCCTCTCATGACCTTCCATCTCAGCTGACGATCCATTGTTCCTAAAAGATGATTTTGATATACCTTTCTAGTGATACTTTGATGTTTCCGAAACCATTTCAAAACCGTGTATACAATTAATTGTCTGCGTTGCAGCTCCATCGTTAATAACAACTAAAACAAGCACGATCATGCAAAAATCACTCCATAAGAGGAAAGCGGGCTCCAATACCTACTGATACGTGTAAAAAATTCCATATACCAACATTGAAGACTTTACTATATATAAGATAGAGTAAACAAATTCTAAATGAACAGTTCTTTACACAATTCGCCCATGGTCAAAGAACAAGGTGGTTTTATGGTTGTTTTATAGGCAAAACATTGTGGTTTTCATTTTCACTACTTATTTTCGTCGTTTGAAAAAGGACGCACTACAATTGAAATATACAAAAACAAGTATGATTCCACGTTCAATATCTAATAAATCCAATCATTCACCCCTTTTATTCTACCCTTGACACACTGGCGTCCATCACTCGTTACTCATTCCTAATCAAACTCATTTAATTTTTCCCAATCCATTCGCGATGACAGTTAAAATAGCTGCAAACGATCCACAAGCCAACGAACGGTTTACTCCACATGCACTTGTCCACGACGCAAAGCATCATTGTCGCGACAAAACGATTGTCCGTTAAATTTAATTTCCTCGCTTTTGTTTTTCTCTCGATTCCCGAGCCGGCTTTAAGCTCGCATTGAAGTTGCATGAGTTTCTTTGTTCACCTCACTAGTCGTACTATTGTACTACACACATCGGGAAAGTTTTTTGCATTTTTGCACCAGAACACATTTCATTTGACGTTTTGTATTATTGTTTTTTTAAAAGTTGCTTTTGTCTGTCCTGATCGTACCATTCGTTTGCCTTCATTCCAAACGATCCGTTTTTCATCGGTTTCCTATTCACGAAGGCTTACAGTGCTCGTTCTCGGCGATACGTACACAAGGTTTCGATAACAACAATATCGTTTAAATAGGTTCCATTTTAATTATTGATTGCTCCGTTGCTTAAACACTTGACGTACAAGCTGTTCGCTTCTACCGCTGTTCACTTTTTTTTTCCTCGCATTCTAATGCCTGTTTTGTTGCGCTCATTTCCAACCCCGGGACGATGATTCTTTACCAGCTTCGCTTGCTCGTCTCGGCATGTGAACTTTTGCATCTTCTCCCATGGATTTTACTGATCGTTTTTGTGTGTTTTCGAGTTTTCCCTTTTGTTTTCATCCCCTGTGCTACAAACAGTATTTGTACCGTTTGAAATGGCACCGTTGGCAAATTTATACGCTAACGTACGCGATTTGTCGCTGAACAAATGCGACAAACTGATGGCACCAGCATCAATGCAACCGGTCACAAATCGTCGACATCGTCCCCAAGCTCTCGAACTGTGGAACAAAAAAAAAAGCTTTCCCGCGACCCGCTCGATATGTTTGTCATTAAATTACTTTGCCGAGTTTTCTTTCCATGCCGGATCATTGCCGAGCAAAAACGGGTGAAAATGCAAATCGATACGACGCGCCCCAATGCAATGAATCCCGGTCCGGGCCCATCAATTGTGTCGTTATTTGCAGTCGTTTTAAATTTTCCCATCACATTTGGCAGTGTGTTTGTGTGTTTTACTTTTTGTTTTCTATTTTCATTGGGAAAATTTTCCGGATTTTTCCTTCACTTCTTAAACGGAACCACTGTGATAGCTGCCCAGATGTTTATAGACTGTGTAAGTGTGTTTAAAGTTTCGCTGCACTTGGCACAGCAAAGTGCGGGGAAGAATCGTAGCCCAGCTACACATACACACACACACACACGTAAATTGTAAATAAATTGTAATTAATCGGAAAATGTATCTCTCTTGGCCCTCTTGTACGGTAAACCGTCTTTTTCCAAGCGTTTGATGTTTCTCCGAAAGCGAGCGTTTTGTTGAATTTTTCTCCCCGAAGGCTATTCGACATAGGGAAAACCTCGCAGGCCACGATGACAATGAAAGGTTTTACTAGTTGACACGAATTTACCCATCGAACGTGCCCCACCGTTCCGCCGGTTTTCTGTTTGAAGGTTGAAAATTAAACAAACGAAATTAAACATCAATCACGGTGCGGAAGGTCACAACTGTCCTTGACTGTGCTTTACCGTTTTGCAACGATTTTATTATGCTTTTATTTGATATCGTTTATCCCTCTCTCTACTTTATTTGCAGTACGAGCCGGTGTTTGATTCCGGTACGAGCGCATCCTACGTCTATCACATGATACTGCACGAGTGTCAAGGATCGTCACCGGAGCTGGAAATTATGTCACGGGAAAATGGTTGCCCGTGCTATCGGGCAGATAAATCGATACTGACCTGCAACTCGATCGTCGCTGCGTGGACGCGCGGTTCGGAGGTAAGTTGTTGATGGAGCTTTTATATTAGCTTTCTGACATGAGCTGAGGAAATTCTGTACGATTAGCCTTTGATTGACTAGTACAATGGCGGCTGGGGATTATTTTCAGCTGATGGTACAGTCGATTATCGTGCTGTGTCGTGAGTTTAAAAATGGAAAATAATCTCCATGTTAGTAGGTTTTGGTAAAGCTGTCAGAAAAACAAATTTTCCGGGAAAACAATTATTTCATCGAATAACTCAATGCAGCTTACAAGGAATATTTGAGAAGAATGTTTAATGAAGGATTTATAACTCCATGTGTTGGCAAGGATAATGCAGAAGTTGTCATAAAATGTTGAAAAGCAGTTTGGATAAGATTTGGCATGAACCAGTGAAAATGGATGCTAAAGATTGAGCTGAAGAACTTATGAATTCTTTTTCTGCTCTGTCTGAACTTAAACATCTGATGCGTCCTACGCAGGCTGCTAATCATATTTCTGGCGTGATAATTGAAATGCAAATAATTATCATCAAAAATAGTTTTATTCTTTTGCAAAGTATTCTCCAGCATGATTCATACACTTTTGCATGCACTCAAACCAATTTTCGAAGCACTATTTCCACTATGATTGAGATACCTCCAACACGTGGTTTTTGAACGCTTCAACAGTATCTTTTCTTGTTGTGCGCGTATACGCAAAATAAGTAATTGGGTGTCAAGTCAGGACTTATAGGGCGGATGACCCATCAATTCGACGTTTTGGCCGGTCAAATAAGCGATAATTTGAGCCGATGTGTGCTGGTTCGCATTGTCATGATGAAGACAATTCATTTTTCGATTTTTTCCGAAGACTTTTGGCAGAAAAAATGTGGTTTACCATTAAGAACTGATCGTCCTACGTCCTACGCTCAAGCGTAACAGTCAGGTGACCATTTGCTTCGAAGTGCTTCTGCTACGGTCGATTGTTGTTTTGTTTCGGGCTCATAGATCCATGATTCGTCATCTGTGACGATCTTATAAACATCTTTTCAAACATCAACATGATTGCAAATTTTCAACATTTATTCCTTGCATCAATCGACCAAGGAGGCCACGATTAAATTCATTATACTAATTTTCAACAGTACTCTAGGATGGTGCTTCATCGCCATACAAATCTTTTGAAAGTCCACGCCGAAAGTTGTGGAACATTATCGCCCGAAATTGTTCACTGATCAATTCCATTTTGCTTGGCAGTACTGATTTGTTCAAGTCAATGTAAACATCACAAATGATGATAATACATCAAAACGCTTTGAGTGTGATTATGCTACAAAATATGGCCTAGGCCACAAATATATGTAGCAGCTCACGTAGTATACCGAGCAAGCACCGCACAACATTTATTTTTTGACACATTTTAAAGTTTGGTAAACAGATTGTCTATTTTAACGCCAACAAACAATTCGAAGGATCCATTAGGAGCTCTTGGATAAGAAGACAGTGCTCGTAGATGAGTAATCTGAAGTATTTAGATTCAAAACGAAAATTCTTTTATTTGCTTTAGTAGTCTTATTGGTTGGCAGTAGGGGCGGCTCGTTGGTTATGCCGAAATCGGTGCAGGTCATCACACGGCAGGACCAGGGTTTAAATCTCATTTTTACTACACCTCCTTAGAGATGATTGACTATGCAACAACATGGTCATCAGCAAGCCTAGCCACTGGCGTGACCTAAAAATTCGTTAAGCCAGGGATAAGAAGTAGATTTTTGTTCAGATCAAAGCATAATTTTTAAAGTGGTTCCTCTGCTTCTGGAAAATCGTCTCCGATTAGTTCGGCCCTCAGTTAAAGTCTTCTCCTGGCTTGTCCAGGAGCAAAGCGTAACCCGTCAGACTTGAGTGAAACCGGGGACACCTGGCAAGCCCTGAGATTCGGAAGATATTTCCCTTAGCCTTCCCTACGGATATTGGTCCCGCACTCCAGTAGAGCCTCTCCACTCCGCTCTGGCGAAAATAATGGGAAATCGACTCTGGCTGAACTTTGGTTCGTTTTCAAACAAACGTGAGTTTATTTTCTCTTTTCGTCTATTGGATTTTTTCTTATCTCATATAATCGGTAACGGAAACTGTCTTAAAAATATTTAGTTTACCAGGCAAATCGTTCAGTTTAGTAGGTTAGAATTTTGGTTAAAGAACTGCCTGACTAGTCGAGTCATAAAAATCACTTATGACTCCGGTTAAAATTATGAAAATGGTTTAAAATAGCATGGCTTCTTGACTTGTGTTCAGTAAAAGGACTAGGTTGGATTAAAGAATCAACGACAAACGTCAAACAATTCGAATTGCTTCAAAACAACAATGAACGAATCATTTCAAGCATATTTTATAAAACATATTTTGATCATTTTCATATGTTTCAATTCAAACAAATTTAATTTTAATAGCCCATTTTTTTAAATTATTTTAAAATAATTTCATGTTATTAGTTTGTTTTTCTATAACACAACCTAGTCATTATTTATTTTCTTCCAAAATGCAAAAATCTTTTTCGCAATGGAACATTTTCCAGTAAATTATTGTGTAAGAAACGAATTCCACAAATTTTGATGATGTTTATTAAAAATTTACGACTCTTCTCGGAATTACTTATCGATGTAATAAAACGCTTCCGATGCTAGTCAGTCAACTTTCTCCCCACAAAAATGGACGCTCCGCCAAAAAAAAAAAACTCCATTTCGATTGAAACGCCGTTATTTGCGGGATAAATGTTCCGTCCGTTTGAGTTGATTAACAGTAATCAAAACTAGAGACGCGCACACAAGCACACACAATCACGAAACAAAAATGGCTATAAAAATAAACGCATCAATCTCATATTTCACAATGCCAAGAAAAGATATTTTTATAGACCGCAATAGCCGAAGAAGCGTTCGCGTTTCCGTTTTCCGCTTTTCCGAAATCCATGTCATGCGTTTCTGTAGCCTATCTTTGAGCGGGGAAACAAATCAAACCATGGTTCCGTGGCGTTCCTTAAAGCGTTTCTACCACCGCCAGCACATTTCACCTCAATTAGCGAACACAAACCGAACAGTTCGATGAAATTGAAACACATAAAAAACGGAAAACTGAAGGGAAAAGGCGCCGGGGCGACCGGAGAGTTGCGTGCGGGCCTTACCTCGGCAAATGGAACCATTTAGCAGTAGCCACGGAGATCCCTTGACGAGAAGGACTGTTGGGAAAAAGGCGACCACACCTGCGACGAAACATGGCCCCACCATCGTCGGGTAAGACAATGTGGGGAGCGAGAATTCGTTTTTCGCTTTCTTTGTCACTATTTTGGCAGAAGAAAACTTACGGGCGAAGGCAACAACGAAAGTAAAAACAGTCCCAACTTACCCGTGCTTTTGCCAGACGTCATGCTGCGTAGTAAATCGGTTACCGTACCATATTTATGTCCTTGGTTTGCTTTTTTTTCTCCCGTTTTCCTACCACCGAATGCGATTGCCCACTTTTCCACCATAAAACTTTATGGATTTCAATCAAAAAGCTATAAAAAAAGCGCGCGCCCGCTAGAATTTCGGACCACCACGAACGAGCAGCATTGGCATTTTGGCCCGCTTATTTTTTTCCTTTTTTCCCGCTTTTGGCAATAGTGCTTCCATTTTTTTTTTCAATTCGACGAGACCATTGTTTTCCACCGGAAAAATGTATGTCTTTCAAGCTTATTTATAAACATTTGCACAGGAACACACCATTTCTCCCGGCCGATTTGTGTGTACAGTGTGTAGCATAACTATATCACACACACTACATAAATAGTTTTTATAAAACTTGGTGTAATTGTGTTGGTAAATTTGATCGTATCCTTGAAGATATCTTAAAAGATTTGCTTTAGTTCTTCTCTTTTTGAATTTAATTTAAAACTACTTCTACGCTTTACTACGAATTTTGATAAGATTTTGCGGCTTTATAACCCTGGAAATCGTTTTTGTTTATATAAATGTTGCGTGGTGTTTTTTACGCTATGCCAAAAATCGCTAGAATCACCGTGGGGCCACCAATTGACATAACGTACGCTGCAGCACTCGAACTCGGGTGATATAGCCAGGAAGTAACCTTAGGCTTCATTGAAAATTGGGTGACAGGGCTAGCAGGTAGCCCTAAGCATCACCTGAATTCAGATGATGTCTCGCAAAATGTGTTAAGAAATTTTGACGAACAAAGATTTTCATTACATTTTAAGGAAAATGCAAAGAATTTGCAAGGAATGTGTATTTGTAGGTTATTGTTTTGAAATCAGTCTTATCAACTGTAGCGTAATATTCTTTTTCATTTCCCCACGAAAAAAGTGTTCAAATATTTATGTTCCTCACTGTATTGGTAGTGAATTTCCTTTTACGTATGTTTGAACAAGCTTCCTTTCAGGCTACAGCGGCAAGCCTGTTTTGGTGTTTCGTGCGGTGATATTTCCGCTGTTGTTCTGGGGTGGCCTGCCCATGCTTGTGCTATCAATATTTTTACGACTTTTGTTATTTACTTTGTTTGCTGGGGTGAGCTTTTTTCATCCTCCCTGTTGGGGTTTCCCCAGCAAGCGAAGCAACTAACTACCATTCGGACATGTTTTAAGGTTCATTTTGGTTCGGTTTTGTTGGGGCGATTGGCCAACTCGTAGGGCAATAAATAAATTTGGTTGGTTATTGTTTTTTAATAGAGCCCGTCGGTGTTCGACTGGGTGAAATGATCAATGTTTCTTTCCATCTCTCTCTTGCTTTCTTCCCCAACATTCAGGACCTTATTTGTTCAAGAATCCGTTGCATGACCCGATTTTTTGTACATTGTTTCTTCACTTTCAGGGCTTTTCCTTCCCGAGCCAAGTCGGCTATTCGCTCGAATCGAATCAGGCCCGATTCTACCTAATGGAGACACACTACAGCCTCACCGCGAGCGAGTACACCTGGCCACCGAAACCGAAAGCCATGGTGGACAATTCGGGCCTCCGGTTGTTCTACACCAGCACGCTCCGGGCACATGACGCTGGCGTCCTGTCGATCGGTATAGATCCGAACTGGAGGCATATCATACCGCCCGGGCAGGACCACGTCGTCTCGGAGGGGCACTGTGTGGGCGAGTGTACCCAGCGGGCCTTCCCGCGTGACGGTGTTAGCATCTTTGCCGTCATGATGCGGACGCATCAAATCGGGCGTCAGATCAAACTGAGACAAATCCGACAGCGCGAAGAGCTGCTCCCGATTGCGCATGATCGCAACGTGGATTGGAACTATCAGGAGTATCGACGATTGTTTGCCCCGGTTCGGGTCTTTCCGGGCGACCGATTAATAGCGGAATGTATCTACGATAGTTCGGCCAGACCTGCCATCACGCTCGGTGGGTTAACGACGCGGGAAGAGACGTGCCTGGTGCTGGCACTGTACTACCCCCGGCAGAAGGAGCTCACCACGTGTCATTCGCTGCCGAGTTTACCCACCGTTATCAACTCGCTCGGCATCAATGAGCTAGTACCGTAAGTGTTGGCAGATTTATTTACGACTTGTGAAGATTGAAGAGAACTAATTATGAAATTTCTGTTTTTGTGACAATTTTTACAGAGGATCAAACCCGGTACGGATCGCATCGCCACCGGAATTGTCCGGGATGACGCTCGAGACGCGTCTGATCTCGTACGACTGGCGGAACAATTTTCGCAGCTTCCAGTACGTCACCAGAAGAGGGTCCTTTAAACCGTTGTGCTGGAGCGCCAAAAATCAGCCCATGCCGGTAAGTGATATAAAAGGCGAGATTTGATGCTTCGAATTTAAAATTTAAGCTAGACATGAAGACTACAAATACCAAAAACTAGCTGGTCACACGATATTTTTAATGGCAGCTTCTAGTCTCTTAGAATATTTACCTTTGTACCCGTAAACTCCAGGATGCAAGCAAATGCATGGAAACTCTGACATCCAATTAAACCCTACACCTTTTTGTTTCATTGGCAGGATCGTATTGCTAATAACTTCTTATCCTTGGCTTAGCGACCTCTAAGGTCATGCCGGCCATCGAAATGGCTTACTAGACTCTTTGATACCACGTAGTTGGATAGTCAGTACCCACTACGGCGGCACTGTCCGGGATTTGGGATTTGAACCCCGGTCCTGTCGTTTGACGACCGGCGCCGCTGTCACCTACACCACCGAGCCGCCCCAAAATTTATTGCTAATAACTAAAGCTAGTAATGTTTTATATTCTCGATCGTTAGAATACATTTTCTTTTTCTGTGGTCTAAAATGGCACCTTTGCCTGTTTGTATACGTGTAATAGTTACCAAAATTTCTTGTCGGCTGCCATAGACTTTCGAATCGTTTCGTTGTCCTGGCGAATTGAGAACCATCGCACAAACGCACGATGTTTAAATACTTCATTGTGTGAATTGTGCAAATTGACCAGTAATAGAAAAATAAATCGAAAATTTGCAAAGCGTCCCGATAAGCAATTTCGACTATTGCTTCTCTTATTGTTGCCTGTAATCATACTTGTAATGATCCGGTAGTATCTGCCAAGTAGGTTTTCAAAAAAGTGAAACCTGATTTGTGGTATTAAATTGTTGTGCAATTTCTTCCACAAATACTGAATTTCTGAATACTTGCAGAAAGGAATACTTGGAGCAAATATTGCCTCGCACCGAAATATGTTCCCTTTTTTTTTTTTGCTGAACATTAAACCAGTTTGTTTCCCGTTCCTGCCGCTACTTCTGGGTGTCTGGGCAACTGTTCCTAATTCCCACTTTGACTGTCAATACCCTTGACTTGAAAGAGGCTTCTTCTACTCAATCTTCAGGTCTCTTCTTCGCTTGGTCCTAATGGTATTCCAACATCCATCCCAGTGGCGCATCTGCCTACAAGCCGACTGAGTGGCGGACATCAGATGTTTGAAGCCTTTGATTGATTCCCTAATCTGCTCATCGCTGGAATATGCCTCAATAGTTTATAGCTATAGTGGTGATGGAGCGGATTCAGAGGACCTTCACTCGCTGTGTCATGCGCAATGAATTTGGCACATCAGACTCAGCGTTGCCGTCGTATCATGTACGGTGTCTTTTGCTGGGTCCGGAGCCCTTAGAATTCGGTTCGGGATTGGTTCGAGTGCGTCACGCACTCGGGCGTTATCCTTGGGTTCTTTTATGTATAAATATCTACGATGCACAAATAATTCTTTGTGTAGCACAATATACAGGGATCTGTATTCGGAGATTGCTAAATGTTTTTCCAACAATCCTGAGTTTTCGGATCGAAATTAGACAACTTTTCTGTCACAATTTCAGTATACGAAATAGTAATACCAAGAAATTTATTGAGAATCCTTTCAAGCAGTGACGGATCAAGTTGTTGAAAAGGTCCTTGGTGGAATGGATATCGGAATACAACACCACCCAGTGCCAGGACCTATCTAAACTAGACTTAAATGCTGTGCAATAATTAACGTTTCCGAGAAGATGCGAGTTTCTTTGGAGGACACTAAGGGTCCAAGAAAGCCAAATCTCGGTGAAAGTTTGCACTTAGAATACTCTAAGAACGCATTTCAATCAAAACCAATGGTTCTTTACTAACCGACGTTGATATTCTTTCGAATTTGCTATAAAAGCTGGGAGTTATTTTCGAAAGAGACAAATATTCTTTGGAAATCAAGCAACTAGAAAGAATATTTATAGCAAAAGCTGACTAGAGTCGAACATGAAAACATTGTTTGCAGCAGGATTTTTCCTATATTTTATGCCTTACTCAAAGGATTTATTTTGAACCATAAAGAATATGCTTCCGTTAGATAGACGACCGCATTCTCCACTACAATTTCAGTCCTCCACCCAATCAAAACACTAGACGCGGGCAGTTAAAAGCTTAATTCAATTCTTATTTGATTATCCTTTTATTCCTCTCGATAAAGCAACCCCAGGCCCCGTTCGATGCCATAAAAAGCGTCTAACAAATCGATCGATTCAATCAAAACAAATTAAACAACAAAAACCCGTACGTTGGAATTAACGTCCAGAACGATGCAAATGAAAAAGCATTCATTTAAAAACGGTCATCCACTCTCTGCCCTCACCGTCCGAGGCTTTAAAGATGTCTTTTTGCCTCTGCTGCCCGGCTGACTCGCTTTGTGGAGCAGTAAATGGAAAACCAAACCAAACCGAACCGAAGGAATACAAATTTGATTTAAATAAATGAAATATATACGGTACGGAATCTTTTCCGGTGTATCCTCGCTCTCGGTGCTCGGTGCAGAAATCCAGCCTCGGAAGCCTCGCAGCCGGGAACCAACCGGACAGAGGGTGGTGGGTAGTACACGCAGCATCATGCAAAATTTATTCATTCTTGCCTTGCCTTCTGCTGGCTTTTCCTTTGCCGGGCTGCTTTCTACGTTCGGTATGAATTCCATTCCAATCGAAGCAATATAACTATACAGACACAGACACACCTTCTTCTCTGAAGGCGCATGAAGCGTACGGGTCAACCCGTTCGAACGGGAAATGCAACATAGTCCTTGCAGCTAGAGAGAAAAGCCCCTTTTATGCATTAGAGAGGTTTTGCGTTGGTGCAGATGTGTGTATGGCGGGTTTCTATATGCACTTCCTCGCTAAAGGAGCTCTAACTCGGCTGCTATGGAGCAGAGGCAGCAGAGGGCAGGATGTTGTAGCGGTTGAAAATAAATTTTATTGATAAGCACCCAGCTGGCAGCCGATGAATGTTGCACCGGTCTCCCTTGAATCCATGCAGAATTTATCGGCCTGACGTTGAGTTATTGCCCGTGCCGCATCTGGCGGCAGCCCTGCTCACTAGTTTCCAAGAAAATGTCCTTTCGTGCCTGAATCATCCATGGGAACCGTGCCGGCAATTATTAGCAATAAAGCGGCATACTCACATACAGCATTCGCTTGTATGGCAAAAAAGGCATCTTCTGATCCGGATGAAAATGATGGTATTTTGTGGGACACTGTAGCTGGTATCTAAATTCCATTTTTCTTTTCTTTCTTTGTTCTCGTTTTTTTTGCCCTTTCGCTCTCGTACAGGGGACAGAAAATTTGGAAGGATTCGCACCGAACATCACCAAATCGTACAAGCTAATCCGATCGTGCAGCTTCGTCGGAAGCACGAACGTCGCCAACGTGTTCTTCCACAATCGCAACCGGTACGTGACGGAGCCGGAGACGAGCGTCGACCTGACCGGTATCGAACACGACGTCCATGAGGAGGATGACATCGACAGCAACAACGTGATAGAGGGCGCCGCAAGGAGTAAGGTGTCCCGTAGCTCCGTCACCGAGTCGATGGGACTGAGCGGTGGTTTGGCAACGGATCGCCCAACCGGTACCGTGCCGAAGATCTTGGCCTCGCTGCTCTTCATCGTCGTGCTCAATTCGTTCCGGATAGCGACGGTGTAAGATTGTATCCGACGGGCCGGACGAGCTTCCAGTCACCAAAGCGAGTCCTAGATTCGACGACGCACGTCCGATGAACGTTTGTGAGATTGTACATACGACAACCGAGGTTTGTGTGGGTTTTGCGCCCGGGAAAAATGGAAAAGAATGATCGTTTTCCGCGCCGTGCGTACGGTGGTGCTGGAAAACTTTACCGCTAAGCAATGATAACCGGGGTTACCTTTGTATTCCACCAGGTGGAACGAATGAATATGTTTATTTTTTAACCATCTGCCGTCTGTCAAAATCAAGTAGTTGATGAATGTTGTAAAAAAGTGCTACAAAATAATTAATTATAGATAAGTGTGGGGAAAAAGCTGTTGCTAGAAAGGGAAAACCGAATGCTGGAACACAAAAAAGTATCCTAAAACAAACAGAAAGATTGAAAAGAAAGCATGAAGCATATAAAACAACATAGAAGAAACGAAATCCGTGTCAAAACACTCGAAACATAGAAAAACAGATAAAGAAAATGAAGCACAAACAGCAAACGGTAACTCTCTCCACCCTTTTACGTGTACATAACTAGCCTTGCCAAACGGCTCGGGCTGCTGTTTTTGTGTAAATAGTGCATTTTGTATAAAAGGAAAAGAAAGATTGTAGTTGAACGTAAAAAGAAAGTAAGAAACTATGAATTAGAGCAAAAAACACCTAATAAGTAGGGAAAAAAATGAAACAAAAACGAACAAAAAAACATATAACAATAGAGAAAGAAAAGACAAGTAAAAAATGTTCTCGTACACTCGGTAGCAAAATGGGCGCAAACATTATAGATGTCAACGTGGTAGTGTAATTTAGAAAAAAAAAACTCGAAACAGAATGCGCAAAAGAAAAACCAAAAATTGAACAAAAACTGTGAATAACAATACTGTCGGTGTGCTGTGTCCTGTGAGAGTGTGCTGGGTTAGGTTGAAACATTTCAAAACCAGGAAAAGAAGGTTTGAAGAGGCACGACGTTTATTTTACGCCCGTGCGAGCGTCCTTAAAAGCCGTCAAAATCACTGGAAGTTTTTGTTTTGTCGATTACAACACAACAGCCCAGTTTTAGAAGAAGAACAACCCCCTATTTTTATGTTCATCTGTTACACATTTACTAGCCCTAGTAGAGGGGGAGGGGGGGATGGTTCCCCGATGTTTCTATCGTGTCTGTTGGTCAAATGTTTTTAAAATGTGCAAAGTTTGTAGTTTGTATGCGAAAAGGAATGCGAGCTGGTGAGAAGGTAAAGGACACCTAACCGGCCAGAAAATACCTGATCCTGTTTCTTCCCTGTATTGCTCTCACCATCACGCCTTTCTCTATCCCACTAGATCGGTGTGTCTCTATCGGTTACGAAGTGTGTGTAGAGTACTGTTCTAAAGAAAAGCGAAAGCCGTCCACTTCCATCCATAGGAACGAACGAAGTGGCTTTCGTTTAGGTTTCGACATTTATCTGTTTAAATTTTGCACTGCAAATACTCGCTAAGCTGCTGTTTATAGTAAGAGCCTGGTTATATTTTCTTTCTGCTATCGAAAGGGTTCGTAAACTAGCTATAAAGGTGAACTAGAAGTCGTAATTCTTTAAATGCCCATTTACCTCATACCGAACGACATTTTTCTTCGCTCTATGGTTTTCCATCTTTCCATTTTCGTTCTTTAATAATCTATTTATGTCCTTGGAGTTCCTTTTACCCACTTTTTATCCACTCACAGCTCCATTATCCTTACGGTCAGCTAGCAAACTCGCGAGAGACAATCATAACAAGAAATCGCTCAACTTTATAGAGTCAAACGACAGATTCCCATCAACCGCGTTGATGGATTAGCATGCAAGGGAGGAAGAAGAAGTTTGGTGAGCTGAGGGGTTGTGGTTGGGGAAGTTTCGTGAAAAGGGAACGTTAAATGTATGGGTAATGTTTTTACTGTAACGTTGCTTGTGTGTTTTTAAAACGATTTTCTTTATAACAGTTGTTTACTGCTTTCGTTGTTCAAACATTGCAATATTTTACATTGTTTTTCTTCAAGGATTCTTTGATTTTACTTTTCCAAAATATTTATTGAATTTATATTTTTTATCTTTAATTTAATCATTCTTTTTTTAAATTAGTTTGCTGTATTACACAAGGAAACTGTTTGTTTTATATAATTAGTTTGCAATTCGTGCTATTTTTTCATTCATTTTTGCCTCTTTACCATTTAGATTTTCAAAGCTGAGATTTTTATCTTATTTATCTTTTTTTTTATTTTTACTTTTGAAATACCTTGCCTTGTTTTGAACAATTGTCTTTTTATTTATTTATGTTTTAAAGTCATTCTCCCTCTTTCAATGTATTTTAACCTTTAAAATGTTGTCATCTGAATGCACCGAAAGGAGAAATTGTTTAATTTAAACCAATCATCCTAAAATAATTGTAAACAAAGAAAAATCGCAAAAAGAAACCGAAAAAGCAAAGAGCAAAATGAAATGAAAAGATGAGAAACTTCTTTTCACTTGTGATACAGTGTTTGCGCGGAATGTTTGTGAGAATGGAATAGAAAATACTAAAAAAAAAAACACATTATGATCGTCTCGCGTTAGTACTAACACAGTAGTAAGAAAACAACCGGTAGTAGCAGTAGCAAAACTTTTAGTAGTCGTACAACACAGATAAAAGTAACGTGCAAAAACGAGTTTCCTTTGCAAAGCGAAAGCAATCCTCCCAATCATGATTCAGCTTTTCTTGCCAAATGTGTGTAAATATGGCTGTAGGAAAAACTGTTCTCCTGCCTACCAGGTGGAGCGCTAAATTCTATATTTTACTATCCTTTAAATCCCTCCTGTAAATCTGTGAAACCACCTTTCTGGCACCTGTTGAAGCAGTGGGTTGGCACGCCTGCCACACTGCGATCTGTTGAGCCGTTTTTTCAGGCGCATTTTCTCATTTCCATTCAGCGGTCGTTCGGCTTGGCCCACACTTTTCCACTTTCCGTTTCCCAAGAGAATGTTTTGTCTCCCACCGATGATGAGATGAGGTGTGCAGTGCGCGTGTGCAAGCGACTTAAAGTCTGTATGTCGATGCCACTCATCTCTTATAGTAAAATGGAACGTAAAAAGTCTGCCCCTTGAATGGAAGGTGAAACTTATACACAGGAAGGTGTAGCTAGTGAGGGTGAACTGTAAGAAAAATAAAAGAGAATACAAGAATGAATTTTGCTAAATGTGAACTTGATAAAGAAGAGAGAATGTTAAGAAAAAAAGAAGATCGAAGGGATGCAAACACGCAACACTTAAAAATAAATACACCAAAACGGATGCAACACACAGCAAACATTATAATGAAAAAAGGTAATATACTAAACGAACAATACGGAAGCGAATTTGTAACGCTGGAAGTATAGTAAATGACAAAGAAAAACTATTCGCTCAAGATACAATATCATTGCCCGGAAGCAAACGAGAAAGGACGAACCAAATAATTTAAAAAAATCGAAGATTTTGATTTGCAAATAGAAAAACAAATTAAATGAAAACTAAAACAAACAAAAATGGTAATAGAGAACACCACACAATAAAATAATGTATTGTTAATTTCAGATATTGAATTTCAATCGATTAAACTACAGAAGAGAGAAAAACAATAGATCATAAAGCAAACCGACCTGCTAGAACGGTGCTCGAAAGCTGGAACAGTGCCAGGAGACAAGGAAAATGATTTAAAAAAAGCGAAACCTTTTTATTTTAATCTCGCAAAGTAGAATTGTACTAGTTGTGGCTGCAAATGGCTTAAGGAAGAAAAAAAAGCGCGTTTCTTGATGTGATTTGTAAAAGAAAAGAAAAGAAAAACCATTAGAGTTAAGCAAAAAGTCGAAATCCTTTTCTTTGCCCTTAAGGTAGATTTGCTCATTTAGGATTTTGTGTTGCGATTTGTTTCTTTATTTCGAAACGAACCATACTTGCTTAGCTATTCGAGATCAACGGCAATGGCTGGAACATACCGGGACAATTGAAATTAGTATAGAAATCAGTTGTGTTACACAAGCGAGGGGACACATTTCGGGCGGGAAGAAGGATTCAATCCAACAGAGCGAAAACCACCCTCCTCAGTATGCTACTGTAGCCTCC
The DNA here is from genome assembly GCF_943734695.1 of Anopheles maculipalpis. Classification (NCBI taxonomy): domain Eukaryota; kingdom Metazoa; phylum Arthropoda; class Insecta; order Diptera; family Culicidae; genus Anopheles; species Anopheles maculipalpis. Next base: position 79,971,685 of record NC_064871.1, read on the forward strand.
CAGGTCACTCAAAACGTGGTGCACACACACACACACACATAGTTTTCCCCTCCGAGCACGGAGGGAAACAACAACACACGATCGGTAAAGTTAAGCAAGAAACAAACGTGGATAAAGCAATATGAAGTGAAATAAATTTAGATATCGAAAGTGAAATCAAGCAACTGTGTACCTTTATTGTCGATTTTTTAATGAAAAGTATCCGAAATTAGTTTACTTAAATCAATATGTAAGAAAATGTGAAAGAAACTAATTTTTCATAACGGTCAATTTGAATTGGGTCCTCTTTCATGGGCCACGAAACGGCTCGAATCAGATGAGTTCGGTTTCGAACCAAAATTTGAAACTGAAGTAACAAGAGAGCATCCACCAAGGAGGTATCCTGTATTCCCATCAGCTGTTTCTTTTTCGCATTGGTAGAAGCTGATCGATCCATCCTCGTCGTACTAAAATCACATGCAAGAGGATGATCGCGAAAGCATGAAGAGAAAGCAATATCACCCGCTTCGTTCTAATTCCCTTGGATCTAGGCGAAATGCTGCCAAATCTACTAGTTTTGCCAGTTTTGATACCAGGCGATCATGCATCAAGGAGGAGGAGGGTTTAGTTAGTATCAAATACTGGCACACTCAGCGAGCGGTTGCTAGTGTATGGGTGGATTGCATGAAGAGGACAGAATCTCCCCGGTACCAGCTCGCATCGCTCGAAAGCAAAATTTTGCCCCAAAAACTACCAGAATTGCCAGTTTTGGTAACAGGAGAGCATGCTTCGAAGAGGTATCACAAGTACCACCAAATGCACGCTACAGCTGTCTCTTTTTGGCTACAGCTTTCCTACGATTGTCACTGATAAGGATGGGTAATTTTTCGCTACAGTGAGCAGTATGTTTATATGCACAGTTGGTGAAAAAATAAAATAAAAATTTTATTAGTAGCAAAGTTTTGATTCATCACAGAATGATTTAATTTTGTATAAAGAATGAAAAACACAAGTAATTTATTTAATCAGGCAAACAATAGATAAATAATATCACATAACATCTAATATTATCAACTCCTTTTTAAGGCACAAGCAATTTTAAATGATCCAGTAAATGGTAAATTAAAAGTTTTTACTTTTTTGTTAATGTTTTCATCTATAAGGGAACTAAAACAAGTTATTTTGCAAAAAAACTTTGTTGTAGATGATTATTTTTTAAATTAAAATTTAAACGAAGGATTAAAGCCGAAATGTGTTTAAAATTATCTCACGCTCTATGGTGGAGCACGTCCGCTGATAACGCGCGAAAGAGAGATAGTGAGAACAGTATTGGAAACGAGAGAGATGAGAGTTTTTACTCCCTCCGACTGACGTACACACTCTCCCGATCGTACTGATAGTGTGATAGCGATAGTCACCACGGGCAGATCTCCCATCATGATCGGTAAAGAAAAAGGATAGCTACAATTTTGGCGCACTTGCATAATGATGAGCTCAGGTTAATTTTACCTGCTTTGCGGATGATATCCTAGTAGCAGGATGATGGTGTCTGGTCTTTCTGGAAGCGGTCGTTTTTTCTTCTTCAAGTGAGCGAAATTCCAACAGGGGTTCGGGGTTGAAAGGAAATATACGTTTATTTGGGATTTTTTTAGTTGAAAGTTCATACATGTTTGTTTGTTACATGTTTGTTAATTTAATTAAACGAGTCCCTCATGAATACAAAATTAAAAGCCAGTTAACCTCATACAACACCCGACGCTATTTCGCGCACCTTCTAACCCTGACCCGCATTCGCGATCATTCGTGAATAGCACCTCAACAAAAGGCAGCTTACAAATAAAACATCATAATTAGGCTGGCGGATATACAGCCCCCTCGGGGCATCATTGTTGGACTAAAGGTGGAAAGAGTTTCGCAGACGACAAACGATCCGCATCCGATCATAAACACACGGCACAGCACGAAGCATGCAAAAGCCAACGCAATTCCGCGCTACCCTTGAACTTCGCGCATCAGGGCCAAACCGGACCGAGCGGGACTGAAAATGTGTAACAATGTTTAAGGCATTCCAAAATAAAAGTTGCTCCTTTACGGCCATCTTCCAGCGGGGTCCGATTGGAGTCCGTTTCACCGTCCGGCTGTTACCCTGGTGAGGAAAGGAAATCAAATTAGCCACAATGAAAATCCGTCCATAATCTGTTGCGACCCGCACCTTTCCCTGCTGCTTTCGGCATTTTCGTGCGTGTCCACCGTTGGGCATTGCGGTTTATACCCCCTTTCCGACCGTAAAACTGAATCATCGAACGACATTAAAACACATCTGCCTTTCTGCCTACTCGCTACCCCCGTTTCAAACAACCTTTGTGGCGCCTTTCATCGATGAATCAATGCAAAGGTTGGCCGCGGCACGCAAACTATCTTTTCGCCAGCATGGGCACACCATTTTGCTCCGGTAATAAAACATTCACAAAATAGACAGACGCACGGGAAACACTGGGACCACGGGGGCAGCATAAGAAGCGAGAATGGGTGGACCTAGGCTTGATTAAGAAGACCAGAAGACGACGATTCAGTCGAGTCGAACGATCGAAAGCATATTAAAAAGTAAAGCTTCGCTCTGCCAGTTTCGCTGGCCAGGCCGTGTTTAATGGACAAAAACCGGTAGTTGGGTGGGATTAATTTAATATTTATTGAAAAGAAATATTACGAATCGAATGGAGCAGGAGCGTCCTCCTGCTCGGTCACGATCACGCCAAACCAGACTCTTTCGTTTGATTTTGTATATATTTTTAGCATTAATCCTCCCATCCTTTCTGTGGACCACGCGGTTGTGTGTTGTTTTGCAATTTTATGTTGTGCATCGCTTCGAGGGATTAGGAAGCTTTTATCATACGAGTATAACATGTCAAATAATAATCTAAATACTACGACTGAGCATGAAAATGGGCCGCTTTTTTTTTTTTTTTGAATGATCAAGAAACTTTTAACAGAGCAGCTTAACTTGCAGGAAATGTATAGAAAGGAAACAGAAAAATAAGCTGAAAGAAAAATTTGCACAAAAACCAAACAAAATCAGCGAGGTTATTGGAAGAAATATAAAAGCTTAGTGAAAAATAAAAGAGAATAAAAAAATGGAAAGAAAAACAAGTTTTAGAAGACTTTAAAATCATATGCTTTTGCTACATTTTGCATAGTCAGAATAATTATTTGTAAAACAAACCTTAAAAATATTATAATTTGTTTCAAATAAACAATCGTAAATCGCACAACGGCACCGGTCTTTACACAAACCTAATGAAGGACCTCTGCACCCGCTCTATTCGATCAATGTGGATTCTTGCCTGAAACTCGGTTATCTGGGACCAGATAACCGAGCAATACTCCAGCATCGATCTGATCAGTGAACAGAATAAAGTCTTCAAACAACAAGCATCGGAGAAGTCAAGGACCACACGTTTAAGTACACCAAGAGACCTCCTCGAATTGCTGACTATGGAGTCTATCTTAACCGGTTCAAATCCCATCTGGACCGTTCCCCCGTAGTGTGCACTGGTTATCCAACACCACCGGGCGTACAGGTTTTACAAAGAACTTTTAAGGATATTTTCATCAATCACAGAAAATACACATTGTTTCCAACAATGTGGACGGCGTAGTTTGCAAACAAACGTTGGATGAGAATCCTCTAACATTATGCCATCTTCGGCGCACTAGCTCAGGTTATCATCGCCAGATTTTGAAGTATGCTGCGGTACCATTTCGCATTTCCAATCGGGCAAGATATTTTCTTTACTTGAGCCGGCTCCAAATCAAATTCCATTCCCATCCCAAATCGTGCAAGTCATTTGTTAAAAAACTCCACAAAAACTTCCTCATTTCCTACCATTATGACCCTTGGATCTTAAACAGCTGACAATGCCGCTGACATCCCGCTTCGAAGAGCATTTCGACAGCAATTTTTCTCGGCTTCTGTTCGATTTGTCCTAATTAAACCTTTAAACCTTTGATTAAACCTAATCATCTAACGATGCTCATGCTCCGGTTGATCTACCGAGTTACTTGTCCAGCATCATCGATGATATATCCGTCCTCAATGCCCTATACTCGCTTATAATGTCTTGTAGGCCTGGTCCAAACGGAATTCCTGCATCTGTACTACAAAAATTATCCTGTCTTGGCATCCATACCTCCTTACTTACCTGGTTCCGTTCTTTCCTGTGTAATCGTAGTTATCGAGTCTCCTGGAAAGGTTTCTTTTCTTCTCCCTTTCCTTCAGGTGCAGGCGTACCTCAAGGAAGTGTCTTAAGTCCACTGTTATTTGTTTTGTATATTAATGATGTCAGTACCGTCTTTCCCTCAGTCTGACAAAATGTAGTGTTATTAAGTTTACCCGTTCCCGCACCCCTTTTGTTCATTCTTATTCCCTATACCAGGTTCTGGTTGAGCATATTTCGGTCATTTAGGGGCTCACTTTGTCTAACCAGATTGACTCCAAAGTCAACAAGTCGAGGAGGACTCTTGTTGTATTTAAACTTTATTCTGTTTACTGGTTAGATCGGTTCCGGAGTGTTGCTCGGTTATCTGGTCCCAGATAACCGAGTTTCAGGAAAGAATCCACATTGATCGAATAGAGCGGGTGCAGAGGTCCTTCACTAAGTTTGCTCTCCGGAAAATTCTTGGCAAACTATCCACTGTTACGAGGACAGATGCCGGTTGCTTGGTCTTGCGTCACTTGAAGATCGCTGTTTGTTGCCGCACTTCTCCTTGATTGCTTCGATGCCCCAGCTTTGCTCATGCAAATCCCTCTAAATTTTCCTACCCGCGCCCTTCGAAATCATCCCACAATTTTTGTTGCCTTACGTCGCACTGCGGTGGGCCGTAAAGATTCCCTCCTTATTGCCATCAAAATGCTTAATTCCTCGTCCCATCACATTGATTTCAACATATCTTTATGTATAACTTCCTAATCTTTCCTTCACTTCCCTGATTTCAGTTTTGTTTGTTTTCTTTGTCTATTGCTGCAACTTATTATGCGTACCGTTTAGGTTTAGTTGAGTTTAAGATTAGATATTAGACGTCTTGTATAGCCAAGGGCAAACATCTGAAATATATCAAATGAATTAATTGTGACTTAAAATAGGTAAAAAGAAAGAAGGAAAGGCTTCCATGGCCTGCATCAGTATGTTCCAAGGACTGGATACTCTAGTGTACAGGGCAAACTTGTGCTCCAGAGTCTCTATCTGGGAGCAGACTGAGCAGGCTGAAGGAGCCCGATTAATCCTGTCGAGCAGCAGTTCGTGTGGCACCTTGTTGGGCATCAACAAATACAGCATCGAGTGTTGGCCTGATGAAAGTCTTTAGCTGGTGACGTTATTCCAGATCCAATCGTCAATCCGTGGAAGGTGGCTATGGAGTCGCCACTTTGGAGTCCTTAAGTCCGTCGACTGTCGGTGTTCTTTTTTTTTTTTTAGACAGTAGACAGTTAGACGGATACGTTGTGGGAATGGAGCTTATATTCCGAGGATTCCCAGCACAAGCAATGTGCTGAGCCCCGCGATTTTTAGGCATCTCTGCTCAGCAACGTACCAATCCACCAGCAACGCTGTTGTGGTAATAGCGGGAATGAGGTGATTGAGTCCGCCTCGCCTGTGTGGAAGGGCCAATAGGGTCAAAGGATACCTTAATCTGAAGTTAACTTGTTAAGAGTTATAATTGAAAAATTAATAAATAAATGGCAACGACGAATTTGCAATTCGTTGTTAATACTATTAAGGTTAATTTATTAAGGTTAATTTTGAAGTTTCATTAAGGTTAAATGAAACCTCACGCTCTGACGAAAATTTAAATTAGACTTTCCTTGAGAATTAAAATTCTTGAAAAATCCCCCTTTTAAAATCTTTCTGCCTAAAAAAAAAACCATTGCCAAAAACTTACTTCCTAATAATACAAGAGATCCAACATTCCAGTAAAACCATAATTCGCTCGGTCCCTGTGACTGTAACGCAATAATCCACCAAGCAAAACTGCGCATAACATTACATTTTTTCTCTTTTCGATTTGAAACTGAAAAGCGAATGTAATAAACTTCTCTTCGAAGGAATAAACACGCAAAAAAAAAGCACAAAAACCTCCACAAAGATGCACAATTGGCATCGAAATGCATTTCATCTCGTACACCCTTTCGGTTTTTACCCTTCCCAGTTTTTCCGCCCTGTTTGTAGTTATGTGTAATCATTTGTGATTATGACAAGTCAGCCCGGCGAGCGCACTGCCATTATTGATTGGAAGCAATGAATGGCATGCAGGGATCGATGTCGTTTTTCATAGCGTTTTGTGTTGCTTCTCGGCACATTTTGTTAGTAGCGTTAGCGTAACAAAGTTCGCTTTTCAAATTGTGTTCTTATTTGCTCTTCCCTTATTCGGTGACTCGTCGTCGATCTCATTTGCTTGCAGCTTTTATGGCACAGCTTCCATGGGCCGATGATTGCTTGAAAAGTATTGTCCGATGGGTGAATGGTGGTAAGGGAGGAGAGTGGGTGAGGAAGAGGGGTTGCTCTTTGGGAAAAAACATCTTTTCGTATAGGCAACATGTTCATACAGGTACGATGAGAGGTTGAGGATTTTTATTCTTAAGTCGTCAATAACTTTTATAGTGTTAACACAAATTTTTGATTTTTTCTGTAATTTATGTTTTGCTGATTTGTTATTTATTTATGTACTTATTTATTCATTTTATTGCGTAACGACGGCCAGGCCATATTCCTTATTTACAGTACTTACGCTTTGCTTTAAAAAATTAGTTTGATTTTATTGCTTTATTTGTTTTTAATTTATAGTTTATTTTATGTAACATGATTTGGTCAATTAAATTATTATGTTCATTTATTATGTTTAAATTATTTTGTTCATTTTTCACGTTAGTTAGGTTCGGTTTACTTCGGTTGATTTCAGTTTAGTTCTCTCTTTCTCTTATCTAATTTTCAGTAACATTTTCCCAATATTATCTTTCCTGTTTGGCTCATTTTGTTCATTTTTCACTTTAGTTAAGCTCAGTTTAGTTCAGTTCTTTTCAGTTTCGATAACTTTATCTAATTCTTTTTTTCTAGTTACATTTTCTTTTATTTTTACTCAATTTATTTATATATTTTGTTATTTTTCATTCATTTTCTACAAAGCTTTTTTGTGGTTACAATTGGCTTTTCCATGTACACGTTTTGCCCAATTTCTTTATAAACCCCATCCGCATCAATTACCGCACAGTGCGCACACAGTCTCCTGTTACTCCCTTTTCGGCATGCAAATAATGAATCCTTCATCACACATCAAACGACCGGTGGATCATTTTAATATTTCATCCCAACAATCCCTACGCTCACTGCGGCCTGCTCGAATGACTTCGAATCGCTGGGCTTTATTATTGACGGCCACGAAACCGCACCGAGATGCACACAGAGCACACGCAGGCCACCCGTTTTCTTTTGCTGCCGATCGTTGTTCTGTCCAGCCACCGGTGCAGTAGCAACTGTTTGAACGCCCACCGGGAACGGGCTTTTGCATCCACAGCCGCCAACGAAATGAAGTGAAGGAAAAAGCAGAACCAGAATTGATTACAGCATAATCCTCCGCCCGGTGCGCGGTGGCAAAGACGAGAAAATCAAAGAAATGTAGCTCACGGACTCATTCGACGGAAGAGAGAGAGAGAGAAAGGGCAAAGGGAGACGAGAAGGAATGTAAATATTAATAACAAAAATGATAAAAGCGACTACAAGCCATTATTTCTTCACCCGGGCACAAACAGTCCAGAAGCTCCCGGTGTAAGAAGACAAACGCGTTCCAGCCACGAACTCGCGGTCACTTCGCTGTGTGTTTTTGCCTCTTTCGCGTTTTAGCCGTTGCATTGCACCTTAGGGAAGCGCGTCACGGGAGCAAACGAAGCGAATCATCGACGAATAATCCTCCAAACCGGAAATTTTCGCTGAGCAGTAGAAACGGTAACACAGACGACGGTGATCGTATTGATGGTATTAATAAATTTAGAATATATTAATGTCATATCGATTAGACGAGGCTTTGCAATGACGGTTTAAGCCAATGGCGTGGAGCACAGCGACAAAAATCCTCCGCGAACTGGAGCTAGGACAAGGCTGGATTCTGGATGGATTTGTCAGTTTAGCTTTCAAACAACTTCGTTAATTCTATACGTTTAGTGCTCTGTTATTTTAATTTAATATTAATGGTTTTGTTTTACTTTTTATGAACTCTTCTTAATGATTAAAAACACTGTATTTAAAAAATGCTTTTAAAAAGGTAGCAGGAAATGTGTATTTAGACAATAAGCTTAAATTATCCTTAGGCTTATATTGAAAGATTTATTGTTCTATCGTTTCCTTTGATCCTTCACAGGCCTTAGACAGAGTTAATAGAAAATTTTTGTGGCAAACTATGTTTCCTATAAGCATCAATCTAGGACTTGTGCGACTGCTGCCAGTCGGTGAACGATCATCCACCCGTATCCTTGTGAATGGAAACCTTTCCACGTCCATTCCCATCCGATGTTCTGTCAGACAGGGCGATCCTTTATCCATGCACTGATTTGTCCTTTACCTTAATCGGCTCATCACCAGATTAAAATATTTTTGTTGTGATCGGGTTGAACTGATCAACGCATCTGCTGACGACATCTCGGTGGAGACAACCTCCCTTCCAAAACTCGAGGAAGTGATAAAACAATGATAAAAGCGCTTGGCAGAACCGCTGGGGCGAAGCTGAACGTGGAAAAAACAACGACACTGGACATAGGACACACTAATTTGTTCCGTATCTACGGGAAATAGAAAGATTGCGCCTGCGTGGCATATTGTTCACGAACAATATACGGTAGGCCATGGTTCATAACTGGGAAAACGCAATCCAACAGTTCCGATATTTGGTCAGGTTGCAGCGTTTTAGAGACCTCAATTTGGCACAAGAGGTGGTGCTTTTGAACACCTCCTTTCTGCTCAACGGGTTTGTTGCATCTGTGCGTGGCGCACGATCGATGGACATCGATTTGGCCTCCAAGACGATGAGATCTTAGCTATGGGACGGATCTTTGGGTTTTCGAATCTTGAATCAATTGGTTCTTCCATGCACTCAAGGTGGACTCAATCTTCACATAGCCGTCAGTACCACTACAGCGTTGCTGGTGAATCGGTACGTTGCTGAGCAGGGATGCCTAAAAATCGGGGCTCCGCTCATCACCTGTGTTGGGAATCTCCCGACTACAGGGGCCACATAGCCACAACGCATCCATGATTTCCGAACGGTGACTGTCAGCTCTCGCATACCATCCGATACATTATCTCTCTCTCTCTCTCTCTCTCTCTCTCTCTCTCTCTCTCTCTCTCTATCTCTGTTCTTGGTTTAACGACCTTCTAAGTCACGCCGGCCATCGAATGGCTTACTAGACTTGCCGATACCACGTATTTGGATAGTAAGTTTTCACTATGAGGGGACTTTTCGGGTACCTGCTTGTCTTAGGCTATGATCGTGATAGAGCCCGAATGGGAAGCAGCGTGTTAGTCGACGGCGACAACCTCGGTGTGGTAGAGAAGTTCTACTATATTGGGACTGTCGTAACTTCGGATAACGATGTCAGCAGCGAAATCTGGAGACGCAATGTGCATCGTGCCTACTGCCGCCTTCACCGTCTGCTATATCGAACACTGATTCGCCCGGTAGTCCTATATGACCACAAGACTTGGACCATCCGAACGGAGGATGCAAACGTTCTTGGCGTGTTTGAGTATCGCATCCTTCGGACCATCTTTGGCAGTGTGTTCGAGCATGGAGTGTGGAGGAGAAATATGAACCACGAGCTTGCTGAGCTATACGGAGAACCGGAGATCCTGGGGTATGTTATGAGGATGCCGGACTCATGCCCCAAAAAGAAGATATTCGTCAGTGACCCCCAGTTCGACACGAGTCGTCTGGGAGCACAGCAAGTTCGTTGGCTGGATCAGGTGAAGGGAGACCTGTCGGAGATCGGGTGCCTACACGGATGGGAAGCTGCAGCCAGGGATCGAGTTTTCCGGAAATCTATTGTTGACTGGGCCATGTCACGACGACGTGCTCTTTGAAAGAGCAGGCCAATACGAGTGAGAGAGGGACTTTCCGGATGGGATTCGAACCCCGGTCCTACCATTTGAACACCGGCGCCGCTGTCATCTATACCAACGTGCCGCCCTACTCCGACGACAGTTTGTCCAGACTCCAAAGTGGATATCGAGTTACCTTCCATGCATTGAGGATGGATCTGGAAAAACGTCACCAGCTACAGACTTTCAAATGACCAACGATCGATGCTGTATTTGCTGGTGCACAACAAGGTGCCTCACGGACTGCAGCTCAACAGGATGAATCGGTCTCCTTCAGCCTGCTTAGTCTGGTCTAGTGCTGGTCTAGTTAGTCTAGTGTCTAGTGCTTGGAGCATACTGATGCAGGCTATAGAATCCATCGTCTCAAACCGCAACCTCAACCTTTCGAGAGATCCTTTTCGGAACCTTTCCCTTTCGGAGAACCTTTCGGAGATCGGATTCAGCAGCGGATGGCTGACTTGCGGATTGCGGATCTTGTTTCCTGGACATCGGAGCGACAAACTAAAAACTGTGGTTTCTGGAAAATAAGATAATTTATCTCATTATAGGTCATCAAATTTTTTGTCTGTGCAAAATTCAATATTCAACAAAAAATATAATTCGAATGCAGTAACGTGAATGCAGGTTAGGTTATCAAAGAAGTCGATATGTACCGCATATCAATAATTCAAAATGGATGCTTCTCTTTTATATTATAAAATTATCTGATCAATCGAAACGAATCAATTCCCTTTTCATTTTGCGGCTGAATTAGACGACAGACGACGATCCGCACTAAAAGACACAGCTTATCTCTCCAGTTTGATGAGGTTCGTTTGGCTCTTCTTCCACAACTAGAGTAAATCGAGTGCTTGACGTCTAACGACCTACGACACCTGCCAGCAGCACCACACACCAGGCAGTAATATAATTTGAATACATGCATCATGCAAAAGCTTCACCTATCAAACATTATCCTCTCGATTCTGCATGCCAGGTGCCTCATTCAGCATCAAAGTAACGCGCTTGCTTTCATCTTTCTAGCTCGTCCTTCAAACCACGGAGTATTCCACCTACTCGCGAAAAAAAAAACGCGGGTCTCTTCTTACCTTCATCACCCCTGCCCTTCACAATAAAAGAAGTGAAATTCAGGGGACTTAATACTTCCTACTCGGTGGCTTTCCTTGATCGATTTCGTGGGGTGTTTGCGAGTCGGGTGACATCATTGAATATGTGATAAACCTTCGGCCACATTCGGCGAAGGGAAAATCCGTGCTCGTAGTCATATGCTTCACGTGCATGGCGAAGCTCAACCAGCTACGGGAAAAGAAATCCGAGATAAATCGAACCGACATAGTGCATGCAACCGACTGTGGCAAGCTGCAAGTGCAGTTGATTGCATTCAGCTCCAGGCGGTTTTATGCACTCCCGGTCTTTGAACGGTCTGGGGTGGGGTGGAAATGGAAAGAAAAGTGCTTTCCAAGTCGATTCACATCAAGTTATCGAAAAATCATATTCATTCGAACGGTTACAATATCCGGTAACGAGTTCAAATCACTCGTAGAAGTGGAAAGCTTTTGAAAGCATTTTTTTTTCTTTCTGTGGAAGTAAGAAGGACGAAAATAGAAAATAAAAAAGGTAAAAAATTAATATTCCAACATGAAAAGAAACTTTAAACCCATAAACGTTTTTCATAAAATGAAGAGTGTGTGGCATTTTCATTTTTTTCACCTTCGCGTAAGATTGGCGCGAGCGAAAGATTAATCACAACGTAAAGCAGCTACACGGAACCGCAGATTCGAAAAGCAAAATCCTGCGAGCGCTGCAGTATGATGGAAACAGGATTTCAAATGGGCCGTTTTTCTTCGTCGTTGTAATTTTGGGCGCTATAGAATACGTCTTTCTTAAGCGGCAGAACGTTCGTAAGACGCTTTCTAAGGAGCGCAACTACCGAGTGCGGTGTGATTAGTCCTTCCTGCCGAATCGCGAATTTCCTGCCAAGGAAGCCGCTGCCCTGCTGGCTGGTGTGTGACATTTTGATGAATTAACAAATCACATTTTCCCATTTGGACGCTGTTTTGTGCAAAACGTCGCAGAAAAGCGAAAGCTTTCAGCCGCGCGACACACGTCGCCTGCCAGTTTCGCGACGATGAAGTGAAAATCGCACCAAATGGAAACAGGGCAAACGGATGCGTTTTTCCTTCGTGCCGTTCCCTTCCCCCCCCCCCCCCTCCCTTAGCTAGGTTGGCCAAGGTGAATTAATGAGTTTTCCACAGGCACAGTAGAGCGTTTGAGCCTTGAGGAGAGCCTTAAGATGCCGCCCTCGTTCCCGGGCAACAAAGTTCTAAGAATGTAAAATGAAGAGTAATGATCCTTGTGGCTGCAGTTTTCGCGGCGCAACAAGAGAAGTTGAGCCTGGTGCTTGATGCTTTCTGGGTGCTTTGCTGTCACACTCGCTCGGAGACAATTAGATTAGTGTGCGGAGATGGTGACGCTGTGGAGTGTGAGGTGTCATTTTTCAACACCACCACCGACTAAGACCGACTCATTTCCGGGCTTTGTCTGCTAGAGTTTGATGGATACGGGAAGACGAGATTGTTTGGGGGTTTTGTGAAGCACAAGCTAGGCGACAATGAGCTTTGTAAAACTCGTTGCAAATCTTTGACAGTAACACCACAGCTTCTAATTGCGTCTGAAAGTAGTGAAAATTGAGGAGTTTTTTGGTAAAGATTTGTTTTAGTCATTACGATAGTTTACAATAGTTCATTGGAGCGTTGATTGATGAAGTGCAACTTGAGGTAAACACAGTTAAAAGATTAAGAGCACAATTTGATTGAAAAAGAAAATTTAAGCTGTCAATAGACTAGAAGGGAAAAACCAATGCAGATATTAAACGTAAAATAATGTCTTGTCTGAACGAATCATTTGGATCAGCCTTGCCTTGGTGACAGCGGAGCCGATATTCAAATGACAAAGCTGGAGGTCAAACCCCAGTCAAGCCTAGTCTACGTGGTCTCGTAAGCTGTTCAGGTAGCCGGCATTACCTAGCAGGTCGTCAAGTGAAAAAAGAAGAGAAGAATGTATCCTACCCTACAAGCTTCCCAATACGGCTAGACGAGTTTGGTTGTTGGGTGTCATTTTAATGGATTGTTCAGGACTTTATATCAGATCTTGAAGTTGAAAAAGTCAGGTTGAGCTCCCATGTGAGTTTTCGAGTAATCCAGGTCTACTCGGTCTAAGATTCTTTAATTTCGGACTCAAATAATATGTTGCTTAAAACTTCGTCTTCAATCTTCTTTATTCTCTACATCTATTTTGTTCATCAACTCAAAAAAGTGTAAATAACGTAGGACGAAAAGGCGAGAGGGACCCCGAAGAAATGTGAAATTGTTGTAATTTGATGAAGTAAATTTTAAATTCACACGGGAATTACAGCTGCCTAGTGCCTAATAAACTCAATTAGGCTTGCTTAATCCTTCATGAAACAATTTTGGAATTCCATATGTGGTTTCTTATACAATTTCATGTGCTTTTAATCCCTCTTAAACGCTGGATCGTCTCGAGGTCTCGGAGTTACAAATCTGATACTTTGCCAACACAGGATAATTCCTAATGCCAGTTGGGAGATCTGAGAAATTATGTCAAACACTTCAATTTCAGAATTCAAACTACTTACTGAATTTGAGATTAGAGAATAGAATTTTTAAAGGCAACGATCAGGCTTGAATTATTATAACTTTCAATTAGTTTTGCATGAACTTCTTTACTTGACTTACTCTACTTCCGCTTGCCAATACCATGTATTAGGAATTTTCCTCACCACAGGGGGAGGTCCGGATGGAATTTGAGCCCCAGTTCCCCAGTAAATAGATTAGGAGGTCTTTTAATAGATTCGAAGATCAAATTAGAAAGTCTGTTCCTTAAGAACGAATCAAAAAGTTTGTAATGAAACTCTTTTGGTCACTAATATAATACGATTCGATAAGTTATTACTTCAATTCACTTCTGTTTGACTAGTTATTATCCTAGTTAGGAATCTTTCCACATTCCTCTAGCTAAACCCCAAGACAAACGACAAACAAATCTTACTTTTCGGCGCTAAAACAAACCCAACAATAAAATCAGCCCCCGGTGTTGTTGCTGTTGTGCAATTAACGAAATTATAATATAATCCCAATCCCACCGAACTCCAGCTCCATCAATAAATATTACCACCATTGCCAAGGCAGCAGCAAACTACGCGAGAAAGCAGATTTATCGTACTGTACCGTGCTGCCAACGCCAATAGGAAACGCCACACAAAGCCGCACTCCACTCCAATCTCAATATTATTAACACAATGTTATTTTACCCTCCGGGCACATCGACATCACCACGCATCACACACCGTCAGAACCGTTGTGCACCAGATAAAAGCCTTTCGGAAAGGGAAAACTATCGCCCCAAGTACGGAAGAACTTCAACAACCTCCCTTAAGAAATCGGCGATAAAGCGAAGAAGGGAAAACGTTTCCACAACAGCACTGTCCCAGCCAAATGGGACTCGAAAAGGAAACCGAGCGGTACCAGATCTTGAAAGAAAAACACGAGAATTACGGGTTTCGGAAAAAAGAATTACCGATTTCTTTTGTCCGTGGACAAGAAGCTTACCCGTTCTGGTAGAAAGGTGGTGGGGAGGGGAGGAAAAGCGCCAAACTAAACGAAAGCCTCCAAAAACCGAACACAAAAGATTCCGCATTCGGATGCTGCGTTTGCCGGATTTCCTTGTGTTCCTTCAGATGCGAATCCGAATGATCAATACCGTTTTGCTTTCGTTTAAGCTCCAGCGAGTGGAATGATTTCCCGGTTCCGGCGGTGCGATAGCTGGCGGTGCCTGGGTAAGAGGACATCTAAATCTCTTCCTTTTCCTGTGTCCCATTCGAAGTTTTTGCTGGCTGAGTAGAAGCCCCGGCGTGAGCGCGTTGGATGGAAAAGTTTTCACATAAAGTAGATTAATATCAAGAAATCGAAATCGATGTAATTCCGGTAGGCTTTTCTCTGGGAGCCACTCGGGTTTGGTTGTTTTTTTTTCCACTTTTCCCATATCACCCAACGATCGTAACTTTCGGCACAACTACAGCCCTCCATCGTGCGATTTGGATTCCGTACAGCAAACAAAGCATTTGTGCGTCGGTGACTGCGAGTGGAGTGGTCTTGTTTCCTTTCCCAGTTAATTCTGTCTCAGACGAACAGGCGTGTTTTGCATTTCTATCTTCAATTCTCCACCCAAACAACAAACTTCGGAATCCACTGAAAGCTGTTGCAATCGAAGGTTTGCGAACCTCACTCCAACGCGACTTGATTTTTTACCAAAGCGAAAAAGTTGTTCTTATTAATTTTGCTTCGATTAGCGGCTGTTTGGGGCTTTGGCGTGCTGGTTGTTTTCCATCACATTGCACACGTAAATTCCGTTGCGTCTGCCACCCCACGGCCAGGTACTTTTGAAGTTGCCAATGGAAGGCGACGCTTTTTCGCGTCTCGCTGTGACATTAAGCGATAGTACGAGACGTGCATTTAATCCTCAAGAAAAGCTTTTTCCGTTGGTTCGTTTCGTACTTAATCCTGAAGAAGCGATTTTGCTTTCGTGTGTCTTCAATCGATGAGCGGCGCACTTAATGTTTGTGTTTCGGTATTGATGATTTGGTTCGTGGAACTTTTGCTTCACAATGAATATGTCATATGGAGAAAGTAGTTGGTTAAGCTGTGCTGCTGATTGAATTCATTCGAAGAAGGAAAGCTTTGGTAATGTAATAAGGAAGTAATTTAAGAATGCGCATATAGATTCCATTCCATTAAGTCCTGCTTTTGAACGAGTTTAAACAAACTAGAAATGGATACAAAACAATTTGATAAAATTCTAGGGGTCCCTCCGCTGAGATGATTGAATATTCAACTATATGGTATTTCCAAGTCTAGTAAGTCATTCGATGGCTGGTGTGACCTTAGAAATTTGTTAAACGAAGGAAAAAGAGGAAGTATTGTGTGAGGTTTCCTTGATGTACTTCTAGTTTGGAAGGATAGGACAAACCGAACTCACCAGAAACTACAATTGATTCGAAGTCTTGATCTGCTGTAGAAGTATTCGTTACCTCTTATGGTCTAGTGTCGTCATCTGCTAAACCAATATCTTAGCCTCTCTGGATAACGCATCAAGGGGGCATCTTACTCCTGTGTCCAAAAAGTAAGGTGACATTGAATGTCAAATTTCGCGCGCCAAAAGAAGCCTCTTTGTTTTTATTTTTCGTTTGTCAATGTGTATGTTTTTGACAGTTCTGCCACGTTTCAAGTCACAGCATCAACTTTGCTAGGAGTGACCATTTGTTTTCGGAGCTGCGCCAAGTGTTTTTGTCCATGTTGACCATGTCCAAGTTTGTGGAGCAGCGCGCAAGTATTAAATTATGTTTGCGCAATGAAATAAACGCTGCGGAAACATTGCGGATGTTACAAAAAGCCTTCGGGGAAGAATCTTTGTCGAAGAAAAATGGCCGTGAAAAGGTCGAAGACGAGGACCGTCCGGGGTGATCATCCACCTCGACCGACGACGCCCGGGTCGTCCAAAATGGCAACCATATTGTTCCGAAACTGCCGTATTCGCCAGATTTGGCACCAGCCGACTTCTGGTTGTTCAACAAACTAAAACAGTCGCTTAGGGGACACCGTTTTGACACTATCGAGGAGACCGAGAAGCCGCAGCGACGACGGAACTAAAGGACATCCCAGCATCAGCGTTTTCCACCTGTTTCGAGGAGTGGGAGAAGAGGTGGAAGAGGTGTATTGCATCGGAAGGGGATTATTTCAAAGGTTTGACCTAATAAAAAAAAACCATTTGAGAAAAAACGCTTTATTTTTCGCACACTGTAGTAAATCCATCATAGTTTGTAACCTTAAAAGGTCTCCTCTAAACCTGCACTAGGACGGTGTTAAATACTTTACGTGCTAGGTTGTCTGATGTCATTCTCATGACATTACCCCCTCATTAGAGTCCCTCACATTAGAGACCTTCCACAAATATAGAACTGAAGGTCCTTCTTCTCGTCCTCCTTTTGGAAGTTTCAGATGCTTACGTTCAAACAAAATGCTTCAAAACTTTTAAACTAATACCCATTGTCACAATATTGTCTCAATCTTAGCTCAACCAAAAATTGTTGAAATTAACACCTCATTTGAAAAGTTATAACTTTCTCTCGAATTATAAGCACAGCTGAAAGATAACTCAAAATCATTTAGTAACAAATAAAAGCTTTCAAATAGAATGTTGCACCAACTTCACCACGGATTTGATACATTTCATTGTAGACAACATTGAAATGATATGTTTTTGTCTTTGGTATGGATCTTTTAAACTTTGAAAACAATAAATAAGCTTTCTCAGGATGATTAATGCATTTTTCTATGTAAGTTGAGCTGTTAGTAAGAAGCAGAAAATCCTATATTGTACTTAAAAGCGAATTTTGAATTAAGAATCAATGCTTGGTAGGACACTTCGTACCTGGAATTTCGTTGCTTTCCATAGCTTCCAGTAAATAAGCAATTGTTTGAAGATTTTTTTACAATCGAAAGACTACTTGTCAATAAGTAATAGTACACGGCAATAGTACCGGACCATCAGAACGGAGATCTACCACTATCATCACCATCATCATCACCATCACCGCAATCAATATGTGAAAATCTTTTCAACACAAGCGGTGTTGACAACACGGAACTGGACCGTCATAATTAATTATAAATAAATAAAATAAAGACTGCTTCATTGAATATTCGAGATTTTTTACCGGCAGTAAACATAAACAATTATAGCTACAGGGTTTAATAAACTAAATTTGCACATCAAATTTGGTCCCATCCGTTGCACAATTCGATTCTTGCCTGGGTCAATAATGAGCATCACTGAAACGAAACTAACCTCCCCCAAAGGGTTAATCTAAATCCTTTTTCCACTAGTCACCTTTTTTTCTTCTTCTCATGCACATCGGTCAACGTTCACACTAACAAAACAATTGTCACAATGCAGCCATCCTTAGCTAATCCCATGTCAACTGTCGGCGGGACTTGCTAATGGGGAACTCGCCCCGACAGTGCAGAGGGAGTGCGTACGACCGAAAGCAAACGATAATCCGATTCGCAAAACATCGCCGCATTTGGAGCTTTCTTGTTAGCCTCGAAATTAGTGCGGCCAGAAAAGTTTGAAGAATAAATTCAAACCTCACCATACCGTACCGTGTAGCCGATTCTGCCATTCCGTCGGTTACCATTTCGGTAGCAGCGCCGGCAATTGACAAAAGGCATAAAGCGTTCCCTAATAGGAACCCTCCTCCATCTGCCAAATATATCCGTGGTGCTTCGAAATTTGAGGGAGTTTTACCGTTTCATTTTCTGTGAGAGTTGTACACGCTCGGCAAACTTTACGCTAACCAGTGTGCTTGCGAGAAGATGATTGATAAAGTTTTAATTGAGAATTTAAATTGGGTCCCTTTTGCAGGATCCCGAGTTCCTTTGTGGGAGGGACTTAATGCAGCAGCGAAAAAGAAACTGCGAACGAATAAAATCATCCACTAGTAAGTGGGAGCTTGTTTTCCCTTTTTTTTCAATAGTTTGTCTAAGTATGTTTTATTAACGGCAAATATAGCGTCTATCAACAAACGGCTCTGTCACCCAAATGGAAGCTTTATTTAAAATTCGGCAACAAACCAACAAATACAAAAAATGCATTACCGAAAAGGATGCTACATCTGTAAGTAAATTGTGCAGTTTGCACTTGCTACCATCATCTTGAGTTGGGGGGGAAGAAACGCCATTAACATATGTTTACCGACACCGGTGAACCGATGCTGAGTGACAACCGTTTTCTGCTGGATATTTCACGGTTCAATTGCCACATCCGAATGACACCGACATCATAATCAATTTACATTTTATTGCCAACCAACCGAACGAACCCGTTGCGAACCGTAAGAGTAAGAGCTCTGCCGACTGCAGGTAACGCTGAAGCGCAAAACAAACCATCCAGCATTTGACAGCGAGACATCGACTGCTGAATTGGTTCGATGCATCGGCGAATGCACAGTCCCGGGTGCAAACAGCATCCAACGTATTTTTTTTCCTCTCCTCCTCAGGCTACACACACACACACACACACACACACACACTTTTGTGCACTTCTCTGTGCACCGTGTGACAGCGCGATCCGGTGTGCAGCGAGGTTCCGGTTTTTATTTTGGCACCAGCAAAAAAAAATTTTTGCTTCCATTCGGTGCATCGGTTTGTGGCAAGTGTGCTTTGTCGGGAAGGGGGGAGGGGTGGGGGGTGGGAGGGGTTGTGACACTCCACCTTTTCGTCTTGAGAAATGCTGCTACACTGAGTATGTGTGACATCAGAATTTGTTGGAAGGATTTATGTGTCACAGACATCTGCGCTTGGGAAGGCGTGTGGCGTGAGTGCGGTGGGTTAATTTTGGAGAGGCAGTGAAAGGGCTCCAATGGAAATGCAGGGTTGCTAGATCATTTCGGGGATATCACAGATAGATAAAAAAATTTAATAATACTTTTAAATTTTTTAAATGCTTGAATATTGAAATATAATTATTAACATATAACACATCCGACAGAGATTGCCTGCATAATATAAGAAACAGAAAATTTTGATAGTAGAATACCTAGACCTAGAGAACAGATTTTAGAACTGCCCGGCTGTCAATGGACCCAGATAAGATCCTGTGAAGAAAAAATACTTACTTAAGAGTTCTTTAAGAGACCTGGCAGATCCCTTGATCTGAGAAAAGATATTTAAACATTATTTCTAACTGACCTGGCAGATTCTCAACGGCTGAGGCTTGTCACGTTTTGTAGAGCTGGCCAATAGCAGGTATTTCAGCGTTATATTCATTGCCATTACTTTAGGTGTTCACATCATGTCTTCAATGCAAATTCCTATCAGCGACAGTCATCAAGCTATTTGGCAGATATCTACGGAACAGAAGCTTTTCGCGATCGCTTGAAACATAATACGACGTTAATCTCTAGGCGATTCTATGCCAAAGAGATCGAGGACAAACTATTCAACTACGTGGTATCAGCAAATCTAGCAAGCCACTAGATGGTCCTGCCAAGAAGAAAAAATCCATGTCCTTTAAAGAAATTTTGTTCAGAATAATGTTGAATTAAAACCTGGTTGTTGAATCAAAACCAGGTTGGTTAAAGCCTGGTGGTTGTTTTGTTCTTAAAGTTTGCTTTAGCTCCTATGAAATGTTTAAGATTTCAGGATGTACATTGAAAGCTTTTCTTTCGAAAGTCGCTAAATTCTGGAAAAAAAATAGAATTCAAAAGACATCCTTCTATGAAAGAACTGCAAGACTCAACAACCCTGCATCCGTTTGTGAAAACCATGAAACTGACAGTGTTACGGTTCTCTGTCGCGACACCTAAAAATGCAAGATTATGAAACAAGTGCACACACTACTACTACCACTACTATTGCTACTCGTACTCCATAACCGCCGTCAGCAGTGAGTTTAACGTTTTAGTTTCTATCTGCCGGGGAAGATTTTCATTCCGTGCGATTGCCGTACCGAAACTGGCGACTCACCGCACACTGGCCGTGGTAAACCAACCCGGGCCCGACCAGCTGCCCTTTGAAGTGCATTCGAAAAGCTTATGCCTGTTTTTGACTTATTTCTTCCCTTCACAGCTTTGCAAGGCTTTTTTTTTGTAGGTTGGCGTCCAAGGAAAGAAAAGCCAAACACAAATGGAAGTGACGTACGCTTACGCTCGGTTCGCTTCGGATGTGTGTATGTGCATTATACTGACCGAATTTTCAAAAAAAAAAGGAACTAAAAAACCTCGAGGTGGTCAAAATGTCATCCTCCCGCAATGTTCCCGCAAAAAAAAAATAAAAACACTTGCAAACTGCAACGGTTAATGGCACACAAATCAGCTCCGACACCCGTGAAGGTTTTCCCGCGAATGTCTTCCCATCGCTTTGCTTGCAATGAAAGTTCATTTATTATATGCCTGTCTTGTTGCATCGGGCCGAGCGGCGAGTAGACAAGGTGGAATTTGTTGCTCCAACAGAGCGTCAACCGATTAAGGGTGATATTTGCATTTTATCGTTTATGTCGGCTGTTTAAGAAGGTTATAAAGCCTTAAGGGCCTTCTATTAAAAAAAAAAGTTATGTACACCAGGTCCTTCTTGCCATACTTTGCCGGTACCGATGTACCGAAACTCTTACACCGGTCGGTGCCGGTGGTTGAATAATTAATAAACTAAACGGTTCCAGAGAAGGGTGACCTTGTGCGTTAGGGTTGTGGCTTTTTTTGGAGCTAGCGTGCTGTTTCTTGTTCATCGCACCATCACGATTGATCGGAACCAGTACCAGAAGTGACAAAATGAACTCTTTTATCGTTTCCCGACGGTGGTTTCCGCCGTCCCGGCTCTTGATGCGGTCAGGTTACAACCACTGGAGTATTGAGAATGTGTTTTTCGGAGAAGCCCGAAACATGATAGTGTGTGATATTTGGATTCCGTCCGTTGGCGTGCTTGTTTCGCTCATTTTTTCTATCCTCCTCAAGTATGGGCAGCGTAACTGACACTCTCGGTGTGTTTTCTTCAGGTGGTGGCGTGAACCAGAATCATAACATTTCCATCCGAGCTGGTCAGTCACGGGAAGCGCAAGGGATCGGGAGCCAAACCAGAGATCTCGGGCCGATGATTGATTGCTTCAATCATCTCCGCTGACAACGGGCTTTATCTTTGTCCAACCTGGCACTCCAAGTACGGGCTGGATTCAGGTTTCAGCCTCAGTACAAACAGAGCCGAACAAGACGATGGAAACTGTTTTCATATTTATTTTTTAATTAGCACACTGACACTGGCCGGCGTGTTTTCTTATTTAAGGGAGAGAAGAAAAAACACCAGACGACAAAACGACAGTAACGACTGTGTGTACAACAAAACCGGGGAGATCCGGGGATCGGTTAGCGGTCAAGTGGATTGCTTGACAGAGATGAATTCATTTTAATGGACTCTCGGACTGGGAAGATTTGCTCCAAGAGTTGGTAAGGAATTACGGGATGAGGGGTGAGATGGAAGAAAGTAATGCCATTTTAATTATAACATTGTTCACCTTTCGCCCGAGGACCCATGTCAAGGGACATTCTGATTTGTTGTACTTGTCGTTGTCGTTTGATGTCCTTTTGTGGCTGGATTGTCATTTGCAACACTATCGATAGGACTTTGAAAACAGGTGCAGAAGAAGATTTCCGTTGAAGAGATATTGCAGTAGATTAGAAGACTTCCGGCGTAACAATACAAAAATGTAATCTTTCTTGATATGTGTTGAAGTGAAATATTTCATTTAGACACCAAATTCAAGAATCAATTTTAAATTTTAATGTTCATGGCTACTTACCATCAAACTGAACTTGATAATATCCATAATCTTATCTATTATTTTGTTCTTCTGCCTATTAGAGCATATACTGAATTATTTCATAATTTTTATAGAACATTTGATTCATTGGAAAACATGCCTGTTACCAATTAGGCTGCACCTCCTAACAATAAATGTGATCATCAGAAGATGTCTTTAAAAAAAACCCCTAGATTCTTGAAAAGCATACCAGAACATCATTAAGGAACTCATCCATGAGTGGATGATCTGGATGAATGTTAACCTAATAAAGAAAATTTTCTTGGGCATCTTGAATGCTGCTAGAAAGGTCTACGATGAAGAGTCTCTCTGTAAACTCTAAAAGAAGTTTCCAAAGTCGTTATTGTCCATGGAGATAATAGCTCCATATTTGATTCAGAATGCATTGAAATTAATCCATTTGTACAGTTGCTGCATCTATTTACATTTATCCACTAACATTATAGCATATATACTACTGATATACTGATAATCTATGCCAAGGATATCCTGTGATTCTGTGACGTAATATTACATTAAATTTCTACTTTGCAATTATGCAGTGGAAATCAGCCTTATGTGATAACAAGCTAAAACATTTTCTGTCAGAGTTCTGATAGGAGTAACTGCCAGAAGAGGTTTCCACTGACCTTGTAATTACGTCAGTTCCTGACCAAACACTTTATAATATTTATTTCGAAAAGAAGCAAACTTGCTATGAGTGATAGTCTCAATAAAAAATACATTTTCATTATAATTCTCACCGGGGTCTGAGGCAAGGAGGCGGATTCTCCTGTTTGTTTATCAACATCCGGGGCACGATTTTCAACCGTTCTCTGCAATTCCTTGGCTTCGCAGATGATCGGACGGACATCTGCGGCGGAGTGCGAGGCTTACACACGACTGAAACGCGTGCATCAATGCAGTGAAGACAAAATACTTGCTTTTCCGAAGCTCTAACCGTGAAAGAGTCCGACACGGAAGCAGAGTCTCAGTTGACGGCGACGATCTCGAAGTGGTAGAGGAGTTCTACTACCTTCTAACAACAACTTAAGCAGAGAAATACGAAAGCGCATTGTTCAGGGGAATCGTGCTTTAACGGACTCCACAAACTCCTGCGATCCAGAAGACTCCAACAACACACGAAATGTACGATTTACCACACTTTGATACGTCCGGTAGTCCTCTATGGGTACGAGTCTTGGACTATGCTGACGGAGGACGCCAAAGCACTCGCCATTTTCGAGCACTGAATGAACCACGATCTAGCTGAGCTGTTTGGCGGTGCTGATATCCTGACGGTTGTCAAAGCCGGAAGGATACGTTGGCTGGGACACGTGATGAGGATACCGGACTCATGCCCCATGGCAAGACTCGAACCAAACGGAGAGCTAATTTGTATTACGGTCACCTGTTAGAGTCGACGTATGTTTCGTTGACTTTTTGCACACATTTATAGATGATTTGATTCGAATTATACTTACCCTGGAAAACTACTTATGACTTGAATCAGTAACGAATTAATCAGCTTGATTATAATACTTTTTGTGGTGGAATTTTTTTCGAGGTTTACTCTCGTGGTTCTTGCTTCAGAATGATCCCTGCAAACCACCAAAATAAATCACTAAAACGTCTTCAAAATGATTGTCACGGCATATCCATGTAAAATATTTTAATTTTGATATCGATTTACACTTAAAATTGTTTTTTAATGGATGCAAACTACACTTTGCGCTGCATTTGACTGATGGAAAACTTTTCCGTTTGGCTCAGACAATGCAAATTTTTGACTTTCCGTTTGACACAAATCTTTCATCGACTTTTAAACGTGTGATTTAGCTAAACGGATAGAAAAAGAGGGAAAATAATTATACCAAAATGACAATTATATGACGTTTGAGAAGACTTTTTGGTTTCACAGTCAGACCTTATGTGTGTAGTCTTTATTCTACCAGTAGAGATTTTAGCTCTTCTATATTTCTTTTTCTTCGTGTGTAAAGGAACCACCAGATCACGCCAGACATCGATAAGCTCACTAGACTTGCTGATTCTATGTAGTTCGATAGTGAACCCCTTTTCTACAGAGGAACGGTCCGGATAAGATTTGAACCTCGGTGTTGCCGTGTAGAGACCGGCGCCGCTGTCGCAACTACCAACGAATCGCGTACAAGCTCCATAGCTTAATGATTATGAGCTTGTGTGTAACAATGTGTAACTCAATTAATTTTCAAAGAATATTTTCGCGTTATTAACAGGAGCTTATGATATATTTAGTACAAAGTTTATTTACATTGAAAGCAAAATTTTATATTTATTCTACCTGTTGCGGAGCATGTCTAGCATTGAAGGGCGTATTAATAAATAATAAAATAACTTGAACTGTAAACCAAGCAAAAGACACGTAGCAAACTACCCTTTCTAAAAACATATTACGTTTATACTTCCAGCAAATAGAAAGGTTTTTCTAATCAAATAATAAGTCTCATTTTACCGCGAGCAATCAATTCTTCTATCGCAATAGCTCCTCGCCATATTCTCGGTTACCACTAGAATGGTCCCATTGCCTCCAGCAATCCGGGTAGGTGATGCTAAAGCCAATAATTACTACCGCTCGTCGAGACCGTCGTCGTTTGGGAAAACAATTATCCAACATCCATCCATTTTCGCACCGAGACGCAAAATTGACGTTCGATTTTATGCCCCTCTCCGGTGCGTTTATACCCTTTTCTCGCGATTAAGAAATTACGGTTGCAGTTTATCGGCAACTGCAGATGTGAACCGCTTCTAGGTTTTCTCTCTCAGTGTGTGTGTTTAACTTTTTCATCATCAGAAATCAACCTCACCCAGAAGAGCTGCTGTATAAATCCCGGCCACCTCTCGTGGCATTTTGGCGCAACGAGTGAACACGTCAAGCGTTACAGCACAAAGCCACAGCAAATAGCCGCCAGTTGTGGTGGCCGGCTGGCTACAGTTTGTCACCTTCGATTAGAACCGCTGATCGTGCTGTTGACGGTGCGAATCGTAAGACTTCCACCGCCGGCATGTTCATTTCAGCTCGGCAAAATACAATTCACCTTGTTCTGCTTTCTCTCTTGCAGGCGGAAAGGTCCCCAATGGCCGATGCAGCCCCAAGGATGAAAAGCCAATTTCCACCGTACGCGTTCCAGTACAGCGCCACCTCTGGGAAAAGTTTAACTTATTTGCTAATTTATTTAACCGCAATCAAGAAATTACTTCGCGCGGTCCGAACTTTCCAACCCGGTACGGGACTTTGTTCGGTTTGTTTCGGTTCCTGTTTCGACAGCAAACACGCAAAACCACCAGAACCACCGTGCCCTGCCGTGCGGCCGCCCTTGTTCATGATTTTTCCACCCGCGGCCCTGCTCTGCTGAGATCTCCGATGTGGACAAACATTACTCGCAAGTTGGGTTGGTGGCAGTGGGTGTTACACACTCTTGCACAACTGAAGAATCGAGAATGCAGCACTAGAAGTTGTACATAGCGGTTCCGCCGACTCCTACAACACCCCGCACCTGTGTATGTGTTGACCACCCCGAGAAAAGGTAAAGTCCAAAGTTTTTCCCCGACTCGAGTCAACCACCGACAATTGTGTTTCTCATGGAATCCATTGCTTGCGGGTGTCGGGTTTGGGGAGGCATGAGGAAAGGATGAGTAAGTGAATGCGGGCAACCACAATCTCATTAACGGAGGTTTTGTATTGATTTTGCCACATTCATTACAGTCGGTGCATTTCGTTTGGAGCTGCACTAATAATTTCCGGCGTAGAGCAAAGGTGAATGATGAAAAAAAAATCTGAAAAACTTCTCCTTTTTTTCCTTGAAGTATCGTAAGAATGTTCAATCAACTGTCTTTGATTTTGCACTTTATAATGGATTTTTAGCGTTTTTACGAAGAAAATAGCTTTTATTTCTATTTTGATACTTTTATTTTGGAAGGAAAACGCAAAGAGTTGATATGTATTAATTAATCCTTCATATTTTCATTCTATTTTTCATTCATTGCAATACTCTGACTGAGTTTCAGATAGGTTATAGTTTTCTTTTATATGTTGTGATTTGTTTTCCTTTTTCATTACCTAATTTTCAAAGCAAAAAAATTTATTTTATTTTTAAAGCTTATTGTTTTTCGTTTTTGTTTGTTATTGTGTTTGAACTATATCCGATATTTTGTTTTTCGTGTATTTTTTTTTAATTTTAATCATCCGGTTTTTTGGTTTTTTGACATTCTCTGACATTTTGACATTTTGTATTTATTTTATTTTTTTGGGGTTTTTTCACTTGTTAATTTTTCTTACTTTATTTTGATGTTTTTTTATTTTTTTTATTTTCTTAATCGAGCTTCATTTTCTTTTAATTAAACATCTTTGTAAATATATGTTACAATAGAATATTTTAAGTTTTATTTTTATTTCAGTTTTTTTCTTTCCTAATGCGAGTCGAATGCTTACTAATTTGTATACCTCGTTCCCTTTCCCGTATCCTCACTTCCTCTGGTGCGATCACCCGCATTAACGCAAGCCTTCACTCAGCTTATATATTTTTTTTTTGTAATCTGCAATCAGCACCTCTACGCCAGTTCACAAATTGGCTGGCCGCGCAAATATTACCGGTAACCTTTCGCGTAACATCACGCAATGCACACCGCTGACCCCATTGATCACCAGCCGGGATGATTGAGATGGAAAAGAAAGGAACAAAAAAATGCAAAACAAATCACTACAGCAGCCGCGAGCGACCCCAACAGCAGCTCCAATTTTTTCTCTGCCAGCTTCACATTCCTTCTGCGGCACACTGTAAATTACCTTTCGAGCCTTTTGGTTCGCGTTGCGGTTGTATCGGTATCGATTTCAATATACGCGACCGTCCGAAAAGCACCTGAATCCGCGACCTTCACCATTCATTCACCAGACGCCTACGGCGTGGATTTTCAGGGGGGGGGGGGGTGGAAGTCGTGATTCGGGTGAGACGGTGTGATACGGTGATCTCATCGATGGACAATTAACGGCCACCGAACGAACCTACATGCGTACAGCACCACCGTCACACCTATTAACATAATAATTTCGGGCGCATTCACGCCTCTATTTTGTTTTGCCTCTCTTCAGTCTTAGGTGTGGCCTCGATTCGCACAACTTAATTGTGATGTTTTTTTTTTTTTGCTCCACCTGGGTGAAAGATATTTTTATTTCTGTTATAAGCTAGCGCCCACACGTGGGCCCATTGCATTGCTGGTATTGAATTGAAATTCGTGGAAAGAAGAATGCAAATTGAGTTAAATTGCGTGTGGTTTCTGGGCACGATTCGTCTGATCAGGAAGCTAAGTCGGGAGGGAAGCCATAACGTGCCATACCGTTAATCTTTTAATTTATGCAATATCAAAATACTTTCTATACACACACAGGAACACAGAAAACAGGTAGGCTAAATCGTCGTTTATGAGACTTCAACATGGCAGCACAAGAAGCCAACGAACTCGCTTTAAATAATTTTGCAGTCTGTTGCATGGGACGATAAGATTTGCAACCATTCCTTGTGGCTTAAGGAAGAAAATCGTTCCCATTCGATCGGTTCGATTCATAAATCGATATTTTTTACCCTCCCCTACTCCGCTCCAGCGTCCCCGCGTAACCGGACTCGTAATTAACGCACATTTAATCCTCCGACCGGCCTCAGTGGCCGGATCGTCGGCAATCGAGCTCGAGCTCAAGCCGGCTTAATTTATTGTATCGTTTTATATCGCTACCGCTAATCAGCCCGCACGAATGTAACACCCACTTTGCGCAACTCAAAACGTGCCTTAATCGAGCGGCACACGGGCAGAACTTGGCGCGGCGCGCACCGCTTTAAGGCTTGTTCTACGCTTGTCATCCGATTTTGCAAATACAACTTCTAAAGAAGTTGCGGACTGTTTTTGCTAGTTTATTTTTCGTTGTTTTATTTTCAGCTTGTTGTCCTGTGTTTTAATGTTTCGATTGCCGTTCTTCAAATCATTCTTTTGCTTCGTTTCATCGAGACACACACTCACAAAAAATCCCATTTCTTCAACCCCTTTTGTTTGGTGTTGTTCGGCTGTCTTCCCTTCGTTTTGTGCTCGAAATGAAAAACACGCTAACAGAATCAAACTTGACCGAAATATCTCGACGCTTACATCGCGTAGAACACATTTGCTCAGAACACAAACCGACGATTGGTGTGGCGCGGCAGCAAAGATTGGCAAGAAAAATTGATGAAGATAAAATCTGTTTGCAAAAAAATCCAAACAGGTACACCAGGGCACGAGCAGGCAGGAAAAAACGGATTCTTTAGCAAACGATCGAACGTTTGCTCGGTAGAACCTGCTTCGTTTGCAAGATAAACGATCGCATCGCGAGGCTCCGCTGTATTGAATTGCGCTCGAGGACATATTAAAACATAATTTATGCCACCGTGCGCTCGCCCGATCGGCGGTGGAATCGAACCGTTGCTCCTTTCTTTCGCACTTATCCGCAGAAGGGGAAGGCATATTAATGATGTACCGCATTTGTCAAACCGATCTCATGGGTGAGATGCTCATTTGAATGTCAGGAAAATGGGAGTCAAACCAGCAGGGCAACACGCAATCCGGGTATGCGAGCTAATATTGCGCTTTCGTGTTGATGCTAGGGAAGGAGTTTAGTCTGGTAAGTAGCCTGAGAAAACTTCCAGCCCACCACACTGTTGTGTGATTATTTGGAAGCTGGCAGCTTTTGCTGTTTGAAAACAGTATTTAGCTGACCTTAACTGGTGTGGAGCTAATTGTTCCGCTAATAGGGTTCCAATGTCACAAGACGCTTACCGAACGGGAACGGTTATTTACCAACGTTCCCAGCTGTGGGGACGATACGTGTGAAAAAAGCTATATTGACCCGTAGTGAAAGTTATAATTAGTGCAAAAATAATTGAGAATAATTAATGGATGGAACACATTTCTTGGAGAAAACAAAAGAATGTACTAAGAAATAATAATTCCTGTTGTATTTTAAGGTTCGCTTTCAAATCATCGCAGCTAAGAATGTCGCATATAAGATTCTGTCCCGAGTACTCTTCTACATACTTGCGCCACTTGCTGTGAATATCATCGGAAGCTGTCATGCTGGGATTGTTCGAAGCAAATCGATCTCTGAACAAATGTTTACTCTATAGCAAATCATCTAGAAATGTCGAGAGCACCAGACTCGAAACAGGTGGAAAACGCGGATGCTTGGATGTCTTTTAGTTCCGCCGTCGCTTAGGCTTCTCGATCTCCTCGATAGTGTCAAAACGGTGTCTCCGAAGCGGCTGTGTTAGCTTGTTGAACAGCCAGAAGTCGACTGGTGCCAACTCTGATGAATACGGCGCGGTTACGGGTGCCAAAGTGGGTGCCAGTTGTTACGCAACCGCCGCATTACGCTCAGATAGTACTCTTTGTTCACCATACGGCCCTTCGGAAGAAATTCCTTTTGAACCACCCCACGGTAATCAAAGAATACCGTTAGCACCACCTTGATCTTCGACCGGCTTTTTCGCGACTTCTTGGACCTCGACTCGTTTGTGGAATGTTTCTGCAGCGTTTATTTCATTGCGCAAAAACAATCTGATACATGCGCGCTGCTCCACAAACTTGGACATGGTCAATATGGACAAAAACACTTGGTGCAGCTCCGAAAACAAATTGTCACTCCTAGCCGAGTTGATGTTAAGGCTTGAAGCGTGGCTGAACTGTCAAAAACATACATATTAACAAACGAAAAATAAAAACAAGGGGCTTTTTAGAAGCGCGAAATTTGACATACAATGTCACCTTACTCTTTGGACACAGTAGTACATCCTGGACGAATTCATTCCTTCGTTTTGCAGCTTCTGTGTCGTTGACGTACCTGTCCGCCACATCCTCATCGATTGCCATGCATACACGACACACTGACTCACCTGTCGACTAAACACAGATTTAGCCACAACCCTGTCAGTAAAAAAACTGTATCAGAACCACTCTTTGATTTTGATTTAAAAACAAATAATAATGTAGAGTTTTATACATTATTCAAGCCAAATCTGCAATATGCATATCTGAAGCTCGTTTTTTAGGCAAAGGATTCAAAATTTAAAGTATTTCAGTGTTTAAGTTAACGATGCAAAACGATGTACTTTATGGTCTTTTTTCCTTATTAACTCTTGTTCTAAGTCTCCTTTGACCCGCTGTTGCACATCGGCTGGGGATTTAACGCGATGTCTTAAAGCCTAAAATTCGGGAAGCTAATTGCCATAATTATCGCTTGATGATTTCAAATAAGATTGTTGGATACTTTAAAAGAAGACAAATCAGATGAAGAGGGGAGAAAAGAGCGGAGGAAAAGACAAAAAAGAAGGATTTTAAAAGGGCAGGTCTAGCCTTCTTTAAGATCAGTTAGGGAGCGGCGATCAGTCGCAAATCAAAATACGAACGACTTTTTTGACTTCAGCATGCGACAAATCTTGGAGAAGATGGCTGAACAACAGTCGAACACGTACCATCTCTTCATAGATTTCAAGGCCGCATATGATAGCATAGCCAGGGTAATACTCTACGAGGCCATGAGCTTTTTTGGAATCCCGGCCAAACTGATCAGGCTTGTTAGAATGACCATGACCAACGGTCAGGTGAAGGTGGATGGAAAACTTTCAGGGTCCTTTGCTACCACCAAAGGCATGCGTCAGGGAGATGGGCAGCATAGAGACGAAGTTGCGCGCTAGGATGCTAGCGGCCAGCCGGTCATCCTACAGCCTGAGGAAACATCTCACCTAAAAAAATCTGTCCCGACGGTTGAAGTTGGGACTCGATCGTACTTTTACAATCCCAGTACTCACATACGCCTCTGAGACATGGACCCTGTCCGAAACAGACGTACTCTTCTAAGTTGCGTTCGAGAGAAAGATGCTCAGAAGGATTGTTCGCTCCGTATGTGTGAAAGGACAATGAAAGAGCCGCTACAACGACGAGCTGTTTGAACTGTATGAGAACCTCACTGTCGTGTAGCGAATTAGGCTCGCCAGGCTCCGATCCGTGCCTCAGTCCTTGTGGCAGTCCACACGAACAGAGGGTGCGTGGTAGGCCCAGATTAAGGTGGGAAGATGGCGTGGAACCACCCGCCATCAAGGCTTGGATAACGGATTTGCGGACGACTGCGCGGGATCGTAAGCGGTTCCGGATTCTGCTGCGGCAGGCCAAGACCGCAAAGCGGTTGTAGCGCCTGTTAAGTAAATAAGTAAGTAAGATAAGGAACCAAACGCGGACAAATTTTTGGGTTTTACTCATTTTTACTGGAGTCTCGAAAATACAACTAACGCTGCTAACAGTTATAGCAACTACCAAAACCTTGACGAAGTAATTGCAAATGATAAATATTTTGCACTCATTTAAAAATCTTTTATGCAGAATGATTGTAATGACTTGTTTATTGAATACAATCCCACTGATCATTTGCATACCTTTCTAGCTTTTTGTGTTGTTTAACACTTAAAAATAACTTATTCCTTTCAATTATTTCGAATCATCTTGATACGACATTTTTATTGTACATTTCCTTCATTCCTCTATGGAAAGATTCCACAATTTTTATCGCCTCAAGGCGATAAGACAAGTTCAATAATAATTGCCAGGTAATTGGTATCCTCCGCCCGGTAATGGATAGCAATGAAGAGGCAAACGCGATAAAATGTCATTCTTCATCCTTAAATATGACACACTAGCGAGAAGGGGCCAACGACTGTGTTCCACCATTATCCATCCGTGTATGCAGAGCATAGTAATTGCATTGGCCTTCCGCGTTCCACCGTGGCCGCCGAACAGGGTGGAACAGGAGTGAAAAATTATGTATGCACCTCTTCTTACAACTCGCGACATCAGATAAATGTGTCATATGTCCACTTGCCACTTCTCGGTACACCCTCATACCTTCTGGAACCGCATCCGATACGTTCCAATGATAAGAGACCGTAGCCGGTAAGAAGCAATGGCAATAAAACACCTCTTCGGTTCGCAAGGAAATATACTCATTTCCACTAGCTTTGATTTCTGCGTGAGCGTGTCTATGTGTTTATATTTTTCTCATTTAGTAACAAGCAAGAAAAAGCTGAAGAAGCTGTTGCAGAAAACAAGTAATGATATTTCCATCCTGATAAAATCATCATTTTTCTTGCAGGTGGCACATCGCATCGGACAAACAGATCCGGGAATCAGATTCCACCGTTCCCGTTTTAAAGAAAGGGTTCCGCGAGCAACCGTGAGATAGTACGCGAATGCGAAACGGAGTAGAAGAACACCTTGACACTTCTTGCTTTCGCAAAGCCCTTGTTACTCGATTGGTATCCAGCAACGCGGCACCCATTTCACGACTCTTCCCGATCACCGGTAGCTTAATGTGCGGACATTAAGCGAGTCACCCTAAACACGAAAGCTTTGCCGGGAATCGGATTGCGTACACAGGGGGAAAGAAAAACGAAACCAACACGCCAGGGTAGTTGGATAGCTTTAATAAATAACCGTTTAGTGCCGGGTTGGGGAAGATTAATTTGTGTTCTGATAGGGAACGAGGAGGTGAACGTAAAAGGTAAAAGAACAGCACAGACTTCGATGAGCCCACCGGTTGTTAATTTATATCCGGAAAGTCCGGCGAACCATAAGGGCGCCCTCTAATCTGCGTGCTGCAATCGATTCCATTGGCCGATTCCGGATCATGCTGCTGCTGCTGATGATGATGATGATGATGGTGGCCCTGACAATCCGATCCTGTCTCCGATCTCCAGCAGAGTCCAAAGTGACAACAAATCTCGATAGATGCGCTCGACAGAAGCTGATTCGCATGTCAAGATAGCGCCCCGGAGGGAAGATACCTTTCGCGATGGGGGAAATAAAGTTCCCCGAAGAACAATCACGATCGATCGATTGGGAGGGAACAGTGAGAATGGGCGACGATCTGCATACGATCTGCTTTTTCCCGTCGGGGTGAAATCGTGACATTCACCTGCCCGCGTAAGAACCCTTTACCAGCGTAAGCTGACGATTCGACAAATGTCTTCTGCTCCAGCGGGAAGGTTTTTTTTTGCTGCCATTCGGATAGCGATCCCTGTGTGGAACCGATAAAGATCGACATCGGCTTTCCTGTGTACTTCTGTGCATTTGCTTACTTGCTTGCTTAGAATTCGAACACACTTCCATCGATTGGAGTTGAGCGCAGGGCTTAAGAATCGTGAGTGGAAGGCCTCACGGGGCCCGAAATGGGGCCAGCTAATTAACGACTGCCGGAAATGAGCAGCAAAAGGCACACTCCGCGCATCCAAGCTGTCCGCTGTTCAATGGCGAGCGCAAATCGGACAAGATTTACGATACAGGTACGCCGGGTTGATGATGTCAGGTTTATTGCAACGACAGTTAACGTATTGGCCGTCGATTGTTGGACAGGTTGGATTACGATTTTTGGCAGCCGAATTTATCTTCTGCCCCGCTTGTTCCTCGAATCTGCATGTGTGTTTTACCATCTGTTTGACGAGAGAGCAGCAAAATCCTGCCCAATTACTGTGGCGCATCCAAGGAGACTTTTGGCATTTGGCATTAGCCGTGCCATCTGACACAGTGTCAAAACAATTCTTTTCCTGTAAACGATGTGCTAAGTGCTAAAAACATCTGTTTTTGTTTTGTACTCTGTGGTGTCAGTTGGCGCAGAAGACGACCTGGCGTGCTAATGACTACAGTGAAAGCCGTTAGTTTGAACGAATGAGAATGCACCCTTTTTGGGAATGTTTCTTTCTTTTTATCTTTGAGTGTGAAACACTTAAATCTTTGTTCCGTAGGTATGTTCTGTCTCGAGAGTTTATTGTTCCTAATTATTTTAAATTTTCTCATGATTTATCGATGAAGTCACCAAAAATTTTGGAGTAGATTGCCAATGACACAAAATATCACTTTATGCTCTATATTCCTTTCTATGTCTCTATTCAAATTTAGATTAAAAAAGGTTAGGCTTCCGTCTGTTATGATTGATTTTGGATACCTTTAATATCTAATTTTTGTGGCTTGTACATACTTTTGGACGTTACGCATCTTCAGTGACGCTTTAACTGTCAAATGTGCTTACAGACACTTCCCTCACTGTATCGCTTCCAGTTGTGTACAGTTAATCACCATCATTATCAGGTCGTTTTGACTTCTGTAGTTACGAGGCACCCGATCTACCACTTTTGCGACACTTCACAAAAAAAAAACGATTCGACCAAACTGACTGTTAATAAGACGTTTGAAGATTAATTTAACCGAACCGAACGAGCTCTCACGGCTGGTTGCCGTTTCCCCTACAGTGAGCTTCTCCACCGCAAAAGGGGATCGATTAAAAGAAGAAACCTCGTTAGCGAAAATTATTCCTTTAACAAATGTACGATCGTTAAAATTTATCTCTAATCGAATGATAAATGTACAAGCTTTTATCGCATGTTTCTCACTAAAACAAAACAACAACCACAAAACAAGAGCGATAAGAAGAGAATGAAAATGTACCCAACATAAATCTTAAACCAGCTGTACGCGTCGGCAAACGAAGGTTGAAATGTTTTGAACCGGTTGGTACATCGGCACTAATTCTTCCGCGTGCGCGTCTTTCCGAAACTCGAAATTTGTTTCACATTTCCGAACGCTAAAAACGCAACGGAACACTCTAAAGTGCCCCGAAAGGTGCTAAAATGCAACCGAGACGTAGAACGGAAGAATGGGGGAGGGAAACCAACAGTTGCGGTGGTTTAAAAATATTGCGTGCAATTTGTTATCATTCCACCGAGCAGAACCTGGACATGTTCGCATGTTTCGATTCCATTGCAACGAGTCTGCGAGTAGAGAGGAAGTGCATTCAACGCGAACCCGCAATCAGCAATTATTTTCCAATAAAAAGAGAAGCACAAAAATAAAGCATCAGCACTCGGGAGGGTTTCACTGGAGGTTGCTGGCTTATTTTGTGGCAGGATTTGCTTGCTGGACAAACAATCTTTAATTAGACCATTGCCGGTACGGCAGCCAGATCTGCACACCCTTGCGGTGCTGGAGACCATCGAAGCCTCCGGATGCCTGGGAGGTGATTTGCGATCCACAAAATGTTCGACACGCAAACTCAGGAGCCTCAATTGCCCGCATTTCCAATATGCAAATGGATGCTTTTCGGGCGGCTTTGCGTGTCTTCCAGCCGAACCGGTAACAACGAGTGTGATCAGCTCAAATTTAAAAACAGAAACACATCCAAGAAGACCTTAAGAAACTTCTTCCTCCCGCTCACCGTATGGTGCCGTGGCCGAGTGTGCACTTGGGTGCACACTGAACTGTTGCGGTTAGTGAAGCATTAGAAACTTGCTCGCTGTCGCCCACAGAGACCTAGCAATTATTGGCAGCATTCCATGTGTCACGGACGATTAAGCCTGCGGGGCAATCACTTCTCGGAGTTGGAGTGGCGCACACTCGCAATCATTTTTATTGCAACCCGACGAAATCGTTTCACAGCCATGCACACGAATGTTGCTCGATGGCAGACGTTACATTTATCCAAACCGCCGACCAATATACTCATTTGCATCCATCCCGGCCCGATTGTGTCCTCCAAAAACAGTGGTGTGGTGCAGGTGTCTGTTTCTAAGGCTCAATTGCATGTGTTGCCTTTTTGCTTTTATTTCCTTCCAAACCCAACCTCGCTGCCAGTTTTGCCTCTGCAGTTGGGAAAACGATGCAGTTCGGTGCAGTGCGGTGCAGCGAGATTAAAACCGATAATCGTTTAGCTCGGGAACAAGCGGCTTCAGCACCTCGGTCGGTGTTATTTCAGCAAATTATCCCCCAGTCCGAGCGCCTGTGCCGTGTGGCTTCGCCTTACTTACCGCTATCCGCTTGCGAATCATTATCACAGGGTGCAATAAATAATATCCAAAGAATGTGGTAAGAAGCGGGGTGATACTTGCCCGTTCCATGCCACGCGCAAACAGTAGTCGCCATTAAGAAGTTAAGTGCTGGATGGCGGAGGAAATGCAAGTGGAGTGGTGTTCCGCCTCATATCCGCAGCATGACGCACTGGGTCGTTTTGCGGTGAGGGTAGATATGCAAGCATGCAACTAACGTCATTTAGCAGGAAGGGAAGTTAGATTCTTTAAGCTAATACCCAGCAATCGGAGATAAGTTCTGTGCAAAAAAAGTTAATAGGTTATAAATGTCAGAGTATTACAAATGTAATTTAGCAAAAGGTATTTAAGGTAGACCTGATAAGAGTTAAAAAAATAAAACTTTGACGAAACAGGATTTTTCAATGATATTGAAAATAAACTACGTTGGACTCATTTGTTAAACACAAATAAATAAAATGAAAAAAAAACTATAATGATTCTATCAACAAGAAAAAATGTCGAAGGTACAGTTTTCAAAGTACATTAATAGCAGCATGAATCGAAAACTCATTAATGTTTTTTGGAGTATCAATAAAACAGAAAATATGATTCTTTAGATAATTTCTTTTGAAAAATAGTATCAATACAAACGGAACCTTTGCAAGTAAAAGCAAATTAGCAAAAGTTTTTTGGATATATAAACTGATAGAACTGATATAAATTGTCTGACAAAAGCTAGAAGACTATCAATATTAATTGAATTCAGAATTTTATTTATCTGTACCAAAAAGAAATGACAAAAATGAAAATAAATAAAGAAGTATAAGAAAAATATTCTAGAAAAAGTAATATTCAAAGTTTCTAATGATTAAATGATTTTCTTAATCTAGAATTCTTCTTCTTCTACTTCTTCTTCTTCTTATTCTTCTTCTTCTTCTTTTTCTTCTTCTTCTTGACTTGACGATCTTCTAAGGTCATCGAATGACTTACTAGACCTGCAGATCACGTAGTTGGTTAGTCAGTCCTCACTGCGGGGGGACGATCCTAATTGGATTTGAACTGCCGTATGAAGACCGGTGCCGTTGTCTCCTAGAACAACTCGAAAATCTAGAATTAAACGTCATATTCATTTTAAACGTTGCCTTAAAATTATTTAAGAATGTCTTAAATTATATGTCAGATTTGACACAAAAACTATAATCAATCTCAGTACATTACTGATCAAAATTATTACCAATTGAACCGTCCGTAAAGAACTTCAGGTTATTTATACGAAATTACTAATATTTTATCATTTATTTCTTGCAGTGCTTGTTTAAATACAAATTAACAAAACACATTTTTAACATCGCATGACATGTGTAATATTATCTTTCTACTAATCACCCCATACTACCTTGTAAAGCTAATATAAGCCACAATAAATTCCAGAATATTCTCACTAATGAGTCATTCTATTGGAACTTAAATGTTTATTACTCCCTGTTCACACCTTGAAAACAGTCTCAAATATCAATAAAACAGTCAACATTCCAGCACCATTGTATGTAAGTGCGTCCAGTATCAGCGCTAACGATAAACGTTACGTTTTGAAAATTTTATCTCCCGACCGGCGCCATAATTGTCCACACCTGGAACACACCACTGCACACCACCGAGGCTGCAGTTAATTTTGCGAGGCGTTAAAAACATGAAATTCATTTCGGAACCGACGGTCCGGTCGCCAAGAAAGGCCCAAGTGTCAAGCAATGTGGCGTTGCTATCGCACAGCTAGCCCGCAAGGCAAATTTGTGTTTCACTTGACGTCCCCCAGCAAACGACAGGATGCTGCTGAGGGGGTATATGTAAGGAAGGTGTCTTGCGAGGGTACTACATACCTACCTGCGTGATGCAGTTTTTGCAGTATGCACTGCACCTCCCCGGGAGGCAAAATGCAAACCGAGCTAAAGGTGTTGATGTCTGTCGTACCCGGGTCCTCAAGAACTAGCACGGACGCGCGCGTGTGTGTTGCTGATGCACTTTTGCGTTTTCTGTAGCCGGTCTCTTTCGCTCACGCGACATGGCGATGGCTGACCGTCTAGGCTGACCTCTGACCCTGCCCGAAGGCAACTCGAAACCGGCTGCAATTGCAAGTACAAGAAGGTGTACTTTGCCTCACCGGAAAGGGACACCATCTTGCCACCCCTGATGGTAGAAGCTGAGGTAGGTATCGAAATAATAAATATAGCCTGTGGCATTCATTTGCATTAGAAACAATGCAAGTGCCGGCATCGTTGCTCGCTAGCCCAAAACGCCATGC
Source organism: Anopheles maculipalpis (assembly GCF_943734695.1). Classification (NCBI taxonomy): domain Eukaryota; kingdom Metazoa; phylum Arthropoda; class Insecta; order Diptera; family Culicidae; genus Anopheles; species Anopheles maculipalpis. The sequence continues at coordinate 80,010,420 of NC_064871.1, forward strand.
CCTTCCTCCCCATTTCTGGAGCTGCACCGAACAATGGGTACGGTAGAAATCGTTTGACTTAAACCAAATGGCAGCTGCGATCCCCGCAGGGCCATAAATATCGTACGTGCACGTTAAATCAAAGCGATATTTATTGCCTTTCTGGTTGCTAATTCACACCAAATCGTGCCCACAGTAGGACCGTGTTGTATGTGTGCTATCAGCCAACGGTACGATATCGGCGCGTATACATCACGTTCACGGGAGGTTTTTCATGTATGTTTTATAAGCTACCGACCGAGCGGTGCCTAGATTTCAAACACCCGCACTCGTCTACATAAAATATCAATTTCAAATAAATGAACCCGGTCGAATATATTGCCCCCCTTCAGGGGGAGGTGAGAGTTATCAGTGTATGCGTGTGTTTGTGGGTTAAGTGTGACTTTCACTTTTAATTCTAATCGCAACGATGGCCACAAAGTGTCCCTTTTGCGAACGATTTCGAAGTGATAAAATATGTAAAAGCAACCCATGTCTAAGTGTGCATTAAAGTAATGAAATTTTTGTGTGAAGGGAGATTAGACAAGGAACTGATGAAACTAGTTTGAAGTTTGTAATGTATAGAATGGTTCTTGTGCAGAAATGGTTGTGGAAATTGGGCATGGTTTACCAAACACGCATAAGGAATGTAGCTGGTTGACTCTATGAAGAATGTTTCGAAAATATTTGAAAATATAGAAAATCCTTTTGACTTTAAGATAAGTATCTAAGCATTGCTAAAAAGCGAAAATACAAAACGAAAGAAAAGATAGTGAGATAGTCAATGTAAAAAAATGCTTAAAGTAAATGAATATGAGAAAAAAGTAAGATGTAACAAAAATAAAAGAACATAACAATAACATATTATTTTTATAATATAACAAACATAAAAACGACTTGAAATTGCACAAGAAAAGAAACGGATAGCAATCGTAGGAATAAAGAATAAAATAAAATAAGACAGATGTGAACAAAACGATGAAACTAAAGGAAAACAACTCATAAAATTACTCAAAAAAAGCTAAAATTCACCAAACTTTACAGTTAATTTATATATTATTGTTAATTTATCTGATTTACTTAAATGTATCAGAAAATTTTCTGATACAAATACTTTACATTGCGGTTAATTTTAATATGTGTTGAATTTCTTACTTCATTATTTATTTATTTTAAGTATGAGGGCTTATGTTGCATCGTCATCTTACTTGATTAGTTTGTTTGTTTTTGTAAGTTTTAAGTTCAAATTTATGTTTTTTTTTTCATTGTTATCCTTCACCTAGGTTTTTAGGCAATAGGCAATATTTTAGAAAGCCCTCAATTTGTTTACGATTTTGCTTATAAAACGAATGTTTTCTTATACTTTCTAGCCATATCACTATGTATTATTCCGTGACAAAGAACATCAAACAGATGTCAGTAGTAAGCTCACCCTACGTCACACTAGCTCTAATTGAACACCGAGTTTAGTAAATCAATCAAACGTCGACCGTGTTTGTTTTGACAGCGTACGGGTCTACTCACACGGTGTGTACGGTGCAGTGACAAACACCTCCATAATCGAGGGTGACAAGATTGGCGAAGGTTTTCATGCCAGCCTCACCAAACGTGCCGAAGTATTTGGGAAATACTTTCGGTGCCACCAAAAATCGAGCTAAACCGTGTTCCCAGGGCTTGCACACGTACACTAAACACACACACACACCGGTCTGGAACTGATCTCCACCACCTCGTTTGTAGTGATTCATTACTTAATCGATTGACAGCTCCCGGTGGTAGGCCGGGGCTTGGCTTGCGTACCCCAAAAAGGCGCACGAGCGCCCAGTTTGACATAATCACGACAAATAAGCGGCGTTCACAAAGCTCGGTGAGGTACGTTTCGTACGCGCTCGGTTGCCCTTGAATGTTGACGAGAGACTGTTCAATCGCGGTCCATTTGCCTTTTGCGGGTTTCAATCACTCGGCTCCGGGTGCGCTCGCTAGCAATATCTGGTGGTTCAATCTTTTCCTCCCCAGCTTCCATTGCCACTCGACGACAATCACAACCCGCAGCAGCAGCAGTAGTAGTGTTGCTAGCAAGAAACAGCTTCCAACTAGCTTCCAAAAATTCCAGAAGTCAAAGAAACCCTTTCCCTCGTCCGTCGGTCCGTTCGGTTGAAAACCGTCATGTCTTATGATCGTTTGTGTGTCTGTTGGAATGGAATGTTCTCACCCCGAAATCGCACCGAACACAATCGAACCCATTCATGCGCGGTGAGTACTTTTACGAGCGGTTCGAAGCCTCTCCATCAGCACTCGCATCGCAGGCGCAACTCGGATCAATTAATTTAATAAATTTTATAGCACCGTAATCTTCCCTCGTACACAGCAGCCAAGACAGCTTCCAAGTTTGCGCTAGAACGCGTTCGCATTAAACCCATATATGTTTGGATGTTGCTGCTGCTGCTGCTACTTCACGCCTTTTGGGTGAGATTGAGTGGATAATTGCGCTGAAGCGATCTAATGGGCTGGAAAGGGAAGTTAGAAACGGCCTGTTGGACAGTTGACAGTTGATGGTTTTCACTAAGTAGGGAACTTCTTCACGATGATCGTAACGATGATAAGCAATCGTCATGGAAGCGCACTTGACCACTTAGAAGCAATTCAAGTACACGCATTTGGCTTTAAAAGCCAATCATCATAAAAGTATCCTCAACCAAACAGTTGAATAGCTCGTTAATAATTTTGTTTTCCGGGTTTAGCAGTGCGCAGTGAGTGAGCATGTTACATTTCAAAGGTTTTTCGTGTAGCTTTTTATAATAGTTTCTTCTTAAATATTTTGACGACTTCTCGTTTCTCCACGCTTTTGATGTTCTCCTTATGGAAGGGTTATACAGGTACAATATGGTTTAAAATGGTAGTAGAGTTCTTGTCAGAGATATTGGATAAAATACGGTGGTCTTACTTTAAAACAAGAATAAGTGCTTGAAGAAGTCAAATAATATGTACAGATTAAAATTTTTGCTTGGTATTGGGTTGTTCTTGTACATCAACAGAAAATAGACACAACATTTTCGTTAAGTGATTCTTTGTGATCTGGTCTTAACTATGGGACGAATCTGGGCGTTTTCGAATCCCTTTACCCCCAATTGGCCCTTCCACGCAATCGAGATGGACCCAATCTCCTCATTTCCGCCATTACCACAACAGCGTTGCTGGTGAAACGGAACGTTGCTGAGCAGGGATGCCTTAAAATCGCGGGGCTCAGTACATTGATTGTGCTGGGAATCCAGCGAATATAGGCTCCATGCCTTCGGACGATTATCCAACAGCTTGCAAACCATCCGCTTCCTACAGTCTCAGCCAAAAGTTTGCGGCAAATGATGGTCGACAGACTTCCAGACTCCATAGTGGCTATCGAGTCATCTTCCATGGATTTGCGATTGGATCTGGAATAACGTCATTAGCCACAGATTCAGATCATCAGATTCACAGCATCAGAGCAACGCTCGATACTGTATTTGCTAGTGCAAAACAAGGTGCCACACGATCTTCTGCTCGACAGGATGAATCGGGCTCCTTCAGCCTGCTAAATCTGCTCCCAGATAGAGACTCTTGAGCAAAGGTTTGCCCTGTGCGCAAAGGTATCTAGTGCATGGAGCATACTAAATCAGGCTATGGAAACCATCGTCCCAAACCACAAACTTTAATTCCCCTCCTCTTATCTATTTTAAGTCACATTAGCATAAAAAAGATGATTCCCATCCTACGTTTGTTTATAAACTACGTCCTCCATATTGTTGGAAACAACAATGCTGTGATTGATGAAAATATCCTTAAATGTTCTTTGTAAAATCTGTACTTCGTTCCTACTTGTACCCCACATCTCTTTTGTACACTAGTTTTTAAGTTGTTCTAAATAATCAATTTTTATTAAAAAAAAAACTTGTTTCGAGTAAGAATATTTATATATAAGAATTGGACCCCCTTCTTGTCGTGTAAAGACAGACGTCGCTATACCAGCGTGAGGCCAAATTTTTAAGAGCGCAAACTATCGTGGCTAAATTGGATAATCCCACCTCAAACGCTAATTAGACTTATGCGTTGTGGAGAATTCCGGAGGATTGTGAGTTTTGAGGCTCTAAAGAATTGTTATATTTCAAGAAACTATAACAAATATTAGAGTATTTAAATGTCTTTCAGTATATTTACTTAGTAATACGCTATTGCGACCATTTGAAACATAAGTAAACTTTCTTTCAAGTCTTTATTCCCGTCCATGTTGACAGATGGGATGATGATGTTGGCGCGTTCACCAGAAAGGATTGGATATTGATTAGGGAAACGACGGTGCTTATCAGTGAGTAGTACCGCGGACTTACACAAGCTTTTGATACCGAGATGTTGCATGCAACTTCGTTAGGATAAATCGGCAAATGATGGGAAATATTTACAAAAATAATAAATGAATCAAAATATACAAAATGTTCCTTTTCAATTTGAGTGTAATCGCTCTGGTGTCTCTTGACTTCTTGCGTACAAAATTGTGTTCGATGTCCAAAAGATTCAACGAGCAACGCCGTTTCACTGATCAACTGCAGGACCAGCTCGAGCTCGGAAGGAATTCGAAGGAGCTTTCTGAAATGATGACTTGTGCAGGTCTTTGTGTGTGGTTTTGTGCGAAATATTAATTAAAACTTTCCACCGTGCCAACCACACACCCTCAGCTGTTCCCATTCAAGTGGATTGAAGTTAAACTTTTCTTTAAGTTACTCCCTGCCACGATGCTGCTGGTGTACGGGGTAGAGGAAAATTGAAAACGTTACTGTATATATTTTAAACACACAGCACTAAAACTTTGTAAGATGCCGGAATTCAACACATGCTCCGTTTCAAGCTCGTACCCACTGCTTGGGGAGGGCGATTAGAAAACTCCCATTAATTTTTGCAATTTATGGTTTTACACCATCCGCCATTGCCAGACTGCCAGGAGTGTTGTGGGGAGACTGGGTTTGACAGTTTGACAACTAACACTCGGTAAAATCAATTCGCACCTTCTTGATTGGGTGGGCAACCTGTCCACCGTGTGTGTGTGTATGTTGTGCAAGTCCAACACCTGAGACCGTAAGTCAACATCAGCGCAGCAAATAAAACATTAAATAAAAGGCTCCAATCTTGACACATGTAAGCAGGACGGGATTACATGGGAACCGACACCTTCCTTCCAGCACCAGCACACTAATGGGGTCAATGGGTTCGAGTGATACATTATCCACGGCAGGTCAATTCGTGAGAGATGGAGTAAAAGAAAAAGTTGCTCCCTCTGAAAAAAAATCAGTCGATTAATCTGACGTAATCCTCATTAAGCTCAAAACTTCGAACCGGTCGAACGGGGGTGGGGTACCTTGTTGTCAAGATAGAGCAATATAGTTTAGTCACACAAAAGAAAACCGATTAAAATTCTTCACGGATTTTTCGAATGCAATGGGTCACACCTTTCGGAGGGTATTGCGTGGCCTCTGTGAACTTTCGGAGGAAACTGCCTTTCGGCTTGTAGTAAGATACAAAAAAAAAAAAATGGTCTCCCGATCTCTCGTCTTCAGGGTGGCATGTGCCATTAACCGATCGAAACCAGAACTGAACGCGCGGACAAACAAATGTGGTCGCTCGATGCAAGCCGTCACTGACAACACGTCTCACTGACCGACGAACCAAACCTTTTTTTTTTTTGGAGGCTTCAAAAAGACTTCATCGACTGCGACGGCGACCTCCGAACTTCGCTCGAGCCAGGCTCGATGATTAATGGGCATTGTGTAGCTTTGTAGATCGTGTGCAGTTTCAAGACGAGCGAAAGTGAATGTTGAACGTCAACACGAACCACACGGCCGGTTAGATCATAGATGAAAGATCAACCGTCCCAGGCAGGTCACCGTGAACGGTGGACGAGCGACGAGTGCGTGCTATGATCTCGAAATGATACCCAATTCGAGTGATGTGTGTGTCTGTGTGTGTGTTGAAAGCAGCAATATACAACAAAACTAAAATACAGAAGAAAGAAAAATCAAACTCCACAAGGTCCCAATTCGTTTCTTTCAAATTGAGTCCGTAACAAAGAGAGTGTTTGAAACACGCACGTGTTACGGTGGTGTTTTTGTTAAATTTATTGACACTGGTACCGATATTAATTAGGGCATGTTTTAATTGACAGCCTGCTGTCGCAGCCTGATAACTAAACATTCGTGTAATGTTCGGTTCCTTCCGCCGATGACTAGCACGGTGGAAAGCAACCAAACGAAGGAAACAACATTGCGAAATCGAACGACAAGCGAATGATAAGGATCCGGCAAACTCGCTGTGTACACGGCCATACATTTCCAGCGCGCGACATTAAATTCGCGCCAGGCAACAGATTGCATTACGGCAAACGGTGCATTAAGTGCGTGCCTGAACACCTTTCTTTGTTGCGACACGCATGTCTGTTGACTTGCCTTGTTTTTTTTGCTTCCCTTTTTTTTTGCCAGACGCTGGTATGCAAAGATCCTCGGAGCGATCATTTTGGACAGGGATTAAAAAATGGAGGAAAGTTGCTTTTAGATTTGGAATTTCATCAGTTCTTTCTTTCGCATATTTGTAGAACTCAGAATCTGTGTATAGAGGAAGCACATGGGAGTGCATTGACAATTTCTTGTACCGATCTCTCTCTTTGTCAAAATTCTAGAGAGTTATGGTATTGTTGATTGACTGATGCTATTACGACTAGAATTTATGAATGGGAGACACGATCTGAGGGTAGGATTCCTTTTTTCGTTTGTTTATTTTTACTTGCTCCTTTGTAAGCTTCTCTGGAGTTCCTCGAGGTAGTGTCTTTAGTCCTCTTCTATTTACCTTATTTGTCAACGACTGTACCTCTATCCTCCCCTCTGAGGGATTCCTGCTTTACGCGGATGATCTCAAGATTTTCCATCCTGTGCCTTCCTAGATTCCTTCTCTGTGTGGTGGCGTCAGAACGGTCTTGTCCTATATCCCGACAAGTGTTGCGTGATATCGTTTACCAGATCCACTGTGATACGTCGGGTATCTTCTGTAAAGGATCTAGGTGTTTGACTTGACAAGACAGTCTTTTTCGACACCCACGTTGATTATGTTATCAGCAAAGCTAACAATTCTCTGGGCCTGATAGTTAGGCTATCGTCCAAAATCCCTCCAAAAAAGGGGGTTACCCCCTCTATCTGAAGTCCTTCTACTGGTGTTGGGTTCGATCTTCCCTGTACTAGACAGTTGCGATCTGGTCTCCTCCAAGTTCAACAGCGATGGTCAGACTGGAGAGTGTTCAACGCAAATTTTAGCGTTTAGCTATTCGGCGCTTCTTTACCGGTTATCATCAGGCTGTCCTGTCCGATGACGACTTCTTAGGCTGGAGCCCACGGAAGAAAGACATTACGCCCTTTCTCGTCGCCTTCGCGATAGATCTCCTCTATACATCCCATGCCGCCACTCTCTCTACGGCTCATACGACCCCTTTATCAGGACTCTATAAGCCTTCAACAACACTTACCACCTGTTTTGACTACAATGTCTCTCGGTCTCGCTTTCGTGTTTATCTTTGTGAATCTTTCTTCCTTTCTTCACAATACTTCCTTGCAACCCCTTTACCTCCTCTTCCCCAAAAAGTTACTTAAGAATCCTTTTTTGTTAAGCCATTGTTGGCGGACAATTTAACATAATAAATTAATAAACTGCTATCGGCTGTTGGAGCATTTTTTCTGCATTGAGAGATATTTCAGAATATATAGTCATTTACGACATTTACGTTACAGACAATTTTACCTTTAAGTCTACTGTTATCAAAACCGGAACATCTATTCTATACGGCTGCTGGAAGTAAAGGCTACTTTAAAAGCGCATTTGCGAAGAAAAATAAATTAATAACAACTGAGATGAGTGGAAAAGAGTGATTTTCTACGATTTTAACTATGAATATTGTGAAATAAGTAGATGATAGCTCACAGATTCGAGGATCAAATCGCATCTGGAGTGTTCCCTGTTCTGTTCTGCTGTTCCCAAAAATTACTGGAAGACATTAGATAAAAGGTAGGACCTGAAGAAAGACTTTTAGCACAAAAGTAGTGGATGAAAAATCAATTAATTTATAATGTTATGTTATAATGTTACATTAAGGCCTTATGAAGTATGGTCGTTTTTCACATAACAACAGTGACAAAAGTTGCTGGTTTGGTAATAAAAAGCGGAATATATTTGTAACAACCACTGTGAAAAATAGAGTGGTGAAAAATTCGTTGTTTTTTACTACTTTTCATCATCTTTTATCTACTCGAACATCGGCTGAATTCGGCGGTTCGCAGACTCAATAGACAGTCGCAAAGTGTAAAACAACCTTCGGCTGTCGATGTCAGTCGATAAGAACAATCGAAAATGGTGCGTTTTTATCTTCCAAACACCATCACCGAAACATCATAGTTCTTAGCTCTTACCGCAATAAATAGTGTAAAATATGTCTCTTCTGACACGTTCCGGTACCGACCATGTCGGCCGGCGTCAGCCAGAGACGTCTTTGAAACGACCCGAATGACTTGATTCCACTCGCTAGAGATAGATAGGTTGGTGTGAATCTTCATTCAAATGAGGTGGACGATCGTTTATCACCGAGTACGATCCACCCCGTTCGTAACGATTAACGTTCTAGCATGTTGGATCGCGATCGCGTCATCAGGGTGCTCAGCAAACAAAAACCCATCATATCCACTGACTGGTCTAATCGTTCGAGAGTTTCTTTCTACAGTTCCTCGCACAGACATTTCTAGATGGATACATCGGTTGGTGAAATGTTGGGCGCGTGTGTCACAACATACTGTCCCCAAAAGCGACAGAAAAGAAGAAGAAGAAAAACACTACATTAGCGAAGCAACAGGCGGATCGGACCGACGACCGATAAGAGGACCCCAAGGCACTAGGAACTGTTTGCTTCGTTGTAAAACAGCAAACATGATGCGATCGAGTTTTATTTATGGATTCGTCCGTCTGTGACATTAGAATTTAATTTAGCGCCTCGCCTTTTCGTCTCCACAGTCGTTCCAGCCTTCGACTAGCGACACTGTCCGGTTCCGGTTTTTGGCGTCTTCCCCGTTTGATGTGTTGCCGTTGAGTGATATTAATGTGTAGCTGGCCGATGTGCCAGTGTGTGGCTGGAACTCCTTAAGCATAAGAAGTAACTCCCCACATCAAAGCCAGCACCGAGTGACAAGTATTTTCCATTCTCTTCCCTCCCAAAAACAGAAAAAAGGGTGAAATCGTGTGTGTGTGTTTGGAGTTTTATGATGCCAAGTAAAATATGGCTCCACACTTCCCGGCCAACAGACAATAAATACGCCATGGAAAAGCTCGGCAAAAGAAAACCACCGGCCGTCCGTGCATGGTGTTGTGTCACCCGAATGTTGAATCATCGAGATCTAGCTGTCCGGCGAACGCGAAAAAGAGGTGAAATGCATCGTAACGTTAACCATAACAACCGCAAAAAAGCAGCAGTCCGGCGGTTCACACTGCCACCGACCGGGCCGTGATTCGCCGAGAAGGCCTACCGCATCCGAAAACAGATCGTCGCGCGATATTGAGATGAAATTCCATATCACGGGAAGGCGTTTTAATATATTTAAAGTAGTTCTTAAATATGGCTATTAAGATAATAAATTTCTGTCCGTTTTTTTAATTTATTACATCTTGTTTATAAAATGTGGCGTTTCCGTTCCGCATGCAGCACATGCATGCGGCCGAACACCGACACCCTTGCGGGTTGGGTTTGAGATTTCTTTACATTTTCGCACCGCCTTCCTAGTGGGGACGGGGGGTGTTTTTTGGGGTGTGAGAGAAGTCACATGCACCGGTGCTGCAAGGTACAGCAGTTGCGTCTTGTTTGCTGGCCGGACAGTGTCCAGAAGATGTACGATATTGCATTGCCACTTTGCGTATGGCTAATTCTGACAATGTAAGCAAAACTGGAAGATTATCGCCCTAGAGTTACAATGTGCCGGTGTCAAATTCTTCAGTCGATACAGACCGTACAACTGAAATGTTGTAATGACCGATTAATTTGGTATTTGATGGAAAGAGTGATGTTTCAATATTTTTTTCACAAAAATCTTCAATAAAATATGCTGTAAAAGTTTTGCATTATTTGAATTGTAAATTTTTATATTTTTTTAAATTTTTAATTCACTTCCGTTTCTAAATTCTTCTCATTCATTTTTTTAGTTCTTATTAATTTTTAACCGTTTTGATGTAAATGTAGACTATTTATGTGTGCCAATAGAAGAAGACTGCCAATCAGCTAGTTCAAAACGTAGCCTTATATGTTGCTAAAAAAAAATATACATAAGAACTGTGGGCCAGCCCGGTGGTATGGCGACTGTGGCGCCGGTCTCCAAACGACAGGACCAGGGGGTTCAAATCCAATCCGGAATGCGCCTCACCGTAGTTTGAGGGCTAACTTTAACTACGTGTTATATCGCGGCAAGTGTAGTTAAAGCCATTCGATGGCCGGTGTGACCTTAAATATTATTTATTTACAATTGATTTTTACGGTCCAGTCCCGTATTGTCAATCATAGATATTATTCGATATTATTATTTAATATTTATAATGTGATTATTTATTATTACAGGGTTTCTGAGTAGAAGTAGACAAGTGCGAGGCATTTCTAGGCAACGGCTTAGATGAACTGGACATCGGGTAGGTTGAACTGGACAACCGTCGCCCTTTCTCGACAGTGGTCAAGCTGAACTGGACAAACGCTAGGTTGAAGTGGACGTCAAGTAGAACTGAACAGCCATATTTGAAATGTTTGGTGAAACAGTTGGAAGCGTTTCAGAAACGCTTAGCAAATATTTTGCAAGTTACCGTTGAAATTCACATTTTTTCACAAATTAAGTTCTACTTGACGTTTGTCCACTTCAACCTAGCGTTTGTCCAATTAAACCAATCCGCTGTCCGGTTCATCTTGAGCGTTGTCTAGAAATGCCCCGCACTCGTCTACTTCTACTCAGAAACCCTGTATTCATCATCTTATATTTTTAATTTTTATTTCCTCTTCTGCTTCTAATCTTAACAACTTTTTAAGGTCACATCGGCTATTTAATACCTTATTAGACTTATTGCTATTGCATAATTTAATGGACAGGCCTCACTACGAACTGGAAAAGGTCTGGATGGGGTTTGAAACCCGGTCCTGCCGGGTGAAGATTGGTGCCGCTGTCGCATAACCGCAGAAACGCCCTAAAATTAAAAAAAAATATTCTGTCGTTTGCTAGTTTCTAAACAAAAATTTTGTTTTATATTTGATTCAGATTAAAAAATTGTTTTTTTTTTTAAATTAGTTTTTCATTTTATCACTATTTCTCGAATAAAACAATGTATCTATGTTCCGAAAAATGGTTTGTTAAGATGCTTTAGTTTCTGATTGCTGTAAAATTCATTCAATTCTTCAGCATTTATTTAAAATATTAGCTTTGAAGCTTGGAGTTGAGGTAAAACTGCTCAAGCAACAATGCAATACTTTCTGCAGTACTGCATAAGAAACATTCGAAACCCATCCTCCATTTACCCGCAATGGAATACCCACACGGCGACACCTTTTGGTGCAAAATCTGGCACCAAAATCGGTCCGGATCGTTGCCTTTATTTCCCATCGAAGCGTTTGTGCTGTAACCGACCGGACCACAGGCAAGATTTTCATGCGCATGCGAGACAATTCCCTTTAATGGTGTGTACCTGTTCCAACTACTTAAACTCGAAAAGAAAGATAAACAGAGCGAAAAAGCAGATCAACAGTTGCATCAATACATATATATGCAGTACCGCTCGTCTGTAGCAGCTAGCAAAACAGCTAAATAACACAATGCAATTTGCATATTAACAATACTCGTCATTTTTAATGCATCTCAGCGCCCAAAAGAGGATTGCTCAGCCCGATGCCGGGCACATGGTAACTTGTTTTCGTTTCATAATGCCGTCAAGATTAGGGGTGCGCGGGCATACATGGACGGTGGGTTTTGTAAGATTGGCACATTGGTAGGGACGGTGCTCGAGCGCCGGGTGACGGTGAGTGATGTACGCTTTACACGAGAGAAGACATGCAGCGTCAACAAAACACGTGCATCTCTTCCTGTCTGTCTGCCATTCACAATCACGATAGGTGCTCGCTATTACATCAATTTATATGAATATTAATTTTAATGCTTCCATGAACATTTTAAAACAAACCATACAAAACGGTTTGGTGGGAGAGGGAGGGAAGGAAATGTGGGGTATCACAACACAACAATGGAAAAGAGCACACCGAGCGCATACAAAACATACACCAAAAGCATAACAACATCGATCGATGTTGATTATTGGAATTTATTTCAACCACCATTTGGGCGTTCGGAGGGATGAAGATTTCTGTTCGCTTTCTCCTCTCGCACGGTGGTTCTCCATTCTCTTTCGATTTCTTTGCCGATCGGATTATGCTGCGTTGGTTTTGGAGTACGCGCTGATCGCCGGTCTTCCAAAACAACACGCATTCGACCTTGTCTGTGCCTGCGATGGATTTTTTCGTTCGTTCTCTTCCTGACGAAAAGGTAGATAAAGGAAATCTCGAGCTGGAAGAAGTGGAGGAGCCTGTTGTGATCGATAAATTATGATTACGTGTTTGATAAGACACGGGAAATGTGAAAACATAACCGAAAGCCAAGAACAAGACATTTCCGATCGTATTGCTATGCGTGTCTGGCAATGTGGAGCTGATGGGGAAGGGAAGGTTTTATTTTTGGAAGGGGCGATTGGGAGTGGAATGAGACCAGTAAATTTTTATGTAGCCCTCCCTCCTTTTGGTGACTCTAAATAATGCAACGAAATTAGGAAATTTATTTATTTGGCGGGGCATATACACGTCAACAAGTTGTATTAATTTTGCAAAAGTGGAGTGTTCATAAACACCGTACAAATTGGGTAAACTAGTTAATATTAAGAACACCTGATTGTATTTTTCTTGAGACACTTGCCTTCAGCAAAACGAACGAAGCAAAACGATGACTTGAAGAAAACTTGCGCAAGAACACTTTTGAATATTAAAATTTGAGACAAGCTGGACTACGGAAGCCCTTCGACTACGATTCTTAACAACGAGCTACTATTGCGAAGTTCCCAACGCAAGACCCCTTCCACGAGGCAGTTATCGGGGCCCTAGTTTGCCGCCCACTTTACCCACCAAGGACAAGACTTAGCTATTCCAATCTCCATGAACGATGGATCCATGCTCGTCATATTACACGATATTTCTATAAGAACCATAGCGATATTTTCACGTACTTCTTCAGCTATAAATGTATCGAAATGTACGAATAATAACAGTAAAACCGGTTCCCACCTTTGTACAACTCAACTTGCGATACATCGGGGTCAAAAACCAACTTGTTGTTATAGCGAGCCCCCTGCAATCAAAACAGAACAGTCCGATCGGACAAAAATCGAAGGTGAACGACCGAACGAAAATATCGTACGCAACGATCACTGCCAATCCTAGCCACACGGCCTGGCTGTTCGTCGTGCAATAAAAAAATCATTGCCAAACCTCTACACGAAATAGATAACAAGTGCAACGACTCTTTACCAATAAATCACACGTCGAGTTCGCAGGTGGCATCTCCTCAAAAGCTTACACTCACAGATAAAACAGCTGTCCCCCAGCGCCCGAAAGAGCACGAGCACGACAAGACGAAACGAGGAGCAGAGCGACGAAAGAGAAAGTTTGGCATGGGCTACGAGAGACTAATTAGGGACGGTCCAGAAATTACGTATACATAGATAAAATCAGAACTTGTTGCCACACCTCCACCCCCACCACTCCCCACCCCTTCTCCCATTATAACAAAACGTAACACTTGAAGGGACCCCCCAACCCCGTCTAAAATTTAACTTACATCTAATTTTTTTGAATAAAACTTCAGCTGAATTTAACTGTTATCGTAAATATTGCGAAAGTGGTTTGTTCAGTGATGATAGCGACAGTGATGCCGGCCTTTACTCAGCAAACAGTTGTAAATTTTTGACTGTCGCAATGGTTTATAATACACAAAACGATAAGGCATTGGACCCAGGGTTAGAAAATGGATCATGATGAAGTAATATTATAATTTTGGAGCATTCGATTAAAATAAAACCAATTTGAACTGAATTTTAGTTGCAAAATTACTCTCTGTTACGAAACGCAAAGAACACACTCCACCTCCCCCTTGTGCACCTCACAAATCGCTAGAGGGTACCTTCTTCCACCCCCTTCTAGCGTTACGTAACTTATGGACGTCCTCTTAACAGGTGCTATGATGATCGAGCCGAAGAGTACCAGAACCCGTTATCTGTTCAAGGATGGTAACGCTCAGCGCAAACACGCTTATGGATGAAAAATTCTAACTTTTTGAATTATATCGACTAACGTAATCAATACCTCAAGTACAAATGATACAAATGCAGAACAGGTTTTTGTTTTACCACACACACTTTTTCTTACACAATAATAGCAGCAGAATTTAGTAGCGTACTTCAAAGCCATTTTTAAAAATTAAAAGCTGTAAAATCAGCAGAGACCATAACGTTAACCAAAGCAATGGAACAGATTTTTTTGGAAACACAAGAAATCTATGATGCAATTAGAAAAGTACCACATAATCGAAGTCCACGAAGTGATGGACTTTCTAACCTATTCTATGCCATATTTTTCTACACTTTTTCAAATAATGGAATATAATCATGAATCAAATAAAGGAACAAATGTTCATTCCGAATTGAGAGTACAAATAAGGAAACAAGGGATAGAATGAAAGTAGTACTGAAGCGTTTATACATATTACTTTTCTGAACTCAGGTTTTAAAATCACAAAACAAAATGCAAATCTAGAGAATTCAGTAACGTAGGGAAGAACACCTTTCAGCGCTTGCTATCATTTAAAGACAACATTTTAGAGATGATCGAAACAAACGAAGTCTTTAATGCTTATCACTTTTGATCTACCAATGGCATTCGATGGGAATTTGAGTAAATCATAATTCTTAAGATGCCACTTTGGTAACGATTGGTTCAAACTGTCTGTTTATTGGAGAAAAATTTAGCTTTGAAAATAAAATGACTTTTAAAAGGAACAATCAGACAAGAAGATCCCTCTGGCTACGTCTTTGTTTGCTTAATATGGTACTCTTGGATTTGTGAAAAAGGTTTTTTTAGGCAAACTTGTTTTTATTGTCAGAAAAAATGATGATCTTGTTTCTACCTGTTTCCTAAAACCAAATAAAATCACAGATTGGTACTAATGCTGTCTGCTTTTCATATCAAATGACAATAAAATAAAAACAAACGATCACATACGGCGGAAGTTGCATTAAACGTGAAACTATTTTCTCACCATTAGCCAACAATCCCCTTAACTTGTTCGATATTATGAAGCCTCATCATCGCCGTCGGAATGAGGCGCAGCTTGTTGGAAAGGCGACGGTGCCCACGATAAGCTCGTCCAACTGATGCGAATGTGAGTGGTCCATTTAAAAACAATTCTCCAAAATCGCCACTATCACCAACCACCATCATGACGATAAAGGTTTTGCAAGATTTCAACGAAAAAGACAGAAAGAAATGAGGATCATGGTTTTAAAAATAAAAGAACAATCGCACCCGAAAAAAAATTCGCATCATTGACATTGAGCCCGAGAGTCTGTGGAGCAGTCGAGTTTCAGTCGCAAGAAACCTTTCTTTCGATATCATTCCCAACCCTGAGCAAGTCGAGGGGACCCGGCTAATCGGACAGTTAACTGACTCGTTCCATTCGTTGCTTATCACACACACACGGACACACATACATACATATTTCCAACTCGAAATCCAGCCGCGGACGATCAAAGCCAAACCCGTAGGCCTGCGCTGCCGATGGAACTATTTTAATTCCTTTCCTCCTGCTCAAAGTTCCACACTGGGCGACCCCCCTCCCCCTTGGAAGCTCCTTTAACTACACCCTGCCGGAGTTGGAACACATCCCGAAGCCCACATGCTGACCAGGCAACCGGCGTGCTGTGTTTTGACTCGATCAAATATTTGTTCATAATTAGTTGAAAATATTTAAATTGTCGAGTCAGTAGTGAAAACATTCCTTCTCGGATCACCCATCCACGGGTCGCCCAGGGGTGGGGTGAAGCGTAGGCTTTCGGTTTGCACAGTTTTTGTCTTGTTGACTTTTGCACGCTTTACCCATCCACCCCATTCGGCGATGTTTGCTTTTTGCTCGTTCCGCGTTTCACCGTTCGTTCGCCCTACCTGGTGGATTGTATCTTGCTGCACAGCAAGATTCACGGTCCCGCACGGTTTCTCAGCTGCCGGTGGCGTGGTTTGATGCTGGCGATCGGAATGACCAAACTAGAACGGAGCTAATTCGGGCTAAAATTGTTGTCCGAAAGGCTGTTGCACGTACAGATAATTTGATGTGCGGTGTAAGCAAACGGTTAAATGGGCACCCGTCAAGTGGTCTGTGGCGTCTTTTCCGGTGAATCAAACGAGCCAGCAGGAATTATGTAATGTTTTGCTGGGAATGGAGTATGATTTCATGAGGGCTTTTTATATGTGCTTGCAATTATCACACGAAGCACCGAAATGAGCTTGTTTGAGTTTGTATAAGATCGCTTAAATGATAGCTTGTTGACAAGCGTGTTAAATTTGTGATTTAAAGAAAACGTCAATATGAATCGAAGATATGGTTGTGCGACAAAAAAATGCAATCAAACTTAGTCAAATTAAGGATAATGTAAAATATGCCAATACTGGTAAGACTTTATTCAAGATCATTTTGAATGTAGAATGTACACAGTTCACTTTTTTTCTCTGAATTCTAATCCAGTCTTACTTTGGGTGGACTAGACGTGTTATCAGTTTATCTGCGAAGCAAAATAACAAAACGAAACAAAACATAGGAGCTGATAAAATCTATACGGGTCATTCTCCTCAGGATGCTGGTGGAGAGGGGGGAGGATCCAGAGGCGAACAGTCTATACCAGCTAGTGCCCATACAATCAATGATGTGTCCCAATCCATCAGAGAACGCTTTCGAACACCTGTGTAACGACGACCGTTGTACGACAGGAACTTATTACGAAAAAAGGTAACATTCGGCGATAACTCAACCACAACAGTTAAAGCGAGCTAGACGCAAAGACCCAAAGATCAAAGCGAAAAGGGCGTGTCTATAAATTACGTGACGCGGGAAGAAGGGTAGGGGGTACCCTCTAGCAAGTAGAAGGGGATCTACTTTGTAATACGTAACATAAAGTAAAATGCAACTAAAATTCATGACACGTTTGTTTTATTTAAGTCGATTGCTCCAGAATTAAAATATTACTTCATAATAATCTACGTCACAACCCTTTTTCCCATAACTCATCGTTTTGTATATCACATGTCTATTTTATAGTTAAAAAAAAAACTTCCTGACGTGTAAAAATGCCATGGTCACTTTTACTACTGCACCAACCTCTTGTTTTGTACTACAATTATTACGATAAGAAGTTAAATAAACTTGTCTGACTGAAATTTTAATTTTTAAATGAAATTTTGGAGATGTTGTGGAAGGTTCCTTTCAGCGTTACGTTTGGTAACGATAGGGGAGAGGGGGCACAAAATTCCGAATTTGGCGTAACGTTATTTATGAACGGCCCCAAAGCAATTCAGTACAGTGCGTACACAAAATAATCATTACAGCTGGTGTAGTGAACTAAATAACGAAACAAGCATGCACGGTCGTGCAACTCGGCAGTACAAAAGATTTTCGTAGCTGTTATTGTTTTTATTATTTTGAAGCTTTTTTTTTCTCAGTCGCCCTCTTCCTTTCGACTATCTAAATTTAAATCCATCTTTTTATTCCAAAGCAACAATCAAATTTCAGACTTGGATATTGTTGGAGAGCACAACCTCTAGGCGCTTACTTAGACCGTGCCTCTCCCTCTCTCGGGAGTATTCATGGCATTCTGTTAGTAGGTGCTGCAGAGTAACTTTTAGGCCACAGAATTGACACGTTAGCGGTGATTCCCTCTTCAGTCGCTGCATGTGGGTCAAACGTATAAGATCAATTCTTAGCCTAGACAACACTCTTTACTCGATGTGGTTTGATCCTTCAAACCTGGGTGCTACTGTCAGCTTGATTTTCTTGAGATGGCTCAAAGGTGATGTATTCCAAGAATTTTACCAATTCTGTTGTACCATCTCTTCAAATCAGATTCTGGTAGTGTTACTAGACTTTTCCCCATACCATGTAGTTGGATAGTCAGTCCTCACTACGAGGGGCCGGTCCGGATGGGATTTGAACTCCGGCCCTGCCGTATGAAGACCGGCGTCGCTTTCGCGTACTCCATTGGGACGCCCCAACGCCAGTCGTACATTTAATAGCTAGTAAAGAACAAAGCAACGAAGATAGTTCTATATGGATTAGTAGACCTTCCTGTCGAAGATCTATTTGATTATGCCTTTCTCATTGAGTATCCTCAGTATCAAGTATTATATTTGAAACTTAAAAACCATGAGTTGAATATCGGAGAATTTAAGAAGGTTCGAAAGCTATTATTCTTCAGTATCCAATGCATGAAGGTGATGACTCACCTGTGATGAAAATTCGCAGAAGAATTCGAGGCGCATAGAAAGTGGAAGATTGCTGAAGCATCCTCATAGAAATTCTATGCATTATAGGATTATCTTATCTAATAAATTTCATTGTTGGAAGCAGTGTTAGGATCTTCAGATTCATATGCGTTAGATCAGCGTCACTAACTGATGTAGCTGAGGTATCAGTCAATATTTAAAGAGGTGCAATTCTCAATTGCTTAACATATCCACTTTCTCTTCCGTATCACAATGGGGAAAGGGATGCAAGATTAAGTGACATCTCCATACACCAAACCAATAATAGAGTTTCCATCGGCAATTTATGTTCATAACACTAACCTCCGCTTGGCGCTATTGGATTGAGCTTTCTGCGTCCCTGCCAGATGGTTATTTTTCCCTCTAAAGGGAGAGAGAGAGAGAGAGAGAGAGAGAGAGAGAGAGAGAGCGCTCAAATTATGCAAACTGCTACCAATTCCGATCGAAACACGGAGAGTAGGTTGAATTAGTGCCAGCCTAAAACCTGATCGCAGTGTGCCTGACGGCCAACACAGGTGGGCCACAGAAACGCTTCCCACCCCGAGAAAGGTGACACGAGTTTTGAAAAATGCAGAATTATGGATGTTAATTGATTCGTATTGTATGCAGTGCAACATTTTCGGAACCGACCAAAAACCGCCGGTGTATCGTGCGGGAAGGTGAGAAAAAAACATTCAAAACACAGAATCCTGTTTGATACGGACCGGGGATCCGGGGAATTATGTACATTGGATGAGCTGTAAAATTTAAGCATCTCTAGCCTCTAACACATCCCATGCTCTAAGATCCTAATAGATCAGGCTTTTGTTAAAGGACAGAAAGGCAAACTTAACGCGATTGGATTAGTGGATAAGTGGGAAGAGCAGCAGCAGCAGCAGCAAAAAAAGGCAAAGCAAACTAAATCGGCTTTGGAATATACAAGATTAGATGGCGAAGGTGCGATAAGTTCGTACCCAGAAAAAAAAAAACCCGGGGGAAGCTATTAGTGATGTTGTCTGTTTTGTGGTGATATGAATATAAATCGATCGCATTTGTTTGGCCGATGAGGTTCGGGGCGATGCTTTACGATCGAACAAAGTGATAGGCGGGATTCCAAGGTGCTTTCGCCAAAAAAAAAGAAGGCACCCAGAGGTTGGTTCGGCTCAAACGGTTTCAAAAATGGTAATTATTTATTGAAGCTTGTGAAGAAACAAATTTGATTAAGGAAGCAAAACCAAAAATAAATACACTTAATTATTCAATTACCGGTGTGAATGATATACTTGGGCGAGAGCTTTTTTGTGAGGTTATGGAATTGATACCGTGGTGATCATGTCTACCATCACCACCAACTGGTAATGCTGCTGCAGATGCGCTATCTGCTGCTACCACAGCTACAGCCGAAAAGGTGGATCAAATTTACATTATTGGCATACTAATATCGATTGATTCAAACGCGATCGTCCACGCACAGTTTCACCAGACCTGGTTCAGCCATTCCTGCGCTTAGAGGTAGGTGGTTTATGGCTAACTCGCGTCAGCCCAAGAAACCCGGTTTCCTCTGTGGCATTTATGTGCAATAAATAAAAGTGAAAACCGTTGGTTCGTCATCTTCCATCTATCGTTTTGCTGTTTGTTACTAGCTGGTGGCAACACAAAATGGCCCCATTTAACACCCTGCGCACCACCTGCGCCCACGGATTGATTTTTTTAGTTTGGAAGAAATATATTTAAATATTCGCAGCTCGTTACATGGGCCGTGCTTTTGGGTGGTTTGTTATGTGTAAGAAAAAAAAAAGGGACAACACACGTGGAAATGTAAAATCCGTTGGGAAGGTGTTTCTAATTTTGAAACCATTTCCTGTTCCATTTGCAGTTCCGAAAGTGAACGAGAGTGATTAAAATTCAGCTGCGCAGATTTCTTCCAAAATAAAACTCCATCCTCACTGGTGGTGCATCATCACGAATGCAGCTCGTTAATTTGCGTGTTCCTTCCTATCTCTTTCCAGACCGCTTCTCGTTGCCAATTTTGTCACCAACATTCGGGTTCTGTTGCAACTGGTGCATGTTGTAGATGTTTGCCGACTGCGCTGACACACCCTTCGGAAGGTAATTTTCGCCGGCGGAAGAAAAACAGAACACGAGACCAGCTTCAGTTATTCATGTGGCGGCGTTTAGTGTTTGTACCAGCCTCCCAGTACCGGTTGCGGTTCGTTTAGTTTCCCTGGTGGAAAATTTGAAGTTATTTTTAACGCATGTGACGACTGCTTATGCCGTATGGCGAAATGTTTGAAGACGCAACGGCTCGGTTAAAAAGCGTTCTGCTGTGGGAAATTGTTCTACACGTTTTGCAATGGAAAAGGAAGCCACCCGCATGTTTTTGGGGTTCATTTACTATGGTTCTTGGCCGGAAAATTCTTTCCCAAGCAGGGTGTGCTGATACAGTACTTTAATAGGCAATTTTACACTTCAATAAGCTAAAAACATTCATCAAAACAGTTCATGAAAAGCAGCTCAATATTATCATATTTTCTTCTCTAGAAAGGAAGAACTTAACATAGTTTTAATCAGTTGTAATCATCAGTTAAAAATTGAAGAAACAACCCCTTTAAAATTACCTTAACCAGCGGAATTCTCGGAACGGGTGACGCTTCTGCCCTTTTTCTCGTGGAAGGTTTTTTCGTGGAAATAGTTACAGCGCACCGGAACCAGATAGAAAGGCAAGCAATCAGCCATTGACGGCTCACGTACGCCGTACAGATGATTAATAATAATCGTCACAGTCGAGTACTGCAGCTGCAGATCTGCACCAAACCATGCACCTTTACCCGGGCGTACCGGGCTGCTGAATGGAAATGGTGGCCAAGGCGATGGCGTAGGAGAGAACCGATTCCCGGGACTCTCAGTGTCATTAATTATAGCTTCATTCAACGTACCGAATCCAATCGGTATTTTTGCACAAAACGGGTGGGCACACACATGTCACACATATGTAACGATGGTGCTCCACTTGCCCGTAACCGCACCGGTCTCCTATCGCACCGGGCGAAAAGTTAAAAGAAAGTGTAACTTTCAAACATCGCAAGAAAAATGTGACATTTTTAGGGAAAAGTTTTTTTTTTCCAGTGTGTAACAATTTAGTAAAACTGGCAGCGACGTCAGACGAAAGGAAATAAACGCAAGAAATTTTCCCAAATCGTGACAGAAAATCTTCCAGTTTGCCATGTTTTTTTTTTTTGTACGAAAGAACATTAACTCTTCTCCTTCCAGTCTAGCCCTTCCTGCGTTCGAACGGTTTTGGCATTTCCAAAACCCTTTTGAAAAAAAGCGATGCACATTTGCAACGCAAATGCAATCTCGCATTCTCGCATGTGTGCTGGATGCAAAACTTTTCCTTCCAAATTTGCAAAAATGCACTCCCACACGGTGCGCCTGGTGCTTTCTTACGGTGGTGGTAGTTAAATATTTTATTCGATTTTCAAATATTTATTTTCCTGTAAGATGTAACTTTTCCTTTCGCATTCGAAAGGGTTAAAATTGGAAATGGGGAGGGAAAGAACTGGTTGGCAAGATAAAGTATCTGCAAGTGTTGAATGTATGTAAATGCCATAAACCACTGTTAGAAAGTTGGACGCCTTTTTTGTGTTGATTTGGGGAAGGGTAAGAAAAGATAAATTTGAGACGAGGCAAAAACGAAAGAAAACTAGAGTTTTAAACAAATAAAACCAACAAAAGATGACAAAAATAAACATTAGCAATCATACTAACGCAAGAAATCAGTCGAATACGAAAGAACTATTTACAAGTAATACAGAATGTTCCGTTTAAGATATTTACCATTTCAATGTTTTTCTTATTTTGTAAGTTATATTTCTTTTCTTCATAACTTTGATTTGTTTATCCATATTTATATATAGAATTTAAGTTTCTAGACCGTTCCGGTTACTATTTGTATTGGTCGTAGTCGATGAATTATTTTTCCTTTTAGTTTAACTTGCGAGGTTTATTTAGATTTTTATCTCATTTTTACTAGTTAATTTATTTGTTTATGTAAAGTGAAGTTATGCTAAGCTTGTTCAAAAACAAAACCATCGAATGCGTTCGCGAAAATATGGCGCAAGCCATCATAATTACAATAAATAAACAAACACAAAGCCTAATTCATTGAAAGGCCCCTAAACATGTCTAAAATTCCATTTTTCATATTTTTTACTTAGACTAGTATTTATTTTTCAAATAATCAGGGGATACTATATTTTGCAGAAAAGTTATATTTTCTTTTACAAATTATTCCTCCACTTCTTCATTCTATTTTTTAAACAGCTATTAAAGCTATTGCCTGACTCCTACTTTCAACAGTTCTAAGTCCACATTTCTCATCCCGCACTCTATCGTGCTTTTTGTGGAAACTCCTTCGCACACAAGGCATCAAGGAGTCCGAAAGCTCTACACAGTATCGGTGCCTTTCCGAGCAATACTTGAGCAAAGAGAAACTGTTGTATTTAAGCGCTGTGGTAAAAATTGAAGGTAAACTTAGTATACTAGTCGTAGGAAAAAATATCCTCCATCCTTTTTCATCCACAAGGCGATGTTATTTTTTTCCTAGATGCCACCATATTCATCCATTTTATCCTTTCATTCCACCAGAGCGTCCAGAGAAAAGGATTTTTACAAATATTTTACTTCCTGCCCATGGCCACCATGGCCGACCGAGTCGGCCATGGCTTTTGAGAATGGCGCACATAGAGCTTCTGCAAGACACTACAGGCCGAGAGACCTCAGGTGGCAACACAAAAAGCGGCTGAATCAATGCTTGGATTTTCCATCCCACCAGGACGCTTTTCATCCATGCTCCTTTTTTTTTCAACGGTTTTCCCCCGTCTTACAACTGTCTAAGGGAATTGAACGGCACCTTCAGGATAATGGTGGAGCTTCGAAGAAGTGTAGGTGTGTGCGCGTTCAAGCTAAAAGAAATCGGCGAGATTTATGGTTTGTTACACGAAGGAACGAATGCAATTTATTGTGAAAGTTCGCTTCGTCGTGTCTCGCCAGTCAGCTAGCGTGAAAATCCACCGATCCGCCAAGCTCCATTCCTAGGAGCTTGGTGGTGGTTTTCCATCGCTTCCATTTCGCCCCATCAAACCCTTGGGTAAAGTGAGCTGGGTGGAAAGTGAAGTGATTTTTGCCACCGTTCAATCCTCCGATTCCTGCCACGCGTCTGGTGCGCCACCGAGATGCGAAGTTATTCGCTGGCAACAATGAGATAAATGGGATTCGGATGGTCGGAAGCCAGCCCAGACCACCGCTAGGATCAGGTGTGAATATAATAGATCTCGTCCCCGACCGTACACGAAAGGACTGTCGCAGCACAAAACGGGGGCAAAATGCTTTCGCA
Organism: Anopheles maculipalpis; assembly: GCF_943734695.1. Taxonomy (NCBI): domain Eukaryota; kingdom Metazoa; phylum Arthropoda; class Insecta; order Diptera; family Culicidae; genus Anopheles; species Anopheles maculipalpis. The sequence continues at coordinate 80,034,509 of NC_064871.1, forward strand.
AATGACAATGCACAGTTGCATTTGTTGTGGCGGTTTCTGGTTGGTGGGTTGATGGAGCGAAAGGATGGAGCGGGTTGTGGCGCGGCAAACAGTTGTAACATTTGCATGCGAGCAACAACGCGCTTTCTGGCAATTGACGGCTGTTAGCGATAAATAATGGGCAAACAATCGAATTATAGCGAAGTTGTTGTTCAGGTGTGAAGTTTTGGTTGATTTTCTTTTACAATTTACTTTTCCATACTTTGCTCTTTTTCAACTGATTGTTCACTTTGTAGCTTTTTATGTGTTCCTTTTCATTTAACGTTTTTAAAATTGTTTACCAATTATTTCATTCGATATTTAATGCATTTTACTATTTTTTCACGAATAATTCATTCGTTTGTGATATTTTGTAACATTTTTCACGTTTTTCTTTAAGTTGAATAATGTCTTATTGGAATATAAAAAATGTGGTTTACCATTCTTTATGTTATTTTAGTTATTTAATAGTCTCTCGAATTCAAAATATTATTTTTGAATTATTCACAGCATCTTAATCCCTATTTTTTTGTGTTAAATTTGTTGTATCAACGTTCTTTCATTAATTATTTATTATTTTTTACTTTTTTCTTATGCTTTTTAATACTAATACAGTTTTTGACATACTCGTTTCAATTTATTATAAGATTCTTGTACGTTTTCTTCTCTTTTCAGATTTTATTGCATTTGAAGGACTTTCAGTTGTTGCTGTTTTTTTTTCTTTGATTATTTGATATTTTTATTTATTTCATGAATTATTTTCTACTTTTAAAGAGCTTTTATTTTTTTCCTTACATTTTGAATTTATTTACGCATCTTTTGATAATGCTTTTGAATTTTCATGAAACGAACAATCAACTTATAATTTCAACTTTTTATTTTATTCGACAATACGGCTATAAGTCTTAATAATATAGTATGATTATTATGATTCGTTGGACCATTTTTCAATTTTCAATGCAACGAAAATATCTTTATTCAACGGAGTATACCCTTGAAAAATCTAAAGGAAATACTTTATAACTAATCTTCATTGTTTCAGTCATAACACATGGTGTTGGCTATTTAGTGACGTGCCGCGGTACTTAATAATAAAATTAAAATACCTTCTTTTTCTTTTTCTACTGCTAAACATAAACAATAAAAAGCTTTAGTCCTGCATAAAACGCTGCTACACTCAAATGGTACGATAAAGTTTAGCCAGCGCTAAGTTTAATCTTTGAATAATAGAGATAAATTGACCGCCTCGCGGGAATGAAAATAAAAGTGCACTCGCGATAAAGTATCTCCCAGAGGAGATGATGTTTTACCTTTACCCTACGGTGCCGGCACCAATCGGTAGCGGAAACCAGCTCATCCCGCTTTGATTTGCTTTAGCGTTTCTGTTTTTAGGAGAAAAAAGGTAAAGAAGACTGTGGTCTCACGAATGGAAGGAACGGTGCAGAAAGGTGTGATACGAAAAAAATTGTTGAAAATCTCTATCTAATCTGGCTTTGGAGCACCAACAGAAAACAAACCTATTTCCGCGTTAGTGTTCGACAGCAATCCAAAAAAAGGAGAATTACCGTAAAATGATGTCAATTTTTTAAAAACTGTCCCCGCTTATCCCACGATTAGTTTCGTGTTTCGCTGAGTTTTTCTTTGTTATTACTACTATTACTACTCGTACAAACAAGCGGAAGTAAATTCAATATTTGCTAGGAACGCATATTATTTCTCTTATCCATTTTAGCCGTGCTTTCCGGTGCTAACACTCTCCACAAGCTAATACGAGAATGGTGAAAGGATAACGCGCGTAAAATGGGCCGCTATGGGCCGCTGACGAAACAAGCGCTGAAGCATATCAGCAAACCGTTCTAATTTTGTTGTTTTTCTCCCCTTTTTCCCACCGAACCCACGCCGAAAGAGATTGTGTGCGTGTGTGAGGGTATGGGAAATGAAATTTTTCGCCCTGACGACAGATCTTTGCAGATTTTGCAAATTCATTTGGCATACTAAAAAAAAAAAAATAATAACGAAGCACGCACACTCACAAACAAACACGCACGAAACCGAAAGGAAAATACACACACGACTTGCGGGAAATGGATGCAACGAAAAAGCTCCAGCACTCCACTTATTGGTCGGGCCTGCCGCCCAGCTCCGGTTTCACTTTGATCAGTGAAACAGAAGTTATTAATTAAACTCATGTTTGATTAAGCAGATGGAAAATTTTCACATTTTCACCAGCACATGGTGCCCGGGATGCCCCAGGATGCTTCGACGACGATGACGACGAAGTATACGGTGACGGTGGTGATGGTGTTTAATGAGCCTCAAAAAAGATTTGCCCAAATGTCGTATCTGTGAGCGCTGGTTTCGGGTGAGCTGTCGAATGTGAGGCTGAGGTTTGAATGTTGTAATCTCTTACCGTTCGGAGAAAACAAATTTTGATTTACAAGTTTTTTTCATTTTCATTTTTAAATCGATTGTTTAAATTTTTTAATTTTATTTTTATAAATTATATAAAAAGTATTGAAAGTTTGTTTTCTTAATCTGATTTTTCTGCTCAACATCTTTTTCAAACAAATGTATTTAAAAGTGTTTCAATTTTAGCTATTTTGTGCTTAAATTCATAATTCAGAAGACTTGTTGAGTTTTTGACTTTTATGCTCTTTTTACACTCTTTTCAATGTTTATTGTTGTTCTTATTCGAAGTTGATAATAGTAATAAAGTACGTATCGTGAATACAGTTTTTGCATTGTCTTTGCATTTTTTCGTTTGTTTTTCATGTTTCTTGCAGGTTTTTTTTTCTATTACGTGGACAAGTTTGTTATCTTGTTTTTGTGTTTATTTTCTTGATCAGTAGTAATATGTCGAATTGGTAGTTTTAATCTGAAAAATTATTCTTTTATCTTTTTTATTATTTCTTGAACAAGCCTCAGAGATTTCAGATCTAATCATTTTTTTCTTTATTCTATCTTTATGGCGTTAGACATTTGATTCAAGAATGCATTAGCTCCTGTAAAATATATTCTTATTCCACCTATATTATTTATACTTCTTTTTAAATGTCACTACTTTAATTATCATTTCTTTGCTTTATAAAACGAAATATTATTATTTTCCTGACTCTAATGTAACTCACATTGATCGTGCCGAATAGAACACCACCTAATCGTCTTTCTGCTTCTAATGGAGCGGATTAGACGAACGCATTCAAAAGTTTCACGTTTCACTGCACGCCCTATAGAGGAAAAGCAGAAGCTTCCACCTCCCGAAAGAAGGCTTGAAGGTTTTTCTTTGATTTTCCTAATGTTGCACTTTTCACCAGCTGACGCTTGCGAATGGAAGATTACTCTAGCTCGCATGACGGCGAATTCTTGGGCAATACGCTAAAATTGGACACATTTCAGTTACTTCGTATGCATGCAGGAAGATGAAAGGATTCATGCTCGCCATTTGAATGGCAGCCATCGATATGTGTGCTATGAGTTGGAAAAATTCCCAGGCAGGAGACAACATTGTTACAAAACACCTCGTTCGTTCTTCCTTTTCCATTTCGGAACGACTTTGGTATTAAATGTTGTCGTTTTGGGGGCAAAACGTCTACCGATGAAGCGTAACTAATTTTCCTAAATCGTGCACAAATGTTTACAAAATACACTAGATCTATCAATGTTGATTAGCGCAACTTTTCGGAGATGAGTCTTACCTCTTTGGAAACTCTATTTTGCTTGTTTTGAAGAGATTGAGTGTTACGGAAGATGAATTTCGAAATGGAACGTGTTTTTTGGCAGCTTTTTTTATTACTATTATTATTTTCTACTGTCCACTAACGACTTTCCACACCCGTGATCGTTACGGAGATCGCTACAAACCGCTCGAGACGCGCATGTTCGCGGGCCCAATTGATCACTCATTCAAAATCCATTAAAAACCGAACCTGCGCCGCCCGTTCTATGACGGTGGCGGCATCTCACTTGTGAAACCTGGGACGACGTTTTTGACTAAGATTTATGGCATCCATTTTGGAATCCGAGGGAAGGACACGACCATGAGGAGATGCATCTTACGGCTTACCTTTGCTTTCTATTGGGGGTATAGTATGGTGGCGTTTTTTGAATCTTGCCTTCCCGAAAGCGTGCAACTCCGTGGTGGGTTAATGGGGAATTCGTTTCACCGGGTCCAATCCTCCATTCGCCCTGGCTCGATGCAATTAGTGAGCTGTTAAGCGAATAGTGATATAATTTATCGATCTACAAATAAGAGCAAAGAGGTGCAAAGATAAGGGGAAAAAACGGACTCATTTTTGGGTACATTCCGACCGAAACCACACAAGATCCATCCAATAATCAATCTAAAGCACGAGGTGTTTTAGTTTCTGCTTCTTTCTTAACTCATTCTCACCGTACGTTCTGCTCTAAATCTTGCGACTTAGCTTGGCTGGTCCGCGACTTGCTGACCGTGTGAGCGATGGCGTGTGTTTCAACGGTGCATAAATTATCGCCCCAATGGCTAAGGCGCTCGTAATTCCTTCTCTCTCGCTCCCTTTAAAATTTTTAATCCAAAAACGTCATCTCACAGCGCCTGTACAACAAGCTTATTAAGCCGTCTATAACCATTTCCTTTGCCATTAGATTTTTTTTTCGTTTATTAACATCGAATCCTCTGATTGGGGTAAAATCCTCTCCCACCGACTTGCGGCTAACCTTGTCGCAAAATTAAGAGGTTATCTATTTCGCTCGGCAGGTTCGCAGGTTCGACTTAAAGGTGCAATAAAAATCATGATCACAAACCCGCAGCCCGGACACGCTGCACGCAACCGACCGGGGGCGCCACAATCTTGATCTGTACCGGCGACAACGACGACGACGAGCGAACGAACTAATTGGATCGAAAAGTGTATTTTAAAAACTGGACCGTAGTGAGGACTAGTGTGGAAATCAAACGCGACGTTAAGCACGATACAGGCACATGGATATCGATGGTGCGATGGCGGGTGCGAAGGTTTTCTGAACTTTTGATCGGTTTTTGTGGAGCTCGTAAGCTCGTTAGCAGAATTTTATTGGATAGTTTTATGTGCGAGTGAATGTGCGTAACTTTTCGCTGGGTAAACATGTGATTTTCTTGGTTTTGTTCGGTTTGTTGCAGCTGAATTTGGGTGCAGGACACATTTTTATGGTTAGGATATTTGTGTACGGTTTCGCAAATGGAGAGCGGTGGAAGTAAGGCAACAAACTTAGTGGATTGAGTAGATAAATAAGGAGGAAAAAGACAACATTTTTGAGGCATATTTTCTTTCATATCAACTTAATCATATTTGAGTTTGTCCCAGAGAAATTCAACAACATCACTTCGTCGCTCTTGCTATTTCTTTAACAAACGTGAAAATACAACACACTTAACCTATTTTTGTAAAAAATACGATTATGTCTTCTTTTTGAAGTAAAGATGAGTCCAAGTTGACACAAGTATCATTGGTACAAGAGCCTGTATCATAACGTGATCACCATGAATGTCGTGAATATCTCACAAAAATTGATGACGTTCGCTTTTTGAAGCAACTCAAAACATCAAGATCGACTCAATATATTCTTTATATCTGGGATGAACCATGGTTGATCGCATGAACCATGGTTCAAGTTCAAGGAAGCATATTGTCCGTTGGACAAAGCTTTTAGTCGGATCGTTAGAGTGTCGTTTCCATCGTAAACTGCTAAAATCAAACATACTGCCAAAAAGGTCAGGCATTTTTGTGCATCTTCACCTCACTCTCCAACGGTGTCTGGATTGTTTCCACCACGGGTTCTTGATGATCGCGACAGGTCCTCCCCACAGTTTAATTGGGAGTATACTTGGATACGACACGCATCTTCCTACGCTTACACTTCAGCATGCATATACGTCGTGTCAAAACTGCTCTTAGAACACTTAGAACTCAGCTCTTGTTGTTTTCCTAGCTTAGGAAAATCTCTCTGTTCTTCCCCTTTTTATTCTTCAGTTGGCACTGCCAGCTCGAAATAATTTGGCCTCCAAATGCTAGTGTCCTCCTCGATCCAAGCTGCAGTAGGGTTTTGCAAGCGGGAGTAATCGTTCGGATGAGATTTGATACTTCGCGGTCTTGGCCTGCTGTAGAAATCCCCAAAGCTATTCATGGTCCAACGCCATCTGTCTGTCAATCTGACATCTTGGCCGTTCCGATGAACGCACCTTTACCAGGTACTTTACCACATTTATTAGTTGCAGAGTCCTTGCTCCTCTGGATCCTCTTTGTCGCTGACTAGCTCAAAGTCTAGGCTGCTAGGACAATTGCTGGGTCTTTACTCTATCGAGGAATATTTATCATCGACCCAATACCCTCTTTGTTGCCTTAGTCGAAGTCAAATTTTAAATAATTTGAAGTAGCTTGTAAGAGTTTAGCCATCAGTAGAAAAAAGTACAGCAATGAATAAATTTAAACAATGGTCCCTAGTCGTGTTAAAGTCCAGTGATACAGTAAACAAAACAACCAAATACTTCAATTGTACCCCAAAAATATTTTTGTCATTGCCATCGTAAGCAAATCGTATAATCTTGTTATGGAAGATATCCAAGAAAAACAGTTAAATGTAACGCTTAAACTACAGATCATCTAAATGCTACCTACTCTTCTCATTAACAAGTTATTACTTATTAATTCAATTGCTTGCTTGAACATCCCAAAAAGGTTTACACATTCGATATTTACAAATACATTTTATTTGCCATCAATTTGGGACGATGCAAAACATCAAATGATCCAAGAAACAAACTGTAAACGAACGAATTCAAACAAACATTAATAAGCCATTATGGGACCGCTAAAATGGGCCAGTTTTCGATGCTTCCAGTCGATTGATTAACCACCGAAGCCGGCCACATTTCCGCAGTTAATGGGATCGTTTTGTTACATCGTTTTTTTTGGATTTTTTTTCTTCTTCATTTTCCTCCGGAGGAAATTGAAAAATAAAATCATCATTCACACGACCGAACCGGATTAAACCATAGTAATAACAATAATCGTATCGACCAACGCTTGATTTGAAGCTTGAGAAATTACTTAAAAATCACATTAGTCCAGTTTCCGATTCCGCGGCCACCGTTGAAGGCATCAATTAAGTTCAATGGTTCGATCCAGAAAAAAAAAAAAACAACAGATGAGCTCTCCCGGGCACAGACAAATCCTACTAAGCGTGGCCACAAATTCGTGGCGGATTCGATAAAAGTTTATTATTACACCGAATTTCATTCCGAGCGAACGAAACGCGAGCTTGTAATGCGCGCGCCCCCGGTTGACCGACGGCGGTGCGGCTATGTGTTTTCCACGCCATTCATTTTCACTTTGGCACATCGTTAGCGACGGCATCCGACGGTGTCGGTACGTGTTGGACGCTTAATGTATATTGTCTTCAAACATGGTGTGCTTCCACTCGGGGCGAAGGTACGCCCGGAGCGCACTCCCAAAGATTGATAGTTTCGGTAACTCATGAAACACAGTCGCACCCTAATGAATGGGGTATTCTTTTGATGACTCCCGTGTCGGAAATCTTCGAAGCATCTTCGCGCTTAAAACACTGGGTGAGAAGAAGGTGAACTAAAAATGCACGACCTGGACGGTCTAGATAAACCTGTGTGGCAGCGGAAGAGGGACGAGCGAACTCAGCCAAGAACCGAAAATCGAAGCAATTAGTAATTAATTATTTTCTGATCGTTTTGAGTGTGAGCGTCTGTGTGTATTTTTTTCTATCTCGCTTTGTCGGTTGATGGACTTAAAGGTTCTTTTTTTAAAGTTATACCCTGCAGCAAAGAAGGGATTCAATTGACGTGCTAATGAGAGATTCGCACACAAGAGAGCACGAAGCAAACTTTGGCGGTTAATTTTTGAACACAAGGAGTTAGTGCTTGCTTGGACTTGTTGCAGATGACGTTTAATATGAAGCAAGGTTAGGTGAGTGAGTCTCTCGATACAGTTAGCTTCTACCACACGCACTGATGGAGGGTAATGCGATGATTAAAACCATGACAGCTTTATTTTTCATCAGAGTGTCGGCTAAGATCAAAACACAAAAGAAAAGACGAGTAAAAGCTTTGATAGTATTATGAAGTAGTTAAAATCATATGAAAAACCACTAATATAAAAAAGACAATTCGGTAAAGATGATACTAAGGGTAAAGTAAATCAATGATAACTTAGAAAGAAGATTAGATAAAGATGAATTAAAAACTGACAGAAGAACAAACGAAATTATGAGTTGGTGTTATCATCAACAAATGAAGAGCAGAAAAAACAACAATAAAATTATGAGATTCTGATTCGAAATTTGCATAAAGCCATCAAGAAAAGTGAATAAAGCTAGAAAAATCAAAAAAAACAAGAACAATAACATATATTAAGTTATTGGGTAACAAGGGTAGCATTAAAGTAAGAATATAGTTATTGAGTAAGAATAGTTATACGGTTAATCTGTAATAAAATAGCAAGCTTCCAACATCATTTGAAACAAGACCTCTTACAAGTTCATCTCCCTTAAAACTACAAACAAAATAATGCTTTGTAGGCACTGCACGGATGATGAATTATCAATTTTTTATTGTAAAATTAAACCACAAATAAATCTTCGATTTATTGTGATAAAGTTGCTAAAACATGACTCATTAACCGAAAATAAATTTATATTTTTTATTATTTATTATTACATATAGTCATTTTGCCTTTTTCGGCCTACATAACTATATTAATTTAACGTAATTGTCAAGAAGAACACTAACGAAACCAAAAAACATTTCACAAAATACCTTTACAGAACACAATAAAAACCATAAATGAGAGATTCATTTGTCTCAATATGTGCTACGAAAGATTAGTTAAAGATTCTTAAAGCTAGTGATGAGATCAACTGCGTTAGATAGAGGTTTGAAGGCATAGGTATGAAGTTATAATTTTTGATAGAGGTTTCTTTGCGCAATAATCGGTCGATCTAAATATGGAGCTGAATAGAAGTCTTGGTCTAAGAATTCTACTAGGAGCCTGGAAATTAATACTTTCAAGAATGTACGAGGGTCCATAAAACCGCAGATGAGCTTATGTAAAAAAGCACTGCGCCATCATTCGCCCCTGTTGAAGGGATTCCAGTCCGAATAACGGACAGCTAGTACGGTATGTGTGTAGGGAAGTGTCACGAGACCAAGGGAGCAGATAAAAAAGCATACGTGCCTGTACTGTACTGTTGCACTGGTGTCCAAACAATACAAGCAAATTCTAAAATTTTCCTAACAAAAGCACAATACACAATAAAACTCTACGAGGCCATGAGCTTTTTTGAAATCCTGGCCAAACAGATCAGGCTTGTTAGAATGACCATGACCAACGTCACATGCCGGGTGAAGATGGATGGAAAACTCTCAGGATCCTTTGCTAACACCAAAGACCTGCGTCAGGGAGATGGCCTGTCTTCTATTCAACTTGGTGTAATCCGTGACTCGGAGGTGAAGACTTCGGGAACTTTTCGAGATCTTCTATAAGTCAACCTTGATTCTGGCATACGCTGATGATATGGACATCATTGCTCTGCGGCTCTCCCAGGTAGCAGAGGCCAACCAATTAACGAGGCAAAGACCAAACTGATGTTGACACCATCCAAGGCCCTACTAGGAAATCCGGAACTACGTGGGGCTGATGTACGGATAGTGATCGCAAATTTGAAGTCGTCCAAAACTTCACCTATCTCGGGTCAAAAGTCAGCACGGAAAACAGCATAGAGATGGAGTTGCGCGTTAGGATGCTGCCAGCCAGCCGGTCATCCTACAGCCTGAGGAAACATCTCACCTCAAAAAATCTGTTGCGACGGTCGAAGCTGGCACTGTATCGTATCTTTATAGTCGCAATACTCACATACGCATCTGAGACATGGTGGCCCTGTCCATAACAGATGAAAACCCTCTTAGCCGCGTTCGAGAGAAAGATGCTCAGAAGGATCGTTCGCCCCTTATGTGTGATCGTAAGGACAATGGAGGAGCCGCTACAACGATGACAGCGAGGCTCCGATGGGCTGGCCGCATGGCACCTGACGTCCGGTTATAAAGCTTTGAAAGTCTTTTCAGGCCGTCCACACGGACAGAGGAGGCGTGGTAGGCCCAGATTGAGGTGGGAGGATGGTGTGGAATGATCCGCCATCAAGGCCGGGATAACGGATTCCAAGGCCGGGAAGACCAAGAGCGGCTTCGGACTCTGCTGCTTTAGACCAAGACCGCGAAGCGGTCGTAGCGCCTGATAAGTAAGTAAGTAAGCACAATCTAGAGATTTAAGACTATAGAGGTCCTTGAAATCCTTGCCTATACGTGAAATAAACAATAAACACTCAAATTCTGTTACTGTAACTTGTAGAAATTTAGCATGCGATTTTTTTTTAAGTAAAGCAAAACATTACCTTAATGAGCTTGAAAATTACTGAACTGATGGAAGGTTACCAAGAAAAGAAATAAAAACTGGATCTATGAAAAAGGTTTAAGCTAGTGACAATGTGAATTTGAAAAAAAAAAAACAATGACCAACAATCACAAAAAGGACAGTGAAGAACAATTGAAGACACAGGAGTTGAAAATATAAACTGAACTAAGAGAAACAAAATGATTAGAAAATGAAAAATGTAAAAAGAATATAAAAATTCTTATTACGATTTAGTTTTTTGGATGAGAAAAATGAAACGTTACTGAAACTATTTTATTTCTGATTAAATAAACAAACAAAATTCCTTCTACATTTATGTCGTAACCTTCGCAAAACTTTGACTGTTTTATCAAAACTCTATCTCAAAGAAAACCCTGTAGTTAAAATCATTCCCTTTTTATCGTTTAAAAAATCATCAATGGAGCTAATCATTCGATCACTCTTAACCACTTTATCCGGCACATTTATTACAATAAAGTAGCTACATTTTATCAATGATAAATTCCCTTCTTAATAAAAAAAGAGCATTCAATAAATTGCACACCGGTGCGCTGTTCTTCTCTGCTCGAACGGACCAACAAACATTAATATTTAAACCGGCAACCCTTCCGAAACTTGGGCTCGTTGATCGAATGCCGCTCGTTACACCGTAATGAACGGCCTCGATAACCATCGTCAGCCATTAGGCCGGCGTGGCTCACTTTTGAAACGATCATCGAAATCGCACTCTCAATAATTGCCACCATTTGCTGCTGCTTGCTGCAAAAAAAAAAAACACCCCATCTGGAGGGGTCATCACAGCGAGAGAATGCGAAAAAGAAGAAGTAGGGGATTACCAATAAAAAAAAAAGCAGCTCAGACCTCATCCACAAGAACCATCCTTTAGCATGCGTCATTACAATCAACTTTCACACGCAACTTTCGCTCGCGAAAAAGAGATCCTTACCGAGAGCCAAACAAAAAAAAAAGGGTCGCCCATAATGATAACCGGGCCAAGGGATAAAACGTTTAAAAAAATGCAGGCTGGGGAGGGATTGCCGGTGTGGATTAGTGGATAAAAAGTAGCACACGATTTAGGTGGATCCCTAGCAGAATACTCGTCCTTTTTGAGCTTAGCTTTTTCCCATCGATTCGAACCGTTGCACTAGTAAAAGGGGTTTCCGTACATCTTCCCGCAGGCTCTCTGGCAAATTGAAATTTGATACTTTTAGCAGCAATAAAAATTTCGTGCTGTGTACCATTTCGACTACCAGCCGAACATTGGGGTTCAAGGACGATCCGGGACGATGGTTTGAGGGTTCGTGTTGCAATTTTTCCGACCACTCGATGCTCTCAACAGTTTAAGGCACAGTTTTTGGGCGATTTTGAGTTCAGTTTCTTAACACTTTTAGACTTGAGTGTGTCAAGGGTAAAGGAATATTCACACCGTCTCTTTTCACTTAGGCTGACAGTTTATTTTCCTCGTGAAGTTGGGAATGCAATCTCATGTCTTGCATTATTAACGTCTTGAAGTGTTGAATGCTTTTACTCATTTCATGCAAGATTTACTCTTTAACCGCTATTTTCCGTTGACTGGCTGGAATATGCATGTTTGAGATTAAGAGTTCTCGTGGAAAATAGTCGGACTGTCATTTAGTTAATTAGAGTCAATGTACGATGTAAAGTAGTAAAAGGGTTTTTAGAAGTAGAATAAATTGCATGTTACTTAAATGAAGAAAAAAGGACAAAATTATAAAATTTACTTGATAAAGCAGAACACCACCATCAACAATGAGAAAACCAAACAACAAAACCCACCCGACATTCTTTTTATTCACAAAAAAAAAACATCCCAGGAGGGTTTCGTTTGTGATACCGCGACCGGGGACACAACAATCGAACCCTGTCGACCGTTTAAATGTGAAACTATTTCTACAGTGAATCAATATTTACACTCTGCATCACACAACAACCTCTGCAAAGCTCGTCCGCTACAGTGGAATAAAACCAACGACGGCTTCATAAAACCCGGGGTTAGAAAATAAAACAGTAAATCCCTTCCATTCCGCCCTGCCTTGTTGCGGGGATAACTGTATTTACCTTTGCCGGTGTGTTCCCTCATAACTCTGCAATATTTATTGAATGGAATGACCTTTTTTATGCACTCACGGACTATCTTTCCTCCGCACATGCCCTGATACAGCGAAAAAAGAAAAAAAAAACTTTGGGTCCAATATTTGCCCTCAAAATCGAAAGGTGCATCCGTGATCCGTTGTGACCACACCGGTGCATCAGACGCGATGGGTTAGGTTGTGCATTTTTTTTGTTATTGCTTTCGGTTACTCCTGCAGGCCAAAACAAATCAAAACAAAACCAGCCACGTGCAAACAAAAACCGCGCATCTACGCGCTCGCAATTGCTCGTTTGCTAAATGCGACGCAGGTTTTTTTTTTTTAGTTTTTGCTGTTTTGTGTTCTTCCAAAAGAAGCACGAGCGTATCGTTGGATGACAATTTATTTATTTACGAATTTAGAAACTACAGCGGTGCGCTAACGGTCCTCCTCTAGCGGCGGGAAGCGCGTGTGTTGGTTTGCTTTGTTTAGATTTTTGTTTTTTTTTGCAAAAGGATAAAGTGGAAGACTCTTTGTTTTACGTTTTTACTCGGCTAAAAAAAGGGGAATCAAATGTGCGTAAAGCACAGGTAAAATAACACTGTGTCACAGCAAAATGATTAATGCGCCGATCGTAATGCACTTTGTTTTATGCTTCATGAAAATGTGAACAACCAAGTAAAAATAGTTTTATGATAATATATTGTTACTGACTGGTGTTTTCGAAATCAGAGCTATTTTCACATCGAAATTGTAATAGCACAGCTGTGTGATAGGTTGGTAAAACACACAGATTTATAACATGTGAGTAAGAAACTCTTGTCTTTTGTCTTACGTCTTGTTATAGAGCCTTTCCTTAAGCTGAAAAGTAACAAATGCCGATAGATATTTACCACACTACTGTTTGTTAGAAGCTTTCTAAGGTTACAAAGCCCTGCCATGCGTAAAACGTGTAAGAAAGGGAATTTAATTAATTAGAAGAAAAATCGTAAAAGGACAGGATGCGCTGGTCCTGGACTCAGTCTATGTTGAAAACGAAAGCCAGATTCTAAACCAATTTTTTGATCTTCCGAATAAACTACTGTTCTTTAAAAAAAAAACACTGTTCTTTAAACATGATTTTCCTTGTAATCAGAATGTATATTTCAAATTTATTTGTAGATTAATTTTAAGCATACAGATGGCTCTCGATATTACGCGGGCTGACAATAAAGTAAGGTCTCCATTTTTTTTTCATAGAAAATGACATTTATTTACGAAAAGCGAGACACCGTTGGAAAGGCCAAGGTCTTGGCTACTTTTCTACATAATCGCCATTTTTTTCCAACACCTTGCGCATCCGCACGATGAATTTGTCTATGCCGGCAGAATACCACTCTCCGTCCGCCTCGCGCAGCCAGGTGTTGACCTCTTTCTGAGCTATTTCGGCACCCATCGGGCAGAAACTTTGTGATACTGCAAGTTGTTCACAAGGATATAACGGATTGTTTCGCTGCTACACACTCCTCCAAGCTTCTCTTCCAAGTCCCTAATTGTCGCACGACGGTTTTTGAGCATTTCTGCCTCCACTGCTTGAACAATCGCATCCGAGACCGACGGTCGGCCACATCTCTCCTCGTCGTGAACATTAGTAAGCCCGGAATTGAACTCGCGGCTCCACTTACGCACGTTTTTTATGTCCATACACTTTTCCCCGTAAACTTCAACTAGTTGACGATGGAATTCAATAGGTGTCACCTTTTTAGCACTCAAAAAACGTATTACAGAACGCAATTCGCACTTGGACGCTGACGCGAGGGGTACCTCCATCGTTGACGGCTGCTCAGCCAAGACTGATCGGTCGGGGAAGCCTCACCCAGCACCAAAGTGGTAGTGGGGGAACCAAGGAACACGGCGGTGTTGCCAGATTTCGCCTAGCGCGTGATCCGGCGAAGTTGCAGCGTTGGAGACCTTACTTTATTGTCAGCCCTCGTAGAAGACCACCAGACGTATTAGGCTTTGACAGTTCCGCCATTTCGTGTGTTGCAGGACTATTTTGAAGTCGAAAAATTTGTGAGGCTTCGTAGGTAGAATTGTTCTTAAAAAAAATGCCTGCAGTTTTCGCTGATTACGATGGTGTCCCGAATGAAGATCGTACTGAGCTTGCACGAATTCCCCAATTGAGTCCTAAACAGTTTTATTGAGGCTCAATCACACAATATAACGTGTGTCACACGAAGCATGTGCTCTAAACAATCAAATTAAAGTGTTTAACAACCCATAAGTCAAATAATATGTTCCAAAATAGTTTTCACGATGAGCATAAAGAGTTGCAGAAGCTCTCAATGTTAAGAATGTTAGGGCAAAACGCTTTATTAATTATTATTATTATTGTTCGCCGTCGTCCGCCGTTTACGGCTTAACGAAGCAGGAGGCGTAAGACGGATGCGTCATAGATTTTTAAACGTGGAAAGAGGCATATTAAAGTCAAATATGTGCGAATGCGTATTGAATTGGCGTATCATGGATTTCAGGGGAGCATTATCTCCATACCCCTTGCGTGAACGCGTAACAAGTAACATTAGGTGATGTCTGGCGGATAGTCTGGGGACATTAAATCTAAGTTCACCTAATAAATAGGGATCGTCGATAGTTCCTAAAAGAAGTCCTGCTATGAATGTGGCTTGATGCAAATACCGTCGATGTTCCAGAGACTCGAGGCCTAACATTTGACAACGCTCAGTGTATGATGGGAGGGAGGAACTATCATCCCATCCTAACAAATATATGGATGGATGGATTAATGGCAAAAACAACTCTACCTTACAGAGCTTTGCTAAACGTGGCCCAACTCTTAAAATCTTTCCAAAGTAATACGTTACAACGCCTAAAGCCCTGTCAACCTTCCGATTGATTTCAGAGGCGTATATCATGACACAATCTTTCCAAACTAACTTACGACACACGTTGAGTATGCTCCGACACCCATTATTCATCAATTCTCGGATAACCACCACAGGAGTTCCTACCTCAATTCCTCCCGTGTTCGCCATGTTCTGAACCATCAAAATCTGTAAATGAAAACATCTGTCCCGATGGGTATCACGTCCGCGTTCACGTCCTCAATCACTGGCACTCGTTTCCCGGTGCTGTAGTTAAGGTTTGCTCTGTGCCCGTTTCGCAGTAAAAAGGATCACCAGTGTGCCGGGAATGATCATCATCCTCTGAGTATGTGTGCGTGTTTCCCTGTGTTTCTTCCGTTTCAAAATTCATACTGAATGTCACCGTGTGTGGCATAGGATATGCAGCATGACATTCGCGTTCGCGTCCTGTCAGAAAAAAAGGGTCGCCTTAGAAACGCACCGTAGTCTAATTTCCATTCACTGCCGTAACCCCGAGACCGTCGGCCAAACATTCAGGCAGCAAAAGGAAGGATACCTCAAAATAAAAGGAACACAAACACATGCCGACGGGTCAGGACGATCTAATGCCGAAACCGTTCGGGAACAGGACACACGTTCTATCCCAAAAACCCCGAACGACATTATATCATTCCGATGCGTGTGCAGTTGCATCCTTTTGCTGGAAATGCATCCTAGAGCATCGAATGGACGGCTTTTGGGTTCGTCCAACCATTGAGAAGTATGCACCGTACCGTTTCAAACAACTGGAACCAATTTTAACGCCACCCAAACCATCGTTCATTGCTTTCTCCGTGGGTAAAGTATTCCGGAGGGGTGACAAATTTTCACTTCAGGGCACCACGGGACGGGTAGGAATCGATCGGTTCCGTTTTTCCGAAAGGCACCACCATTCTACGGCTCGTTAGAAGTCGATTCGATATGCGACGGATTTAAAGCTGGCCCAAACAAACGAAACACGGAAGCCGCCGGGCGCAGCAAACAAGAGAAAAAAGGAAGGATCAAACGTTTGTTTGTGTTTTTCGTATGAATGGGGGGGGGGGCGCGAAAAAAAAATGATTGGGCTTAGGTCCGAAAAACGCGCGTGCCGTAATGTGTTTTAAATTGATGGATTTTATTCCCGTAAAATGGGATCTCGCTTTTTCGGATATGCAATGGGCTTTACAGTTTTTTTTCCTTTTTAATGTGCTATCTTATGCAATTCTGCGTAGAATAATATAACGATGAAAAAGGATCTGGATTAACCTTTTTATGATATTAGTTTAAGCAAACGGTAAAGTGACAGGTTTATAGTAAATGGACCATTTGGAATAACTTAATGGGCAGAGGCGAATTTCTTTACAAGTGAACTGGTTGGTCATATGGCTAGAAAGGAGCGTGTTGAAGCACAAATCGAGGAGGTTTCTGTAAATACTGGAAGGATCTACCAGCATCTCCATAGAACCCCGCCAGCTGTCTCGTTTAAAGGGCTTCGTATTAACAGTTTCGCAGCAAAGATCTTGTATTGATGTCCCTGATCCTGATAAGTTCACTTTTGAATAAGAAGTGAGGTATCTCAATTTTTACTGACAATACTCTGTACAACAGTTCAATCTATCTGGCGGTGTTTGATGTATCCGCGGCATCACTGCATCGTAGTTTCAGTCAAACAGGCTTCCTCTGTACATGTGGACGATCAAAAAAGACTTTACGGGTTGTGTCGTGCGGTTGTGTTGTGTCATGAGATATTCTCATGACACAACAAGCCCACCAAAGCAGATCTAGAGATCTGGACCATCCATTTCTGGATTCGGCACCCGTTCTCCCGTGTGACCTAGTCGTTAAACCAACCAGAACGATATCACAAATTCTTCGGTTTCCTCAGATGGTCTCACATTACTGATTGGTAAACTGTAACTTTGCGCGTAACTTTACATCTATGTTGTTGTCGTTGCTGACTTTTGACCCCAGATAGGTTAAGCTTGTTATGACTTCAAAGAAGCAATCACTTGCCTGAAAATTACTTTTGTCAAAATCAGTGTTTGCTAGCAGGGCCGTTGGTGGTACCAGCATAGTTGTGGATTTTGCCTCATTTATATCCTCCATTTGCACGTTTTGTGCTGCTTCCTCGATGATTTGGTAAGCTTTTGCTCTACAGAAGAGAGCTTCACATCAAATAATATATAAATGAACACTTCAAGGCGGCCTACGATACCATAGATTGAAATGAATTATGGAACATAATGCAGCGGCACCACTTTCCTGGAAAGCTGGTCCGGCTGCTAAAGGCCACCATGAACGGGGTGCAGTGCAGAGTGAGAGTATCGAACATGCAGGCAAGGGAACGGACTCCTCCTGACACTGTCTCTGTCTCCTGTCTAATGCTCAATATAGCTTTGGAAGGTGTCATACGAATCGCAAGGCTAGACAACGTGGCACGATTCTCCGTGGCTCGGTTTTCTCTCGGTCTCTTCATTTTTTTGGCCTCGTGGATGACATTGGCATCGTGGGTAAGACGACAGCAAAGGAGTATGAGGCATATACCCGACTGAAACGTGAAGCCGAAGGAGACGAAATACCTGTTTATCAGAGGCTCTAATCGTGCTAGAGCCCGAGAAGGAAGCAACGGGTTAGTCGACGGCGACAACATTGAGGTAGTAGAGGAGTTCTGCTATCTTGGGACTGTCGTACCTTCGGATAACGATGTCAGCAGCGAAATCCGGAGACGCATTGTCCAGGGGAATCGTGCCTACTACGGCTTTCATCGCCTGCAGAGATCCAGAAGAATTCGAGACCGCACTAAATGTGAGATATATCGCACACTGATTCGCCCGGTGGTCCTATATGGACACGAGTCTATTGGCGTCGTTTAAGCTGGGCAAAGTTGATCCTACAGGCTATCTTTGTCGGTGTGTTTGAGTATGGAGTGTGGAGGAGATGGATGAACCACGAGCTTGCTGAGCTATACGGAGAACCGGACATCCTGACGGTGTCAAAGACCGACAGGATACGATGGCTGGGGCATGCTATGAGGATTTCGGACTCATGCTCCACCAAGAAGGTATTCGCCAGCGACCTCCAGTTCTGCACGAGGTGTCGGGGAGCACAGCGAGTTCGTTGGCTGTATCAGGCGAAGGGTGACCATTCGGAGATCGGGTCCCTACATGGATGGGAAGCTGCAGTCAGGGATCGAGCTTCCTGGAAATCTATTGTTGACTGGGCCATGTCACAACGACGTGCTTTTTAAAAGAGCAGGCCAACATGAGTGAGTGAGTGAGACATGTGAACATCTTTTACAATGATCCGGATTAACTTAACTGAGTTAGTCCCTCAAGATTCCGCTTCCGAGCCACGAATGGATCTCTGCACTGCCAAAACTAAGTTAGAACGGGTCCATCTCCCTAACACTTGATTGCATCAGAGGGCACTGAGAGTTTTACATCTTACAAAGGTAGCAAGCTTTGCGATTTGCATCATCTCTATCAAGAAAAAAGGAGGAGTAAAGCACTCTTCCCTTATAAAAGTCCTTACTATTGGCAGCACATGTAGACGCATGATCCTTGCGCGAAGCATAGAAACATGTACCTTTCTACTTCCCTTTATTAGAGCACTTAGGCAACACTCAATTAAATTTGATAGATTAAAGTAGCAATCAGAATCGACCCGAAATGATTACTTAAAGCACATCTTTGCCCTCCAACTACCATGCAAACCGTTCCCTGCTTCATTCAATCAATCCGTCCATGTATGTTGTCACTCTGGTGGATGATTAGAGTCTTGTTACGTTTCGAGATTAATCACATTACTGAGCACTGGTTGGGACAGAAAAATCAAGCTGCCAATTTTCGGAAAGTCACCATCACGTGACGCTTGTAATTCCATTTGCATCTTTACCACTCCTCGTTACAGTCCCTATTGTCCTATAAAAGGGACCACTAGCCAGCAAACTGCATCTGCACAAGCATAAATCAACATTAACCGCCATCAACACACGTACACATACACAACCAGCCACGGTTCGGTGGTTGTAAATCAAACATCGTTAAACCCTTTGCGCGTACTTACCACACCACCAAACCCTACGCCGCAAGGCCAAACCCCCGGGTTAGGGATTTTTATTTTCCAATTTCCCACTGCCGGGGCTCGGTAATCAATTTAAATTAATTTAATAGAAACTTTTTTCCTTCCTCCTTGCAAACCCACAACCCCAAAACGCCCGGGAAATCGGCCAACTTGTGCATCGACCCTCTAACACCGAGTTAGCCGAGATAGTCCTTACTGCTACTGCTGTCCTTACATACATATGGATGGTTTAATGATGGTTTGGAGGTGTACAAGCGGTAAGTAGAGAGAAAAAAATCATGCGGATATTGTTGCATTTTTTTTTTGCTTCAGTTCGTTCTCTCGTTTGCTCACCACACTTCAATCTCCCTTGGCCTCGGTAAGCAAAACGGTTCGCTAGCGTCACCCCCGTTTAATTAACTGCGGCCATGTGGCGTGTCGATCTAATTTGTATGCACCGTTCACCATCGCCGCCACCCTATTTCACCGTCGTGTGCAAACGCGGTGTTCCGGTCAAAATGGGGCGTCAACTGACAGTTGCAGTGTGCAGTTGACAGTTAAGGTTCGATCGGTTGTCGCCTTTACCGGTTGCCGCCGAGGACAAGCGGGACAAATCAAACGCACCGTGCCGAACGGTTGCTGATTAGTGAGCTGGATGGGGGAGAGGCATTGGAAAATGGAAGGGCCCGGTGGGATGCATACGGGGCCGGAAAAGTGGTGGCAGCTAAAAGGAACTAATCAAAACACCTTTAGCAATCAGTGCAGTGTGGTATTTTGTTGCGTTCCGGCCATGCGATGTATAATTTGTCTAACGAATTGAAGAATTTAGCAAATAGTTTTCATTGGTATGTATGTATTTGAATGAGAATTGTCTATTTCAGCATGAAAGCATACCAAGTAACGAGTGGCTACAGTAAAATGTTGAAATAATTTTTGTTTTTAGCGGATCAAACGCTTAAATAATATAATAAAAACAACTAGGTTAATTGCAAATTTATAGAACACATTAGAAAAAGAAAAAATGGACATATAAAAATATAATAAAACATAACAAATGAAGATAAGAACGAATAAGATCTTAAAATCATCAAAGATAAAATAAGAACCTTTTGTAAACATTAAACAAATAAAATGATTGAATTCAAATTGCATTAAAGCAGCAAGTATAACAATTTAAAACAATCAAGTATGTCCAAGATGAGTCAAAGAATAAGGAGGAAATGCCTGTTTAATGTTTGTATAATTTAGTCATCAGACACGGTGTTGACAATAAGGCATTTTACATTCAAAATAAATCATAATCAAATATAATAATTTGGTAAATTTAATTCAAGAATAATCATTACGAACAGGCCATGCTATCAAAGCAAAGAAAAACAAAAAAAGGAAAAAAACTGCTTAAAAATGAAAATAGAATAAAGTAAAACAAAGAAAATGTGATGAAATAGTCTCAAAGAAAATTAATTATTTTTTATTTACTTAAAAAACTTGAAGGAAGTTATAAAAAAATATTGAAAATAACATAGCAGCTAACAAGGAAACTTGTTTGCAAGAAAATAGGAATGAAAATTGAAAGACTCAAGTCTGTATAAGAATTCAACGGCATAAGAAAAAAAAAGCAGCACTCGTGTAATGCATTAGCAAATCCGTACTCACAATATTACTTTGTATTAGTCGTGTTTCGCCACAGGAACACGGAAGTGTAGAGTGATTTTAATTAAATTTCCCCCCCATCAACTCCGCCCCAGCTTTACCTGGCCACACACCGGATGCTCAGGTGTCGTTGATTCCCTACGGTGAACACGGTCCGGCACAATTGCTACAATTGATTCTCAATTTATTCGATTCCTAGCGCAAACATTCTCCTCTTCTGCTTTGATTTTCCGCATCAAGGCTGTGACAATGCCTGTAAAGGCGGCTTCATCGGCGCTTCGCTACACTCAAGTTAACGGCTGACAATCCTCAAAAAAAAAGGTGAGAAATGAAATAAAATTTCAATAGCAAAAATCACTCCGGATGCTAAAACAAACGGCCAGGCTATCGTATGGGTACGCCATACCGTTAAGCGGAACTGCCAGCATCATTCCCGCACGAAATGCTGGACATTCGACGAAACATGTTTTACATTCCGGTCCTGTTTTGCTTCATCCCCTTGGAAACAGGAACAAAACACACCGCGCGCGCATCCTGTTACATTGGTTATTGTAATTCAACGGTTGTGTTGAGTTTTTTTTTTTTTCAAATGTATTTCACTTTTCTTTTCATTTCCTTTCGTTCGCTTCTTATTTTGTATGATTTACATTTTTCCTTCCTAGTTTTTATGTTTTGTTTCTCTCGAAAAAAAAAAACACTTGAGTCCGAAAATCCCGGGGAACGGGGAAGGATTTCCTGAACTGAATCTCATTTTACATTCTCATTTCTCTTTTGTAGCTTCAAATAAAAATAAAAACCACCTTTTCCCCTACAAACCCGGCACGGACACACATTCTGGACTGTGATTTTACAGCAGCACGGGCCGGAAAACAACATCCCTCTCGTAAGGAGGCAGACGAAAACAGCGAATCATTGTCACCATGATCGCACAATTCACAGTGGCAAGCTGATGTCCCTAGCCCGTACCAACATCGATGACGATAATTGTAGTGGAGGATTGGGAGAAAAAACACCCGAATGCGAACAAAAGTACCTACAACAGAAACAAAATAAGAAACCTCTCACCGGGTCGATCCAGGACATCGACTGTCGTGGGGTTTTGCATGCTTTTACTGTGAAGTGTTTTTCGTTTCAATCCACCCCTCGAACTTGGGCTTTTTTTTCAGCAAACCATCCCTCTGCTAGCGATATAAATAGTCTTGGCAAGAGTTTTTTTTTTACCAATGTATCTCATTTATTTATTTATAATTAATAATGACGGTCCAGTGCCGTATTGTCAACACCGCTTGTGTTGAAAAAAAAACAAAATTACAATCATATTGATAAGGCATTTCCTCCCTATTATTTGCCTTATCCCGGGCATACTCGGTTGCACAGTGTATTTTTGATACCAATTTGCCCTTGATACCCCCAATGCCCGATATGCCCAATTTGATACCAACCAGCAAACCATCCCTCTGCTAGCGATATAAATAGTCTTGGCAAGAGTTTTTTTTTTACCAATGTATCTCAAATGCATTTAAAAGTTTGTGAAATGTCTCGCGAGTAGTGAAAAGTAAAAGAGTGGCAAAACAAAATCACAAAAAAGGTGTCAAACGAAAGTGCAACTGTGCGCGAGGTTAATTCGAGGGGCTGGGATTTTCTTGCAACTAAGGGTGCCGATAGCACACCCGTCATCGAAGGATTGAAAGTGATCGTAAATCTCGTGAATTGCTCCCATTGTGTTTCGCGGAAAGGGATTTGAAAATATGTCCCGCTGGGATAATACCAACGGACCGGAGCAAGTATCGCAGTTTGGCCGTGTGAGAGCAATGGATTTTTTGTGTGTTGAGCGGTTGGTTGTCGTTGAGGGAAAAACTTAACATTAAAATTGATAAATCCTAATGATATGCTGCACAACAACATAGGATAAGCCAATTTTAATGAGAAAATGCTGCTTAAACATGAAAATCTGGTGCGTTAGGGATGCGTGGCGTGTTTATGTACGATCGAGTGGACAACCAAAATTTCATTACTGTCAGGATTATCACAGCAAGAATGCTTGAAATAGGTGATTTTTTTTATTGAATAACATTACCATTATTATGAATATTACCATATGAAACGCATGAAGATATTTCTAGATAGAAATTTGCGTCAAATTTGAGAGAAAATAATCGTGGCACAACAAAAAGGCGTTTATATTTAATCCACTAGAAATTTTTTGAAGATGTCTAGTTTTTAGAGTCACCGTTTTATTTTAAATTAAGCTGGACAGCTCGCTTTACCAAACACTTACTTAAAATAATTTTTCTTCTTCTCCTTGGCCTGCTCAGGATTGAGCACGTCGTGTCGACATGACCAGGTCACCAACTAATTTTCCAGGAAACTCGATCAAAGGCTGCAGTCCTCCATCCACGGCTGCATCCGATCTCCGACAGATTAGACTCCACTTGATCCTGCCAACGAGCTCGTTGTGCTTCTTTACTCCTTGTGCCGAACGGGTCGCTGACGAGCACTTTCTTTGTGGGGCATGAGTCCGGCATCCTTATCACGTGCCCCAGCCAACATATCCTTCTGGCTTTGACTACCATCAGGATATTTGCAAATCCAAACAGCTAAGCTAGCTCGTGTTTCATTCTACTTCGCCATAGGCCCTGCTCGCACACCTACAAAGATAGTCTTTAGAATCCACCGTTCGAAAATAGCGAGTGCTTTGGCGTCCTCCGTCAGCATAGTCCAAGACTCGTACCCGTAGAGGACTACCGGACGTATCAAGGTGCGGTAAATCGTACATTTCGTGTCTTGTTGGAGTCTTCTGGATCGCAGGAGTTTGTGGAGTCCGTAGTAGGCACCATTCCACTGAACAAAGTGCCTTCGGATTTCGCTTCTTACATTGTTGTCCGAAGTTACAATCGTACCAAGGTAGCAGAACTCCTCTACCACGGTCAGAGCCTCCGGCAAGCAAGTATTTTGTCTCCGTCGCATTACTCCTCAATCCAATTTTATTGGCCTCGCTTTTCAATCGGGTGTACACATCACACTCCGCCGCAGATGTCCGTCCGATGATGTTGATGTCATCCGCGAAGCCAAAGGAATTCGAGAAATCGAATGAAAATCGTGCTCCAGGTATCAAATCCCGCGCTTCGCATGACACCCTCCACTGAAAATAATTTTCTCCATTGCTTGATCTCCATATGTTAAACGCATGGCATCGGACGACCCAAGCTCAGAAAATCCTTTTAGGCCGTCCACACGGACTAGGGTGGCGTGGTAAGCCCAGATTGAGGTGGGACGATGGCGTGGAATCGTCCGCCATCAAAGCCGGGACAACGGATTTTCGTACGACGACGCGGGACCGTGAGCGGTTCCGGACTCTACTGCGGCAGGCCAAGACCACGAAGCGGTTGTAGCGCATGATAAGTAAGTAAATAAGTGTTCTCCATATCTTTTTTTCATTTTTTCAAGTGTGCAGATCGAAAGTTGTTATTCAAAACGCGGGGCTTGATAGCGGCATCCTTAACAGAATTCTCTACCGACTTCTCCAATGTTTTGGCTTCGCGGATCGACATCATCGGCAAGATGACAAAGCAGGTGTGTGTGTGTGCAATCCCGTAATAGAGGTTTGTTGGGAAGCAGAGTATTAGTTGGCAGCGAATTGGCAGAGGAGTTCTGTTATATTGCGATAATCGTAACTTCGGATAACGACGTCAGCAGAGAAGTCCTGATATTTGGGTTCTGGAGACCGAGATCTGGGATCTCTGTCGAATTCATGTAAGCCTTATAACAGGACGGACTTTTTAGATGTTTGTTCACCACCGCACAGTCTCCACAAGCTTCAAGAACACAGATGACTTTTAGCTTCCAGGATCACAGATTTCAGAAATTCATTTAATTCTTTAAAACAAACATAAAATCTTTTAAATACTTCGTTAAAATATTTCCGTTTGACAAGCTCCCTCTCGATAGTAAATTAATTGAGCATCCAAAAATAGTTCAATACATTGATTAGTGAAATCACCTTCAAAGCAAAACCTAACCAAAACAACACCCACCACCCTTCGACATTCCTGCGCATATCGCACCAATCCCAGATGGAATGTTTCCCATGCACAAGGATACGGTACAAAACACCTTTTATCCGTCGGTCCGAGCCTATTCGCACCCGACCCGAAGGAAGTAACTTTCTTCCGTACGGTAATTCAATAGGCATTTCAACCTGCAACTAAATGAAGAAAGGACCCTTTTACTTCGGGGTGTACCTCGTGCCCAGGGGAAGGCCTCCAGTACCTTAATTAGTCTAATTACGGGATATTCCTTCGCATTTTATCCTTAATTTACGGCTACTGCTGATGCTGCTGATGTTCGCAAAACTTCATTCCTTTTGCCGGAAAAGCGTCCTTTCGGTGAATGCAACCGTTCGAGCTGCTCTGCCACGTTTTCTTTTCATCTTCTCCAACGATGGTGCAGTGTTGCGCGGCCAAGACTGTGTCTCAAGATCCTGTCATAGTGGTGTGAGACTCTCTTTCACTCTCATCTGGCTCGCTCGCATTAACAACAAGCTTTATGACGCACGGTTGCACGGGCCCGGAAAGACGAACGTAACATTGCTTTCCTTTAATTAAATTTTGTTTCAACATCTTGTGGCTTTCAATTCACTTTTGTATACCGGTGGTGTGATGCGGCATGGTGCGCCTGCCTTTTCCGGTATCGATTACCAAAGCCACCGCCGACGCCGATGTGCGACTGTGCTGTATGGGGGGGGATCGGTCCTCGGCCGAGCGAGGAACAAATGAGGTAAGTCCTGTGTAACGCAAAACCTAAACCGTAATCATCGTGCACTCAGATAACGAGCCATCTTTTAGAGCTGGCCAAGAGGGAAAAGCTGCCGTCCGGTAATGAAGCTATGATTACTTCAAATGAAGCAGCAATCTTACACGGGATCGCCTATTCGGTATCGGACGGTTAAAGATGCTTCCAGCTAAGGTTGAACACCGGGTCTATTGGTGGAGGGGCAGAGTAGCAGCTACACAGCTTTGCTGCAAGATTTTCTTATCCTCACAGCAGAGCTTTAAGTTTGAAGTAAGAAATGCCTAATCGTGCTGTAAAGCAATTCAAAACCAATATTCTCCTGCTGCATTTAAGGACATGGAAACAACCAATTTTCGTTGCTCTTGATGAAACTTTAACATGACTATTGAACATGGCAATGTTTTTTTTTGTCACTGATTGCAAACAAATCAATAATTTTTAATTAACAGTTACTCGTTGTTCTTGAGAGCATATTTATTGCCACTGCACAATTCATTCATCATTAACGATCTGACCAGGCTGACACTGGATCCTGGAACAATGATACGCAGTGGGTTAATAAAATTTGAAAACAAATCGATTGCAATCCCAATTAATTATTCATAACGAATTGTCATTAACAAAAGCGTATGAGAACAACAGATGGAGCCACTATTGAAATAAAAAAAAAACCTTTTTTATTATTTACATCTAACAAAACATTTGCTTAAATTTTTATTCTGTGTATCCAATGCATCGATCTGAAATTTTGTAAAACATAATTATTTGAGGTTTTATTTTTATTTTCACTGACGACGTTATTTATCGTTTCTTGAATGGATTATTGGCAGTGATGGGCTGGTGACTAAACTGTTGAAGATAAGAGCTGATAGGCTTGCCCCTATCATAATACATCCTCGGATTTTAAGGATTTGAGTGCAGGAAAAACTGCCGTTTACTAGTTTAACCGGGGTGTCATCTTCTTCTTGGGTTAATGGTTTACTAGGTTGCGTCGGTGGTTAGTGAGTCAGTTAGTCACTGCGGGAGAAAGCTCCGAATTGAAACTCCCGTCCTACCACATGAAGACCACAATGAACCGACCCACCCGAGGGGTTCATATTTGTATATTAGGCAAATCTAGAAGGATACGATGGCAGTCCACGTAGCGAAGATGTCAGACTCATGCGTCTTCAAGAAGGTTTTCGACAACCTGTCGGTTGTTGCCTTTCGGAACGGGATTTAGACGAGCGATTCGGGCTCGTTTTTCTCGATCAAGTGGACTCAAACCTGTCGGCCTTGGATGGAGGGAAGCAGCATTTTTAACCGCATTTTATTCGAAACCTATCGACCATATGTCATCACTACGTACACAAGCCTTATTTAAGGCCAAGTATATGGAGAAGATTTCAAGTATTAATGTGATCTGAATGACTTACATAATTTGGAATAAGTTTTTTGGGTCTGTAATAAATTGTTGTTTTGAACAAATGTTTTGTGTACTTATCGTTAGAACCTTATCACAATGAAATATTATTTTAAATGAATTTCTAACTTTTATTTATTTAGTAATCATTTTCAAAAAAATGTTTTAATAAAACCAATTTTGCTGTGGTAACATTCCATTAAAAATGTTAGCGTACACTGAAGTGTAAAAGTCGGTGTTAGCACATTTTAATCATCGAAAACAATAATTCTACTTCAACAACAACAAAAAACTGCAGCGCCCCATACAAGCCCTTGCACCACCCTGTATGCACACCGAGAAGCACTCTTGACACCTTCAAAGCGACACCGAAAAACACCAACGGCTTTGGGGTGATGAAAAATGCTCCCATTTCGTTCCACACTTTGCAACATGCATTTCCAGCAGCATTACACACACACACACACTCAACTCAAGACGGTTTCATTTGCTTTTGGTGTCGAAAAGCCAAACATCCCTGTACCACCCTCCTCCCCTCACTTCCCATCATCCATTCTCCCTGGAAATGCACTTTCCGCTGAACTTCTCGTTCACTGATTTCGCATGCAAATGCTCATCTCATTGGCCTATTAGAGCGAAAGAGCGAAGGGTGGAGGGAACGGAAGAGAGGCTGGTTGGGTATATTCTCTTGCCACGGTTCCTAATTACGTGACACGATGCGGGTGAAGTGTGAAATTGCCAAGTGTGAACACTGAAAGGCGGAAAGTGCGAAAGATTGCGCGTTTGCCAAAGATCAAAGGAGGATTTTTATGTTCACAGCTTTCTTTTCTAGATGCACTTCGTCGGGTTCGTTGGTTGGGGTTCATCTTATCAAACCCTTCTTTATGAAGAAAAGAGGTGTGTTGTATGTGTATGTGGGTAAGCATTTTTCACTCTCTCGCTCTCTCTGTCCCGCAGCTTCATTCGGTGTAATTACTGTGCAACTTGCACAATTTATCAGCCCCGGACGGCTCATCCAACGAACGCACTGCCACTCTTGAGCGTTTTGCAGTTTTATCCCTTCCAAAGCTGGTATCATATTTTCTACTGCACACATTTTCCTCACCATCACAGTGTCTTCATACGCAGGGCACACACACCTCATAAAGCCTGCTCCAAGGGAGGTCAAAGGGTCATTCAGGAAAGGGGCGTCTTATATATTGTTTCCACCGATGGTAATTTCATCCTTTCTTGCCTTTCAAGACCTCTTGCGATTTGCTTCAAAGCGGAACAGCACCTTCTCGACTGAAAAAGTGTCTCGTTTTCCAGAAAATATCATCTCATCGCAACTCCCAATTCATCCACAGAAACCGCATCCTTCCGCACCGTACCAAACCAGAACTGACGGGCTAAAGCTTCCATTGGCACGCAGACATGGCAAGCGGTGGCATGGAAGCATGAAATGCATATGCATCATGGCACACAAAAGCACACTAAGGCAGACATCAAAGTAAGTACGCTTGTTCATTTTCCTTTCGGGTAGTTTTTTTTTTTCGTTTTTCGGGATGTAACATCCCGGGCGGTTCTTCTCTAACAACTCCCAGCAACAGAACCAGTCCGGGAAGGGAATCATCCGAAAATGGGGATGAATGAATGGTACCAACGTGGGATGAAATTGACATTCGCCTGGTGATGATGAGGATGATATTCAGCCATCACCTACACGTTTTAACTATTCTTTAAGTTACTCCAGTGTTTGAAAACACAGAAACACACCCGCACACTAACAAGAGTATGAGTTTAAACGACCTTTAATCTATCCCTCGGGAAAGGCTGGAATTTTCATTAGGCAGGAGTATTTTTGTACTTCTATTATTGAAAAATGTAATTTTCTTTCAGATCACTAACCTGTAACGTTGGCCGAATTATTTTTTTTTTCTGTCAAAAATACGGTTGATACTTTACGACTGAAACCATCAAAGTAATGTTATGTTCAAGCTTTGAATGTCTAATTTTGTAATCAATTTTCAGAGTACTTGGCAGAATCATACAATTCACGAAGCCTTCCTCGCAAAGAGCCTGGATCGGGCTTCATGTATAGGGCTGATGGCTTGAAAACTTGTGACGTTTCTGACGAGGACAAACCGGACCCAACCATCTGCCTTTGGTGGACCGATCACGCGAAGACATGATCGATTTTGAACTCTAGCCATTCGCTGTTGCGTCGTCAGATCTACTTGGATCACACGAACAGGCTTTTTCCTGGATCGACCAGGACTAGTGCCTACTAGTAAATGCGCTTATCTACGCTGGTATGACGGACGACATTAACTTTGCTAAGATCGAAAAAGTTGAGCTTTCGTCATGGAGCAGCCAGGAGACTTAACTTAACTTAACTGACTTAACTTCGAAGCGAGTCAAACTGTGACGATATCCCCGTGACCGAAATTCTTCCGGAGGAATCGGGAGCTACTACTGAAGTGCGGAACCAAAATCCGTAGGCTACTTTCCACAAATCTGTAAGAGATCCTCCCAAAGACTTATACTTGATGATAAATATGGAAAGATTTATGGGATGTAGGCTGGACCAATAGTAGACTTCAATATTAGGCATAGTGAATGATGATAAAATAAGTAAAAGTATTAGTATTGAACCGTCGACAAACTTGAGTTGGCACCAGTAAAGCTCATTTACTGTTTTGTTTGCAAGAAGACCTGCAAGATGGTTCAGAATCTTAGTACCTTTCGCTATCACTAGTCAGCATTTCCTCTTTCTTCTTCGTGGCTTTACGACCTTCTAGGTCCCGCCGGCCATAAAATGGCTTATTAGACTTGCGGATACCACGTAGTTGGATAGTCAGTTCTCACTACGGGGGGACGGTTCGAATGAGAATTGAACCCTGGTCCAGCCGTGTAAAGACCGGCAAAGCTGTCACCTACACCACCACGCCGCCTCTCGGTGACATCGGCAGTCGGCATGACCTTACAGCTGGTTCAGCAATAAAGAAGAGAATGATCAGTTAATTATGACACTTATCTTAGGTTGTTCTAGTTCTTCATAAAAATGCATGATGATACTTCAGCTCAGACCAAAATTACATGGGATTTTTTCACTGCTTATGCTTTTGCTCAGATTTTCGCAGGGTAAGTCACTTCGAATTTGAGGCTTCCAGTAATTTGACTTCATTATTATCTTCTGACTTATGCGGCGTAATCGAATATGACATCAGTTCACGAATCGACTATGATATCTGTATATTCACATTTTGACGTAACCTGGATACTCTTATTGATAAATTTTTCTAATCATTTTGATAAAATGCTTCTTGCTATAATACAACCTTTAAGATCGCTGTACAGAAATAGATAAGTGAAAAATAATTTCACAATATATGTAATGCGAAAATGAGCATATAAATGAAAGTTTCAATATCCTCAAGCAGTGATACTGAATTCAAGTTTTCTACTTCCTCAACTTGTACATTAAATAGCTTCCGAGGTTTGTGTCACTTTAAGATTTCCGTATAAACGTATAAACTACTTTAAAAATTATTTCAATAAAACTCAAATAGTGCACGTAACACCCTCAACTCAACATTCCTCGTATGAACGAAATACTTCCTTGTTTCGCTTCGTGTATCCTAAAAAATGATACAATCTAACGTAACGCCTCCAGCTGTTGAATGGCTTTTATGTGCCTGTGCCAGTTGAAAATGACCACTTTCATGCTTTCCGACCGTATTTCTGACATCATTGAGAGCAAGTACCGACCAAAGGATTACACGTCGGAAGGTCCAAATGTTCTTATCCATTGCAATTGGTAGTACAGGATTGGTCTAACCTGCTACAGCCGCCAGCAATGAGTTTGATGGTGACGATGTGCGATCATAACGTGATAGTGATGAGAAGTGGCCCATGGCCACTCGACAATTTCACACGACGCTTTTTGGTGACTTTATTCCAGGACACACACACACACGCCCTGAGAAACGTTGGTCCCCGGTGGATCGAATAAAAGCAAGTGGTAAAAATACGGAGAACTCGATTAAGAAATCATCTCGACCCGTTGTTCTGGCCAGCCAGGTTCCTCACACACACCTCCGGTGAGGTCTCTTGATTCGCACGAAAATTCCATTTTTCCTCCAACGTATTTTTTCTGGTCTCCATTTCCGGCTGGGAGAGCTGGGACATTTAGCCCGAACACACCCGGGAACAGTCGAAACCGAACATTTATTATCGGACTCGCTAGACAATGCAGCTGACAGTTTGGATTTCCCTCCAGACGCTTGATAAATTATATCGTGTCGTCCTTGTGCCTTTTGGTGCTGATTCCCCTTTTTTCGTGGCCGATGTAGGGCCGAGCGCCAAAAAGCCCGGAAACGAGATGTAACTGAGTGTGCAAGAAAAGGATTTTTGTGCTTTTTTTTACTGTTGTTGCTTTCCTCGCATTCATTCGGCACTGTGTGCATGTTTATTTGCAAAAGTGCACACGAACAAAGTGGCCGGGACAGTTTTCCTTCACCTGTGAGGAATCGCAAATGAACACAAAAGCGACTCATCCTGCAAACGCAAATGGCACATTTTGACGTTTTTCGCTTTCCAATGAATGTGGCAGACAAAAATACGTCACAACAGGAATGCACAGTTCTTAGCCATTCGCAATCGTCACTTCCGGGGTACATGTTTACACACATTAATCGTTTCTTTAGAATCGTAAGGATCGGGATGGAATGGACCAAAAAAAATGGCAGAAACAGAAACTAATAAATGGTCAAACAAAGGTCCGGAAATAAATACGGAGAAATACGGTTGATGTTTCAGGAGAAAGAACCATATTTGTGCTAAACTGCGAGAGCTGGACTTTGGAAAAGTATAATAAGATGGAATTCGTGTGAGCAATGTAATACTGTATGGATAAAAGGGACTTGCACCGTTACCAACAAGAAAAAGCCGAGGATAACATTTGGTTTACATCGAAGTTTGGTTGGTTCTAGGTTCTAGAACAATTATTAAATGCGTTATGATTTAATAAAAACATTAGTTGCATAATTTTGGTAATTCTTGTTCACGGTTTAATTTATAACTTTTGAAATAAAGTTTTTTTCTATGGTCTCACACTGACTAGTTCTTTAAGAATTGCGCTGGACCTGCCAGCGCAGGCTTTTTGAATCAGTAAAGTATCAAAGTTATGAGAATACTACCTCCTAAAGTTAGGATGAGGTCTAGGAAAGTCTGGGTCATGCTACGAGAACAATATTTTACGATCTGATTTACCTGAGCCTCGTACAGAAAGCTAGTTGCTAGAAAGCTACCCAACTCTTCTTCTTCTTGGCCTGTTCAGGATTGAGCACGTGGCGTCGACATGGCCATGTCACCAATCCGTTGCCAGGAAACTCGGTCTAGGGCTATAGTCCTCCATCGGCGGCTTCATCTGATCTCCGACAGGCTTGGCTCATCTTGAGCCAGCCAAAGAGCTCGCTGTGCCAGCCAACTGCCAGCACCGCCAAACAGCTCAGCTAGCTCGTGGTTAATTTTCCTTTGCTATATGCCCTGCTCGCACACGCCGCCAAGGACAGTCCTTAGCACTCGCCGATCGAAAATGGCGAGTACACTGGTGTCCTCCGTCAGCAAAGTCCAGGATTCGTACCCGTAGAGGACTACCGGACGTATCAAGGAGCGACCCAACTGTCATAGAGTTTCAATTCTATTGAAGTGATTTCTTGTAAAAGGGCTCCAGTGCCGTTTGGTATACTTTTCACTTCTGTTCTCTTAGTTTTTTTTTTCGAAATTCATTTGAAGCAAACGATTTAAATATCGAGCTGATTATCGCATTTTGTACCCTGTTGACAAAATCTTTGTAAATCCGCAATATAAGGCACTACCAAGAGAAATTTGTGTTGTAAAAACCCTTAGTAGGGGTTGTTCAGGCAAATTTGTCAGGGTCGTTTGACTAGACCTTTTTTCTAACCAAGTTTTCCTGGGATAACGCAAAAAATAAGGAGAAAATGCTTAATAATTTTCATTGTTTTAGTCATCTCACATGGTATTGCGAATACGGCGCCTTGCGGTGATACTGAATAATAAATAAATAAATACATAAATAAATAAATACTTCTTGTTTCTCTTAAAAATGATAGCTTAAATGTTATATTTTCATCCCTAAAATACCATATAACATTATGTTCGAAGTGTTCAGACGTTTCATGTTTACTTCGTAAAATTAATTCTCTAAATGAAGATCGATGAGCACAAGAATTGACAGCGAAAAATCATGGCACAAAAATAAGTCGCTCATATTACGATGATTCTGATAATAGTAAGGTGGAGAGCAAGTGTGCGCGTGTGATTATAAGGATGCTCTCGACGTCGGGTCAACTCATCTAATTAGATAATGCTTCAAACTTGGGACCAAGTGTTGCCACCGTGATTAAGACATTTCTTTGTTGTCCATTAGTAGAATTTCGCAGGCGTTCTGTTGCCAATTACTGTTGATTGATTGTTATTATCTGATTGTAGCTTTTTTTTTCTAAGTGCCTCTATTACCTCAAAGTCCCTTAATTAATAGTGATATCATATACGGTTGCTGTGTCTAATGATAAAGCGAAAGTTCTTCCATTTTGAATGATACCAGTGATCCTACTTATGGCGCATACTGTACATAATTTTTCAATCAAATATCAATTCTTCGTCTTCGCTGCTTAAATGTCAAAATATTCTCACCAAACCGTCCAGCTAAAGGTATTCTCGTGTAAATCTTTAATCACCAAACTATTCCACTTCTGCGAAACACGCAACAAACGATCCCTTTCATTGTGCCCACTTTTATCCGTTTTGTAAACAAAACCCAGGCCTGCCAATTTTTCCATTTTCACCACCGCGAACAGTGAGGGAAGGAAAGAGGCCACTTGAAAATCACATCCGTAACCCATTCGGATCAATCAGCTGTCAACGGCACAGCAGCAGATCCGCGGTGCCAGTAGTGCCTACCACCTTTTAAATATTTTAATCATGATTGATTGATTGGTTGATTAGCTGGGGATAAATTATTTCTGCCTACCGGGTGCCGTGTGCGCAGCTTAATCCATTCCGCGTACAGGAAGGGATTGTGGGAAGCGACAGTGAAGGCACCCACTCCCGGCGCCAACGTGAGGCTTTCCTTCGAGGGTTTAGTTCCGGTGGGCTGCGAAAAAAAGAAAAACCTTTCACGCGAACAGCAAATCGATGCGATGGGTTGCTGTGGTGTGTGTTTGTGTGGTTTTTCCTTATTTTTATTTTTCGCCCTTCAATGCAAACGAAAGTGGTCACGTGATGTGGCTCCCAGGGAAGCTAGGGAAGCTCGGGAAAATGCTCACCAACCCACCTTGCCTTGCCCACGGAGTTGTTTCTATTTTTGCTGACATTCAAAAACTCATGAAACAGCGGAACAACAACTTTACGCATTCTTTCGAATTTTATCATACAACGCCCCTTTGTGGACCATGCCCAACCGGGGCCAACCAATTTTGCTTTTAGTTGTCTTCTACAGATGTGTTCTAACCCCTGTGTTTTTGCTCTCCTCTGTTCTATTTGGCCACTCAAGGAAGGAGGCAAAGACTCGCCCAAACCTTGCACCCACTACCTTCGTATAATAGGCTGCAAATAATTTAATTGAAAATGTCCTGCAGCACTTGGGTTTTTGGGGGTGAAGAAAGGTTTTATTTAGTCGTTGCCTCTGTCAATATAATCCTTATGAATTAAACCCTTCACCCGTGACCTGCGAACGGGGTCGCAGGAGGCTAGAAGCGGGAAGTCGGAAAGGAAGTTGGTCCGTTTGTCATTATAGCAAACAGTGTGCGAATACACCGTAACCTCAGCCCACGTGGCACGGTCCATGGCGTTCGGGCGCCGGTACTGACGACGAGATATAGACAACTCATCGAGCGTGGCATTTTCCGCCGTTTTGCGAAAGGTTCTGCGCCTTTGGTAACATTTTCGGGCAACCTTTCAGTTGAATCGGTACGAATAGAAACATTAAAATCTTGTCCTAAGGTGCCTGTCTGGGAAGATATTTTCTATTGGGTTAATTCACCAGGCACGGAAGCGTTACGGGGAAGTTCTGATGAAAGGAAATAGCTGCTGGAAAATGATGGAGACATCGATTACGGCTCAATGGGCAGTGGTGATGTCTTTCGATGCACTCAGTCATAAGGTAGAATCTGTTAATTTGCTCTCCTTTTCATCGATTTGTTTAAAAATCGTTTTTTAAATTTTAGAACTATGAACCAGTGAAAAATGATCTTGTATATTTCAAGAAATGTGAGCGAAGTACCTTTTCTGAAAATTTTTTTGACATTAAATATCTGCTATTTTTGCTTGAGAGTTTTTCAGGAAGCTAAAAAGGGCTGATAAAGTAAATCTCTCAAGGTTGTAGTGTGGATTTATTGAGTTTTATATTTAAAACCCTGTATAAACCCAACAATCATTTAAAAATAACATATAGATAACGATGGTGATGGTGTTGTAATTTACTCAAAGCGAGCGCTGCAAAAATGGAGCGTTTGGAGGGTCTAAGGGATCTCAAGTTGCCAACTTAAGTGTGCCCAAGTACCGTCCGAACGCAATTTTATAGATCAATTTGTAGAGGGAAATCTGTCTATATAGTTGCATGATCAAAGTCAGTGATGATATTAAGAATTAGACGACCTTTTAACTGAACAAAAGTCAACAAATTATCAAACCACAACGCAAGTAGACGTAGCAAATATTGTTTTTTCTTCTTGAAAAAATCGTTTTTATGCCTGAGTTGATAGGATGTTTTGATTCTGGTTCCTTGGAATCTTTAAGCAAATTTCAATTGATCTCTGAAAATAAAACATATTTTGGCAACTTCTTCTTCTTCTTGGCTTTACGACCTCTAAGGTCACGCCGGCCGTCGAAATGACTTTCTAGACTTCCAAATAGCACGTAGTTGGATAGTCAGGTACTCCTTACGGGGGATAGTCCGGATGGGATTTGAACCCCCGTCCAGCCGTTTGAGGACCGGCACTGTTGTCGCCTATACTATCCTGGGCCGCCACTGATGCATGTTTGTCTAGCTTATATGAATATCCGTTCCATGTTTAATGTTAAGTGCCATCTGAAGGATTATAGGATGTAGGGAATTATAGTCGTCGAGTGTATCACGAAACGGTGAATATAAAAACAACTTTGAGCTACATTTTGAAGAAGAGTTTGAGTGTTACTAAAGGAAAGCAGATATTTTCTCTTAAAATATTTGCATGTGTAAGCCAAAATAAGTCTTTTGTTAACGTGGATGAGCAATGCATGTTCTTCTCGAGGTACAACAAAGAATCGTGACAATTCTGGTAATCAATTCCTTGAGTACTGTATTCTTTTACGTTTTCTAAGAGCATCTTCTTCTTGCTGTATCTGTTGAAGTGGTTTCAGCATTTATTGTTAAAATCAAACATAAAAAGCATATAATGTGACACAAAACTCGAAAAGACTAACAAAGCTAAACACAAACAAACTATCAAACCACAGCAGCATACTAAAACAATTTATCTATATTGAGCATTCTATCCCCTGTAGTGAATTAATTGTTCCCTTCTGTTCAATGAGCACTCGTACGCTGCTTGAACGAATACACCAAACACACACGGTACGACATTTGGTCTTAATTGAAATTGACAGTTGATTCCCTCGTAGCCAGAGTCGGTTTGGTGAATTAATCGATCCCAAAAATTCTTCCCCATCTCCCACTGAAAGACATTTATCCGCTAGTGATCTCATTTTCGCCAACCCGTACGTCAATCATCCAATGTTCTGGGGAAAAACTGTCCCCCCACGCAATCGAAGGGATGCATACTATCTTGCTACCGACAAACGGAGTCTACCGCTTCAGAAAGCGGCAATATTGGTCGATCAGAATCGAGAAGAAAATCCGTGTGGCCTCGTGTGTGTCGTGTCCTTCTCCAGTGCCAGAGCAAAAACCACGTAGCTCATTAGCATACCGTTGCCAACCGTGCGCCAAATAAAAATAGGAGAGGGTGTGCCACCCTTTGCTGAAAAATGGTTTCATTCCCTTCACGACATATGTTCTCGCTCAGCCCCGTTCGACGTGCCCTTCATGCCGTTCGATGCGTTCGGTTTGATAATGGATGGGATGGGAAAAGCAATGCCAGAAAAAAAAAAAAAAACGCTGCACACCTCGAATAAAGCAGCGCACTTGTGCAGCAGGTCGGTTACTGTCACGAATATTTTAGCCCTTTAGCCTCACCGTTCCTGCCATCGATAGGGGGTTTTTTTTTAGCCTGTAGCTCGTGCTATAAAATACACATTTGTGCAGTGCTGGAACGTGATTTTTGATAAATTCATAACATTCATTCCACGGGCTCGCTCGCGCTCGTTTTCTTCCCGCAAAGCGTCTGAAAGTGTGTTTCACAAGACACTGTGACACGACACACTGATTCGATCGCACAACAAAAGCGACACACGTACCAGCATTTCTACGCGCAATTCATGAGCAAAATGTGAAATTAGAATAATAAAACGTGTGGTGCGTCTCTCGTCGAACGAATGACGAACGAGCGACGTGTCTTGTGCTCTGGGTATCTTGAGCGTCTTGGCAAAGCTGGGACCGATAAACGCGAAACGTAAAGTGATGTAATTGGTATGGAAACTGGCAGATGAATTCCGGGAAATCGATACCTGGCTCTCGATTTTGCCACGATGATGGTTGGGAGGTGCGGCAGGTAACATTGAATTGAATGCAGTTAAAATGTCAATTGAATTCAAATTTTCTTTCTATCCGTCGGTTTCTTCGCCATCGCGGATATCTGGTGCATCATCGCGTTGCATCATCGGGTGTAGGATTGGAAGCGAATGGATGACATGCCGGATTGATGAGTAATGAGCGATGGATTTTTCCTCGGAAGGGCAAGGCAATCAATTGGAACGATTTGTTGAATACAATGAGCTCTATTTACAGTGAAATTAAAAATGGATTTGCTTGCTTGTGACTTGATTGATTAAATGAAAATCAAGTACAAAATGTCCTCCGAATACTGTAGTCAAATGGTAAAAACTCCTTATCGTGCAGCGTTAAATTTACTAACTTCCCTCAAAAGATCTTGGGCGATTCACTAAAAATTCCTGTTTATTTAAAGGATCCTAAGACAGACTTGATCTGAGATAAAGTTTAGTTTGATTGAAAATTGTATCTTCGAACGTCGAACGATTAGTTTGACGTCGGAAAAATATTCATCCAGTAAATTTCGGCATTTGATATGTGGCAGATGGCAGCAGGAGTATCAAGCGAGGCCTGAGAGTCATCAAAAATCGCGTTGTTGTAAACTCTTCTTGCATGCCCCGTTAATTGTGTGACGAGTCTTGATATGTTTCACAGAGAGTTTTGAAACATTTTATTCAAATTTCCATACGCAAACGGTACTAAAAAATGTCTAAAGCATCAACGAATCTGACCCGCATTTCTGATGTCAATTAAGTTTGATCTAGCACAAATTATCTCTATAGTGGCATGGCCATTCTAGGGTTTTTTGTGATAACTTTCGAGCTTCTGATGCTTGGTCTTAGTCTAATGCTCTGATTTGACTAAGAGATTCAACTTCCTGTGGTACTCAGGCACAACATTTGAAAATTGTCAACTCTGAACATTCAACAGAAGATGAACTCAATCTCCACATTCGGGGCCAAATAATGTTGCTGATGAATCTGTAAGTTTGTTCAATAAAAATGTCTAAAAAACAATGCTCAACACATTGCGCTTAGGATCTCCCAATTATAGGACTGTCTAAAGGACTAATGTCTAGAATTTATCCGTGCTTTTGGACAGAGATTTAGCAGCTAGCATATCTTCCGGCACTTACCATCGCGACGGAAAATGACGACAAATGCTTGAAAATCGACAAATTTTCAGATACCAAAGTGGCTAGGGAGTCATCTTGCACAGACTGTCGGTGATTTCAGATGATTATCAAACAAATGATGGATTCCGTACTTGCTGATTCACAACAAGGATCCGCAGAGACTGTCGCTCCACTGGATAAGTCCAGCGCCCTCAGCGAGCTTGGTCTGCTCCTAGAAAAAGACCCTGGGGCACTTGTTTGCCCTATGCTTTAGAGTGTCTAGTCCTTAGAACACACTTGTGCATGCTATTGAAGCCATAAATCCATAAAATAAAACGTTTTTGTGTTATTTTAACTAAGATTCTGAACTCGTAAGTCCTTTGAAGCTTTTCTAAAATTCAAGACCCAGTTTTTTTAAGGGAACCGGTCGAAAAATCTCGCTTCAATCACAGATTCCTCAACAGAAACTGTGGAAAAGTTGACAAACAGATCACATTTTCGACCACTTTTCACACAGTTTTTATTGCCGGAAATGGCAAATTCAATCCTTCTTCAACCACAGCAAACCCCTAGCCCAGTCGCTCGTCGCAGTAAATGCCGTGGTGCGTAAAAATGTCCATTCAGCTCAAAACAGACCTCCCGCGCCCAGAAACGAACAGTGTGTCATTGTTCTCCGGTGGACAATTTACGTTAATTTGCTTGCGCGATTTGGGGCAAAAAGTTCGTCGAACTTTGCCATCTAAATGATGAAATGAAAAAGAAAAAATCTAACCTGCTCCGGCTTTTATTCGACAGTTAAATTGTGAGTGCAATCATAATAACTAAACATTAATTTTCCCACCTTGAACATAGCGTTTTACCTCCCGCTCGGTAAAGATTGTTAAAACGCAAATTCCCAATCCCATTCCACGCCAGCTGCGCGACCGGGACAATCATTAGTGGCATGTGCGTGTGATGGGCTTGATGAGATGAATTAGAATAATTATTAAACTGTCCAAAAAATGCTATCACACGCGTGGTTTTCTGCGGTTTGATGTCATACATGTCGAGTCGAACAGCATAATGGACGGGAGAAGAAAAGGGCACACACACACACACGCACGGACGCTGCATAACAGAATAAAATGATTTGCTGTCCGCTGGCTTTTGAGTAATGTGCTGCGGCTTTGGTTCACGTCGTTAATGGGCCGGCGGAATAGGCCGGACGGTTAATGCCGTGTCCATCGGCGTGCGAGCCACACGGTGAGTGCAAAGTGAGTGTAGAATGGGTAGCTAATGTAGGAAATTTACAATAAAATAAATAACCACCCATTCGTTTTAAGCTGGAAGGCACGAGGGACCGATAGGCGATCACACACAGTTTACAGCTTTCGGTGTGCCAATTGCTTCGGCAGGGCTCGGTAGAAAAAGAAATTACGATCACCAATTCCAGTGATGGGACGGAATGGGGAAGGTTGGGGAAAGCAAAAAAGGGAGCCAAACGCAACTCGCGCGCATACTCATCCATGGGTGGAAGTAATCATAAAAAAGCTCTTCTGCTACCCAGTGCTTTTTTTACCGCATGATGAATGATCGAGATGTTTTTATTTGCTTCGTTTGTTATTCTTTTTTTGCAGAGGTTTTGTTTCTGGACGCTTGTGGGTAAGGTGCTTTCTTAATTCTGCAGACATCGCAAGACGTTACATTTCCTTTTCACCTTCATTTAAGCGCAAAAACACGCACAAACTGCAGAATGATATGGGGAAAATGTTTGTTCCGTGTGCGAGACATTGCATTTATGGCAGATTTTGTTTTATTACACTAGAGGCTATAAGTTTGGTAATGGATGGTTAATGCTTGCTTAATAATGCATTCATTAAGCATTTTTTTGGTTTTGTTAACGGCATTTTTTAAGCTTTTTCATTAGTCTATTTTGTTAATCATAGCACAAGGTTATGATAATTTTTAATCACTTTGATTTGGTAAGAGTATCAATTTTCAAAAAATTCAAAAAACATATTTCATTGGTCGAGCATTCAATTTTGCACATCTATCCCAATGTATATCCAACTAGGAATTCCCTGTCCTCCTGATGATCACTTGTATCTTACAGCCATGAAACAAGTGCAAAACATTCCTTTAATCGTAGTTTAAGATATGAACCTATAATACTCTAAATCTTCAGCTTGATACTCATGCAAAGCAAATCGTTGTTGAACCTTGAAAATTTTTAATTCTGCAAATCTTATCCTGTTCATAAATGAACATATATTTGATTATTTCATGTATTCATGGCTTGTTTGGTAGAGTAGAAATGATTTTTAATAAAAAAAACTGTCATGTTTCGTACAACAAAATTTGTTTCTTTATTGCTACAGAATCCTTGGAAAGTTGACAAAAAGTGAGAGGGTAACATATTTAGCTGATACACGTACAATTTCCTGATTGTAACTAAAAAAATTAAAAAGCACTTGGATAAAGTTTAACATGTAACATATCCAATTACACATTAATCAGCTATGAATATGCATGTTAATACTCTAAATCTTTTCAATCACTGAAAGACTTATTTAAGCATCCTGCACTGTACTCGTTATTACACCCTATTCAAGGATAAAAAAATGCGGATTCACATGTCTCTTACATTGAATGGGCTCATCGATGAGTCGAAACGCAAAACCGGGTGCGCCATCGGCACATTAGCCAAAAACAGACATTTATTTATTTGCAAACACACACCACAACATCCCATAAATTGGCTATTTATATTCATAAGCAATTAGGAAAAGTTTAATTGCATTTCACTCGCACATGAAGGTAGCTTTAAACCGGGCTCCGGTTCCAATTATGTGCTTTTTAAAAAAACTGCTTCCGTCTTGAGATGTTTATGATTTTTTGGTTTTGCTTTTCTGCCTCACACAGGTAGCCACTGGTTCCAGAGGGGAGAAAATTTAAGATATTAATAAGTCATAGAATGGAGAGATTTATTACCATCATTTGCCCCAGCCACTGCACGGTGGAAATAGCGCGCGTGTAGGAATGATTCGGTTAACAAATTTATCATCCAACCGGGCACGTTGTTGATTAGATAAGATGAAGAGGTTGACTTGCACTGTTCTTCCCGATTTTTCGGTTTCCTTTCTGGGGTGTAGAATTCTTCAAGGATGTATTACACACGTTTTTCGCTTGGGTTTTCTTTGAGGAAAATAAATGTTAAGACACTTCGCTGCAAACTCCCTCGATCGAAACGGCCATGGTCTTTATCACGCCTCCATCAGTGTCCATTAGTAGAAGGATATATTCAACGCCACAGAGGTACCGCCACGCACACAGGAGTGACTTTCGGTGTTTATAATTTATTCCACCAATCGCTTGATTTATGGCGACGGGTTTCGATAAATCGGTCCGGTATGGCGATCACTTCCTAGACCGATCGCGCGCGAACTACTTTTCGAGCCGGGTGAGAATGATAAAATAGCGTGCCATTCATCTTAGCTCATCGCAATAAATCGTTTTTTTTTTTTTTCAAAGACGTATGACACAGAATTGTGGTGGCAACAGCAGCAGCAAACAAAACAAAAAATGGCGCAGGAACTGTTTGAAATATTTCGGCGTGCGGCTCTACCACTTGTTCGAGACCTTCCGAGCACGACCACCGGCCGTTCCGAATTCTTCGGGCGGAAGTATGAGCGCTGGTTTGATCACCTTGGCCGTTTCGGACCGAGAATAGGCTCCCCTTCGTGCCATTAGAGGTTTCAGCGTGCAGTAGTACAAGATCTCAACGATGCTCAGTATGCTGACGCCCATAAAGAGTCCAAGAACTCCGCCACAGTTGGCAAGAAAATCGCTAATGCCAAACAGTTCGCTTCGTTTGATCGGTATGAAGCGAGAAACCTTAAAGTGGATCGATAGGTAGGATAGCTCAGTTCTGGGGAGGAAAAAATAAAGCGAGAAATTCACAAACCGATTCGTATCATTGTTTGTCACTAAGAGTCTGCTTACGCGTTGGTAACACCAGCTATAAGATGAATATTTTCAGCCAATTTCCTCCAGTCGAACATTGCCTGCGATATTTCCGTATTGTAGAAGACCGCATTACAAGCTGGCAAACAATTACAGTGCTCCAAGAAATTATCCGTCTTATTAAGCTCGTGCAGCAGGTCCATCTCTTCTAGCACCGAGAGCGCCGTGTCAGTACAACTAGCCTTTCCTAAGCCGCAAATCCTCGCATCATTTGTGCGAGGTAATGAAAACGGAACACATCCACACGTCTTGAGAGTATAGTTCGAGAGACACTCGATGTCACAGTTATACTTGGAGTACACCTTAAAGTAACGCAGGTATCGCTCGTGATTGTAGTAACAAAGCCGTCGCTTCGGATCGTACCGGCGAACATTCTGTGCTGTGTCGATGACTAACGGCTCAACCGAGACGGACACCTCCTGACTCAAGGGAATTCTAAAGAATTGGTTCACCATCCGAGGATACTGAACTGGTGAGTGCAGATGCACTTTAAATCCCTGGAATGAGTTCTGAGACGCACAAGCTTATTATTTGCAATATTGCACGTACCTGCAGATAGGTTACCTACTCCACAAAGATAATCCATATCATACTTCTGGACCTTTAAGATGACGAACATCCCAGCTCTTCTTCCCGCACCAAAAGCCCGCCTCGGGTACGTGTC
Source organism: Anopheles maculipalpis (assembly GCF_943734695.1). NCBI lineage: Eukaryota > Metazoa > Arthropoda > Insecta > Diptera > Culicidae > Anopheles > Anopheles maculipalpis. The sequence continues at coordinate 80,078,343 of NC_064871.1, forward strand.
TCCACCGGCTCCACTACTATAACCCTCATCCATATTCCAATGCTTTGAAGTTTCATTCTCCGCCATATACTCGTACTCCGTATGCATCTGCTCCCGTCGCATTAAATCCTCTGCCGCCAGTGAGTTGAATGTGTAACAGATTCCTGCCTCGGTCAGAGTTCGCTTGAAGAAATCCTTACAATCGACGACGTGTTCTCTCCAACCACAAGTCAGAAAAATATCCTCAAACGGAATGGCCATCTGCAGCAGGAGTTCCACTACGTCATCTGCGTATGATTCGTTGTTCATCTCTATGCCGAACGAGAAGTCACACACCTGCAGAAGAGCTTCGAGTTTGGCAATTCTTTAACGCAACAGTAAATATATAAGAGTCATTTCACAACACCAGTAAAAGTATTACACGCAAGCAATACTTACTGCTCCTGAGCCATAAATTGCCACAGCTCCTCATCATTAAACAATTGGTAGGCGGTCGTAAAATCAAGAACCTTTTTGCGAACTTTCGTCTCCGGACAGATCGTTACGGCTGGAAATGGGATTGTGAACACTGCGGCTGGTTTTTCGGCAAACGTCACAACAACCGGATCACGATCCCATTTCATGTACACACTGTGTATGAGCTTACCACATCCGTACAGCGAAAGCAGGCAAACAATTATCCACCACACCCTGCAAATTAGAGAGCTAGTGAGGACCTTCACTAATGTTTGTAGGTAGCTACCTCTCTATTGTAGTTCGCTTATTTCCCACCAAGTACTTAAATCCATGAATTGTACTGTTGCTACAGTAATCCACCCAAAGACTCCGAGGTCCAGTCTCTTTGTACGATTCGTTCAGTAGCTCTGGTTCCCAGAGATTTGCTCCGCTGATAGGCACGGAAGTTCGCAACTTTGCTAGTTTCATCTTAACCATGTCCAATGTCCAGGCAGGTTTGGATGCAACTGGAATACACTGTCGGGTACCTTTGAAAGAAGCGAAAGAATAGCGTGCAACTGTAAAGCTAGTGAGAGGGATCCTTATTAAATATGTAAACTAAATGACTCCCAGGCGGGGCTCCAATTAATGCGACCGTGTCATGGTAGATTATTAAAAATGGATTTGAAGATGTTTGTAGACTTCAACCTGAATAACCAAGTTTTATGGAGTAGTTAATTTATTGTTTAATTCTTCTTTAATTCCTATAATGTACTATCAAGCTCTTCTTGTGAGGCATAAAACTGTTCCATCTACCAAAAAAAAAAGCTTCCTCTCAGCAATTCCACTTAAATGCATCCTTCTTAGCCTTTTCAACGCATTTAAAAAAAGGCCTGTCTTAGTGTGGCGTAAATTGGCGTGATAAAAATTGCACTCAATGTGAACCAACCCGTCACCCGCAGTCGGCATGTCGCTGGTTGATGACCGAAAGATGGACACACCACACAACCCTGCAGGAGAAAGGCTTTCCGAGACAAAATCTCGCAAGCGAAAGGCAACCAAATGTTGGAAGTAATGAATATTTATTTATTCACTGTTGTTTATTTATTATTTCAACAGGATTGTGCGAAACCGTGCAGCCGAATTCGGATCGGATTTGTGCTTGGCTGGGAAGATAATGGCTCCCAGGGCCAAAAAAATGCACTTTGTGGTTAGTGCATGGTGTGATAGGCAAAATTGTAGAATCGGACAAAAGTACGTTTAATATAAATTACATTTTATAAAAGGCTTTTGCAAACGCGCTCTTCATTAGAAATTACTTTAAGGATGGTTTTGATGTCTTCTTGTTTTGTAATTGATTTTTGTACCTGCCATTGTTTAATGTCATAATCGAAACCTGCTTAACGTCTTGTAAAGCGTTCTTAGCCTAGTGTTCCACCACCAAAGAAACGAAAATGAAATACAAACGTGCCAAAACGAAAATCGTGACGCTCCAAGATCATAACTGTGCGCCCTCCGAAACCATCCATTCTCTCAGCAAACCCACCTCACAAGCCGCAACGCAAGTATACAAAAAACCCAAAATCTGGAACGTCCTGATCAACTGTCAAGCAGCAAGTTTGGAAGATTTTTCGCTTGTTTATCTGACGAGAATTTCACGGCCCAGCGCGCTGATCCTCCCAGAATTTGGGCCAATCCATCCAGTCGGGAGCGAGCAGAAAAAAAGGGACTGGACTGGCAAGACGAATTGTTTTGCGGCTGTCCACTGTTTCGCAATTTCACAATTCACTCGGGCAGTGTGGTGCGTGTGTACACTGCGATCAGCTAAAGATCACATTTTTCATGCTCGTTGGAAAGCCTCCTCGAGCGCGAGTCTGAACGTAATGCAAACAGTTTGGATCGTGGATTTGTTGTGCTCTTATTTGGGGGGGAAAAAGTCCATACATAAGGACTTACTGACGTGCCCAACGAATCGGCAAACGGAAGATCATCAAACCGGCCAAAAAACCCTTAACTACGCAATTTGGTGGGAGGTGAGAAAAGTCGTGCGCGATCTCGAGATCCGCAATTTGCAAACAATTTTCATCAGTTTCTTCTTACGCTTTTTGTTGTTTTGTTTTCAAAATTGAAATTGATCCCCCTCCCGGCAGCGGATTGGGTACCGTGCCAGCTCGATCAATCTTTCAACATTTTTTTTTTAAAGGTACCCAAAGAAAATTGTCCCGGCGGCTCGTCGTATGATGGACGGGACTTTCGGGAATGCTTGTTTTCTTCCTTTGTCTTACGGCCGCATTGCGATTGTACGTTTATTTAAAATTTTCTTTTATGGTTTCTCAACCCATCCATCCGGTTTTTTTGCCATCTTTCATCTCTGATTAGGGAAGCTACGGGACAGCGAAGATACTGGGACAGGCTTTTTTTTGTTGTACTCATTTTTGGATAATGGGATGAAACGCATCACCTTCGCGTCATGCCGAAATAAGAACTAAAAGGTGCCAACATGTGCTGGTGCAGCGTGCTTTAACTTGATTGCACTTTCTCCCTTGTCCAGTTGCGGATGCTTTTCAAGTGCCCTTAAGGAAGAGGAGCAAAAATGCATTACCTTTTCCTTGAGATTCGGATGAAATTTAATGCAGCGTGTGGATGGATGAAGCTGATCTTTAAACCTGGCCGCAAGCGTAAAAAGGTTGTTTCGCATGCAATGAAAGCTAAAAAGATTAAAGTGCGGTTGATAGTTCACACCTCCGGGTGACGAAAACATGTGCTTGAATGTGTTTAAAAGTGGAGCAAGCAGGAGTGATTCTGAGAGTGTTTCGAAATGGTACTTTGGAATATGAGTGCTTTTTTAAATAATGGTACACAAGTGTAAAGAGCAGTAATTCAAGGACTGGATGATAATATATGCTTTGAAAAAAAGCAACAAAAGTAATTCAATTTTGCATGTGCTTCCTGACACCTGATACTAGTTGACTATCAAAAGTAAAGTTCTTTGCACAAAATATTGTTCATCCTGGTTCAATTCCGAGAAAAAGTCGGCCGTTGTGTCACATTTTCTATCGGCCAGAATATCTAACAGATTCTGAGCTCTCTTTAAACCCCTGGAACATTCAACAGAAGCTGCGGTTCACATTCAATGTCACATCCTGTTTTCTTTTCTCCAAGAATGGTAGTGACCAATGTGATTTATAGTACAAGCCTCCCAATAGTTGCCATTACCACAAAGATGACAAAGAGGTTATCTACTACAAGCAGGAAATCCTGGATTCTGGATTTTGGATTTTGAGGATGCCGAGTAGCCAAGCTTAGTGTGCCCCAGAATCTAGAGATGAATGCATTTATACTTGATTTGAAGCGTTCTAGGTCCGTATACATCTGCAGTCATAATCTTTGTAACGTCTTTTATGTAGAGCTAGAATAGCAGAGACCCCAGATTAATAACCTGAGAACTCATCAGAGGAATTCTTAAATTCGCATAAAGAGGCTTTATCGATCTGCAGGTAGTAAATACGACCTTTGAGTCAGGAACTGAAACAGTTTACCAAAGATGCAGGGAATCCAGCGTTGAAAAATGTATTCGACTGACTGTTGCATCGGTGAGTTTTGTATCACAATCTCAAATACCTTATTAAAGGCCCATATAAATCTCTGAAAATGCTTGGCAACTCTTAGTCTTATTCAAAATAAGCTTAGACATCAAGCAACAGCTTAGATATAAAGCGTAATTGAACAAGCGAAAGCAGGCGAATTATTATTTTTTTTTTTTGCTAAAGCTGCATTTTAAACATTTTTTTAAAATGTCTAAAGCATTTACTCAGGAAATTCGTGACAACTAACATTTTATCAGCCTCATCTTCAACAGCCTTGATAGCACACCCCAGAAATCAAACAAGAAAAAGGTCAAACGAACGCCTAAATCATAGCTTGTACAAGTCAGCTCGTTACAGTTCAACGACAATGACAACCCCATATTACAACGGGTTGTCCCACATATTTGCATTGGCTGCTGTCGTGCTGGCCGCATTTCCTATTTTGAATATTTTAAGACACACCGCAACCGATACATGACACACGATACGCGGGAGTGCTAATTGCACGACTCTCCGGAGACAGGGGAGAAAAAAACAACAACAAAGAAAACACAAAACCCACCACAACGTATGGGTTTCGATTTCATCAAACTCCATTTGTCGTAGCTTCCTGTACGAGAATGGCGCCAACATCAATTCCACTACGGCTGTACGCGGATCGGGCGGCAAAGTTTGTACCGCACCAAGGCCGACCGATCACGGTGCGCAAGTTGAGGGAGGCTAGCAACGCGGGATTGAATATCTTTCGGGACTACTGTGCGAATAGTTCGATCCATGGGTTTAAGTACTTCGTGGGGACGAACAGAACGCGTGCGGAAAAGTACAATGGAATTAAATATCTTCGTTTAAAAAGCTTGATATTTTCTTATCTAATTTTAATAGAATCTGGTGGGCGACAATGTGCATCCTCTCGATTTACGGTTGCGGCAGCCTCATACAGACCGTGTACGATAAGTGGCGACGTGATCCGGTAGTGGTTACTTTCGCAGAGAAACCAACCCCTATCTACGATATCCCATTCCCAGCCGTTACCATCTGTCCGATCACGAAGGTGAAGTCAAGTGTGCTCAACTTTACTGAAGTGTATCAGCGCGTTGTACACCGTAGTGGGAACGTCTCTGAAAAGGAGTAATATCGAGTTTCATCTTGTAAAACGATTGTTAAATACAGTACTAATCTCACCGAACAATGCATTCCAGATATGATCGATTTTTGGCAATGTTACAGGTGTGTGACTTTTCGTTCAATGAATTTCTTCCCAACCAAAGCTTCGACAACAATCTTGTGCGTGTGCTGAAAAATATGGCTCTCTCGTTTGAGGATACGTTCTTGACTTGTATCTGGAGGAATAAGTACACCAGCTGCAAGGGTCTGTTCGAATCGACGCTGACGGAGCGTGGTATATGCTACACCTTCAATGGGCTTTCTGCGGACGTTATTCTACGCAAGGAAGAGTTTCACCAAGATTTTGAACATTTGGGCGAAAAAAGATCATCAGAGAATTGGTCGATGGAACAAGGATACAAACCCAATCTGGGACTTGATGTTTACCCTAGAAGAGTGGTAAGTTCTGGATCTCCTGCTGGACTAATAGTGCTTCTTAAGGCAGACCTGGAAGATATGGACTATCTTTGTGGGGTAAGCACATCGTCTAGCGTTGAGTCCTGATTTTCAGAGTGTAAAGATCTTACTGCTGGGTTACCTGTTTTCGTTCCAGAATTCATTCCAGGGCTTTCAAGTGCAGATCCACACTCCGGATCAATGTCCGCAGATCTCGAGCCAAAGTATTCGGGTGCCGATGAATCATGCGCTTACCGTCCGGTTAGATCCCTTCCTGATAACCACTTCCGAAAATGTCAAATCTTACAGCGCTCAAAAGCGCCGTTGTTACTATCCACACGAACGATATTTACGCTTCTTTCGTATCTACACCAAACGTAACTGCGAGCTGGAGTGTTTGGCCAACTTTACGCTACACATGTGTGGTTGCGTTCAGTATTCGATGCCACGACCACCAGGCGTATATATCTGTGGTATTGGACGGTTAGAGTGTTGCGATCAGGCGGAATTGATTCTACAGGAGCAAGGGTTGCGTTTGGTGGACAACTCGTCCAAAATGTTGCTGCAATCGTGTCACTGTTTGCCGGCCTGTATCTTTCTCGAGTACAAGACGGAAATTTCGCAGGCACACTTTGACTGGCAACGGCTCACCAGCACGGTCCATCTGTACGAGAAGGAAATGAACCAGTAAGAAAATGGCGGTGTTTTTGATAAACTGAATAATCAATTTCAATATTTATTGTTGTATTGCAAGCTCGGAAATGTCATCTATATCGATCTACTACAAGGAGCCGCAGTTCATCTCTATCAAACGCAATCAACTGTTCGGGCTGAACGATTTCATAGCTAATTGTGGTGGTATTCTTGGTTTGTTCATGGGTGTGAGCCTTCTTAGCATTGTTGAGATACTGTATTACTTTACAATGAAGCCGCTGATCAACCATTTTATGCAGAAACATCGGAAGAACCACAAAATAGCTACAGTGGAACCTTATGTCCCAGGAGGTACCTATAGTTCTGTGTTCAACAAGTTCTTACGAGATATTGTTTGAGATTTTGGGTATAAATGCAGATCATTAGCTTGATTTGATACGTGTACAGCTCCAAGAATTCATTTAGATGTGATAAATTTGATGTTCAAATTGGAATTAATAATAAAACACAAGTTCTGAAGTCACAAAAATAGGTTAGAACTCTTGAGGGCGTAACAACTAATCATTACAGGTTCTAAAGTCCTAAAACCCGAACTCTTTCATAATTCTTTTCATGGTCCTAGCAGCTGCCTTTGCAACCATCTTCATCTGTACAACAAAGGTACATGAAGGGTGCAGGATACGTATCGCTACTACAAATCAGTCTGCCTAATGCTTCTCCTCCTACCTAACACTTGCCTATGGATGCGTCTTCCCTTTTTCGGATTCAGTGGTTTTAATCTTTTATTTGCTAAGAGCAGGAGTACGTTCCGAACCACACGATCGACACGAGATTAAAAATTGGGATTAGAGTTTTTCCGGCTGGCGGTGACTTTAACCAATTTGACCACACACTCAGAAGCTTGCTGTAAGAGAAAGAGCAAATAAAAAGGGATCACCATCATCGGCTGCAGTGATCTTATCGTGGTTTTTTTTTTAAAGCGCACCATCGAAACCATCGTTTTGCGCCCATCGCATCGAACCGATCTGAGGTACATGACGGGGAGAAAATAATGAAAAATCGAGAAGGATGGTTAAGGTGCTCCTATGACATTTAATTTTTTAATTAAAATTACTGTTTTATCCTGTTTTTCTTTCACGGGGGCTTCAGTGAACCATGAAACATTGTGTCGGCGTCGGTGAAAGGAGAAAGGATCGGTTTGGTGGATTTAAAATGTAGATTAAAAGTGATATTTTTCCACTCGTATATTGAGGGATGAGAAGAGTTTTTGGCTCAAGGTTAAGGAATTGTAACAGTCATATTGATCTTCTTTTTCTTGTAGAAACATTCATTCAGACAGTAGACAGGTGCTTTTTTATTGTTCTTCGATTGAGTCTCACCACTCTCGACATTCTTGCTGCTTGAATCTGCTGCAGCTTCATACAGTTTGAGTCTTCAATAAGACACCCAACATGACGTTTGAAAACCCGTTAATGGAAACACCAATAAAAAAATGCTGAAAAATGTTTTGTTTAAAAATTGCTTCCAAGAAAAGGAGAGCCAACTGTTGCTTCTTGGGAAACACTCACAAAAAAGCTAAAAAGCTCAACCGAAATGCTGAACATGTGCAGCGAGACGCACGCGCCATAAAGATATGTTCAGCGAGATAAGACGGCGTGTAATAATGGAAAATAAAGTAAATAGTTTATTTGTTCTTCACCCCACCTTAAACCGAACTCAATGTTGACTCAAAACTGACCTTCTTGAACCACACTAGAAATTTCTTGTGTCTGGTGAACATTTTCTTCTAATTCCCTAGAAAAAGAAGTCCCGATAAGCATCAAGCCCTGTAAGTTAAGTTTTTAGGCAGAATTAAGTTTTAGGGAAAAAAGTTTTCCCGAGGGTGGTTTCTGTTCTATGCGAGCACACATCAAAAAGTGACCTTCCAAGGTGGCTTTCCAACGTAAAAGCAAGGAAGCTTTTAATTCAATAATAATGAAAAACAAACCAAATTAGACAGCGGAAGAATCGGCAACGCTTTTCGCGTCATCTTAGCTAGCGAATAGGATTGAAAGGAATGGAATTAATTTTAAAGGATTATAGACTCATCACCGCCAACCCCGCCACGAGTCCCGACGACGAACCCTCCACGAATAGGGTGGGCGCCATTAGAAAGATCCACCTGGCACGACACCTTCCCTCCGACCACATCTGTCACATTTTTAACGTCATTTTAATGTTCCATCTCCCCCTGCTCGCAGCAACAACTAATATCCGAGTCGAGATAAGGCGACAACCTCCCGTGCATCCCTGACATAACCCCTTTTTCCCTGCCAACGTCAACTGAGAGCCGAGTGAAGAAAAGTTTTGCGCACCCAACATTCCAAAACCCTCGGCAGGGGCAGGTTCCCGGTGCGTTCCCGCGACATTCCTTATCGGAAGCGAAGTAGTTAAATTTACGATCCTCCCCACCTTTCGCCACGGGCCCACAAAAACTTGGGCCCCAAGAGTTTTGGGTTAATGCTGCTCTATTAACGCCTAAATAACCGGAACCGTCTTAAATTTCCGACAAAACCCTGTTGTGCGCTCGTCGCGTACCGACCCCTTACCACGGTTTTCGAACGATCGTTAACCATTAACGACCACGCGGCGATGCAATCGGACACGGGCAATCTTTGGGCGTTACGGATGTGGGTGGGTGTTCTGTTTCGACGGTAACCGATCGGTATCGGTTGAGAATCATAATCGTAATCGTAAATACGCATGAAGTTATTGTTTATTGTGGTTTAAACAAATAGACTCGAGGCATCCCTACGGTTGCCGGGTGTGCGAATGCATGTGTGGGCTAAGACAAAGGGTGTTCCCATTACCTTTGGTGGATGGTTACATTGTGAGCTTAATACATGTTTTCCATTTATTTTCAGTCGGATGATCGATACGATTAATATGATTCGTCGAATATGAAGGGATGCTGACGTGTTTGTAACAGCAATCAATCACAGCAAAGTTTTATTTTGAATGAAAATATCCAAATGTTTTATGGCCTAGCTTATCCAGTACATCCATTTCTCTTAAGTTGTAATCGAGAACTCTTTGACTATATCTAAGTCTTGGACATAATTAACTGAATTTAATTGGCGGTTTCCTTTTCTTTGTTTACATTTTTATAGGTTATAGGTCATCCGGACCGTACCCGTAGTGACCTGTAGTGAGAGACCTGGGTATCTAACTACGTGGTATCGGCCAGCGTGACCTTAGAGCGTCTTGAAGAAAAGACCTTCTTATTCTTTTTGGCCTAATCCAGGACTCATACCCTTAAATGATCATCAAACATTAAATTAAATTAGAGAGATTAGATGAAAATCGTGCCGTGGATGTCGAAGCTTTGACACCAACATCAGATTGCTGGAAATTTTGTACTGCTGCATGGAGTTCTATAGTTCAATCCATGGTATCGTAGGCCGCCTTTCTCATTTCTGGAGGACCTGCCAAATCTCGACGAAATAAATAGCAAGGGATCCAAGTCTTCAGAAGATTAGAAGGATAAAAAATCTAAAATTCTGTGTTTAGAACTGTAACCATGGCCAGGACCAAGCCTGTTACCCTTTTTATACACTGGGTACAGCGAATTCGACAGTTTTTCTTGATCTACAATCCTTAAAATCGGCTCCAAAGCCATTTTGAACCCAGAAGCTCAGAAGCCAGTATTTAAATACTTTTCTATCGTTTTTTCTGAGTTCTGGGTCACTTGACCTACCTATGACATGCTAAATTTTTGTGGTTTAATTGCTAGAGCATAGAAGAATGATTGCTCAGCGAGGCTTCCTCCATAAAACCGTTTAAGTAATTATATACAAATCTTTTATTCTTCACAAAAAAGCTCCTCAGTTCCGCTTTATCATCGTGAATTTACAACAGCATTAAGCTGATGTAAATTCATCATTCAAACTTTTCGTAAGAATTTCTACACTTCACGTGAACATGTTCTGGTAGTGTTTTGCATTATCATCTCATGTTCATAATTCTTGTTCGCCGATAGTGTACTTCCCTCGGTTGGTGGCATTGGTGAGCGGATGAATCCTCTCCTAAACAAATCACTCATCCATACCAACATACCACGCATCTTGTAGTACAGCTCAAACGATCAAACCTATCGGCTTATCGCGTTCTAGCGTTAAAGTTAGCGGATGTTTTATGACCACTCCTTGCTTCATGCCTTCCGGCGTCATCACTTTCAGTTCACTCCCACGTTTATCACAATCTTTTCTACTTGTTCCGCTAGTTCCGCTCAGCGATGCGCCCAGATAGGTGTGCGCAAATAATGTTAACCTGGATTTTGGTTCGAGCGGAAAAGAGTTTGTCCAAAATTCGAAAGGAAGTATGGTAGGCAGATTAGAAGCGACGAGGAAGGAGCACATTACTTCTCAGCTGAAAATTTATCGCTTTTTACGGTACGATGGTCAATGCTGATGGGACACAAAAGCTAGTTGGATGACCACCCAAAGCAAAATAGAAGCATTAAACATTCTAATAGCACTTTGTGTTTCTTTTTTTTTTTTGCTAGAAAGCAACCAAGCGCTGCAGGAATCGATGAAGGGTTCTAAGCTCATCCGTTTGGCCTCACGTGAGCCCATTAAAGGGTGCTCAACAAAGAGACAACAAGGGCGGGAAATATTTCCCCGCACACAACCGGACGAAACGAGTTATAGTGAGTCATTTTGACACCTGTTGATTAAATCTTTT